>NC_036838.1:37361541-37384391 GCF_002910315.2 Salvelinus sp. IW2-2015
GAACTGAGGGTTGTAGCCTGTTGTAAGGCAGAATCACTGGCAACAACGTCGTCTATGGGCACAAACCCACCGTCACTGGACCAGACAGGACTGGCAAAAAGTGCTCTTCACTGACGAGTCGTGGTTTTTTTCTCACCAGGGTTGATGGTCGGATTTGCGTTTATCGTCGAAGGAATGAGCGTTACACCGAGGCCTGTACTCTGGACCGGGACGATTTGGAGGTGGAGGGTCCATCATGGTCTGGGGCGGTGTGTCACAGCATCATCGGACTGAGCTGTTGTCATTGCAGGCAATCTCAACGCTGTGGCTTACAGGGAAGCATCATCCTCCCCTCATGTGGTACCTTCCTGCAGGCTCATCCTGACATGACCCTTCAGCACTAAAATGCTACCAGCCATACTGCTCTCTGTGCGTGATTTTCTGCAAGACGGGATGTCAGTGTTCTGCCATGGCCAGCGAAGAGCCCGGATCTCAATCGCATTGAGCACTTCTGGGAACAGTTTTTTTATTTATTTTTTTATTTCACCTTTATTTAACCAGTAGGCTAGTTGAGAACAAGTTCTCATTTGCAACTGCGACCTGGCCAAGATAAAGCATAGCAGTGTGAACAGGACACACAGAGTTACACATGGAGTAAACAATAAACAAGTCAATAACATGGTAGAAAAAAGAGAATCTATATACAATGTGTGCAAAAGGCATGAGTAGGCATAAATCGAATAATTATCAATTTAGCAGATTAACACTGGAGTGATAAATATCACAGATGATCAGTGCAAGAAGAGATACTGTGTGCAAAAAGCAGAAAAGTAAATAAATAAATAAAGCAGTTGGGGGTGAGTAGGAAATTGGGGGTATTTACAGATGGACTATGTACAGCTGCAGCGATCGGTTAGCTGCTCGGATAGCAGATTTTAAAGTTGTTTGAGGGAGATAAGTTCCAACTTCAGAGATTTTGCAATTCGTTCCAGTCGCAGGCAGCAGAGAACTGGAAGGAAAGGCGTCCAAATGAGGTTTTAGCTTTAGGGAGGATCAGTGAGATACACCTGCTGGAGCGCGTGCTGCGGGTGGGTGTAGCCATCGTGACAGTGAACTGAGATAAGGCGGCACTTACCTAGCATAGCCTTGTAGATGACCTGGAGCCATGGGTCTGACGACGAACATGTAGCGAGGGCCAGCGACTAGGGCATACAGTCGCAGTGGTGGTCGTATAAGTGCTTTAGTAACAAAACGAATGGCACTGTGATAACTGCATCCAGTTTGCTGAGTAGATGTTGGAAGATATTTGTAGATGAATCGCGAAGTCGAGGACGTAGGATAGTCAGTTTCTAGGGTAAGTTTGCGGCGTGAGTGAAGGAGGCTGTTGCGGAATAGAAAGCCGATTCTTGATTGATTTTGATGGAGATGTTTGATATGAGTCTGTGAAGGAGAGTTTGAGTCTAGCCAGACACCTAGGTACTTATAGATGTCCCATATTCTAGGTCGGAACCGTCCAGGGTGGTGATGCTAGGCGGCGTGCGGGTGCAGGCAGCGGACGGTTGAAAGCATGCATTTTGGTTTTACTAGCGTTAAGAGCAGTTGGAGGCCACGAAGGAGTGTTGGTATGGCATTGAAGCTCGTTTGGAGGTTAGATAGCACAGTGTCCAAGGAAGCCGGAAGTATATAGAATGGTGTCGTCTGCGTAGAGGTGGAATCAGGGATCGCCCGCGAGCAAGAGCAACATCATTGATGTATACAGAGAAAAGATCGGCCCGAGGAATTGGAACCCGGTGGGACCCCCATAGAGACTGCCAGAGGACCGACAACATGTCCTCCGATTTGACACACTGAACTCTGTCTGCAAAGTAGTTGGTGAACAGCGAAGGCAGTCATGTAGAAAACGAGGCTACTGAGTCTGCCGATAAGAAATGGTGATTGACAGAGTCGGAAACTTGGCCAGGTCGATGAAGACGGCAGCACATGTAATGTCTTTTATTCGAAGCCTCTCTCAGCCTATTGCGGACAGTCTGAGCACTGATGGAGGGATTGTGCGTTCCTGGTGTAACTCGGGCAGTTGTTGTTGCCAACCTGTACCTGTCCCGCAAGTGTGATGTTCGGATGTACTGACCCTGTGCAGGCGTTGTTACACATGGTTTGCCACTGCGAGGACGATCGTCTGTCCATCCTGTCTCCCTGTAGCGTTGTCTTAGGCGTCTCACTGTACGACATTGCAATTTATTGCCCTGGCCACATCTGCAGTCCTCATGCCTCTATGCAGCATGCCTAAGGCACATTCACGCAGATGAGCAGGGACCCTGGGCATCTTTCTTTTGGAGTCAGTAGAAAGGCCTCTTTAGTGTCCTAAGTTTTCATAACTGTGACCTTAATTGCCAACCGTCTGTAAGCTGTTACTGTCTTAACGACCGTTCCACAGGTGCATGTTCATAATTGCTTTTATGGATCATTGAACAAGCATGTGAAACAGTGTTTAAACCCTTTACAATGAAGATCTGTGAAGTTATTTGGATTTTTACAAATTATCTTTGAAAGACAGGGTTCTGAAAAAGGGACGTTTCTTTTTTTGCTGAGTTTAGCAACAGTAACTTATCTATTATTCCTACAGGAAAACAAATTAATCTTAAATCTTCTTCAGGCTAGGGTATATGTCTACCGACGTGAGTGCTACGAGGTCATAGTCATTTAGGAAGGTTACCTTGGATTTCTTGGGCACAGGGACTATGGTGGTCTGCTTTAAACATGTAGGTATTACAGACTCGGTCAGGGAGAGGTTGAAAATGTCAGTGAAGACACTTGCCAGTTGGTCCGTGCATGCTCTGAGTACACATCCTGGTAATTCATCTGGCCCCGCGGCCTTGTGAATGTTTACCTGTCTAAAGGGCTTGCTCACATCGGCTACGGAGAGCGTGATCACACAGTTGTCTGGAACAGCTGGTGCTCTCTTTCATGCTTCAGTGTTGCTTGCCTCGAAGCATAAAAAGGCATTTAGCTCGTCTRGTAGGCTCGCGTCACTGGGCAACTCGCAGCTGGGTTTCCCAATTATGGTAACAAACTCAAAAAATTCACTTGAATTTAGCTTATTCAACTGTGCTGATGGACTCCCAGTAGATGGTATCCATCCTGGCAATCCAACCATCTGGAGCAGTTGATCAAACTGACTTCAGTCCAGATGAAAGTAGCCTTGGAATTCCTCTCCAAACAGTCAAAACTCTTGAATGAGACGGTGGAACTCTCCTGCCTGCTTTCGGGACTTCAACCATCCCTGGACCCACACAGACCTGCGCTTTTGGCGGGGCTGGTCCCGGTCCAACAATGCGATCATGACCACCTTTCTCAACGTTGGTCTCATTGATAAGATCCCACTATCTACTATCTTGACTATTTATTATTGTAATTCTCTCCAAAACTATGCATTTCTAAGGGAAATTATATTATAGGCTGTCACAATAAATGTGTAGATGTCATGGAATAAATCATATTTATGCTACTCGGCAAATTAATTAATTAAAAACTATTGAATTATTATGTAATTCAAAACAAAAAATACTGTATACACTACCGGTCAAAAGTTTTAGAACACCTACGGGTCTTTCTTTATTTTTACTATTTTCTACAAGGCATTATAGAATAGCTTCAATATGCTGGATTAATGTAGTTAGATTTTATTTGCCACTGTCACTGCTGGCATACAGTACTAGTCAACAATTTGGACACACCTACTCATTCAAGGGTTTTTCTTTATTTTTACAATTTTCTACATTGTAGAATAATAGTGAAGACATCACAACTATTAAATAACACATATGGAATTATGTAGTAACCAAAAAAGTGTAAAAGAAATCAAACTATATTTGAGATTCTTCAAATAGCCACCCTTTGCCTTGATGACAGCTTTGCACACTCTTGGCATTCTCTCAACCAGCTTCACCTGGAATGCTTTTCCAACAGTCTTGAAGGAGTTCCCACATATGCTGAACACTAGCTGCTTTTTCTTCACTCTGCAGGCTGACTCATCCCAAACCATCTCAATTTGGTTGTGGTTGGGGGATTGTGGAGGCCAGGTCATCTGATGCAGCACTCCATCACTCTCCTTCTTGGTAAAATTGCCCTTTTACAGCCTGGAGGTGTGTTGGGTCATTGTACTGTTGAAAAGCAAAAAATAATCCCACTAAACCCAAACCAGCCGGGTTGGCGTATCGCTGTACAATGCTGTGGTAGCCATGCTGGTTAAGTGTGCCTTGAATTCTAAATAAATCACAGTGTCACCAGCAAAGCACACCAGGACCACAACACCTCCTCCTCCATGCTTTACGTTGGGAAATACACATGCAGAGATCATCCGTTCACCCTAACCGCGTCACACAAAGACACGGCGGTTGGAACCAAATCATATTTTTTTACTCCAGACCAAAAGGTCACCTTTTTTTGCTTGTGTTTTCTTGGCCCAAGCAAGTCTTCTTATTGGTGTCCTTTAGTAGTGGTTTCTTTGCTACAATTCGACCATGAAGGCCTGAATCACACAGTCTCCTCTGAACAGTTGATGTTGAGATGTGTCTGTCACTTGAACTCTGTGAAGCATTTATTTGGGCTGCAGTTTCTGAGGCTGGTAACTCTAATGAACTTTTCATGAAKCTGGTTGAGATATTGCCAAGAGTGTGCAAAGCTGTCATCAAGGCAAAAGGTGGCTATTTGAAGAATCTTAAATATAAAATATATTTTGATTTGTTTAACACTTTTTTTGGTTACTACATGATTCCATATGTGTTATTTCATCGTTTTGATATCTTCACTATTATTCTACAATGTAGAAAATAGTCAAAATAAATTAAAACCCTTGAATGAGTAGGTGTTCTAAAACTTTTGACTGGTACTGTATGTGTGCAACAAAAGTTCACCATTCACATTTTGCTACTTTCTGTCAAGTCTACGTATACAATTTGATGCATACATTAGATAAATCCAACGTAATCACCACACAGAACGCACTGCAACTGCCTCTGCAATGCAATTCTGCAAGGAAAACTCAGCGTTCCATTGGAAATGAATGTACTTCTGTTGTACCAAAACGCAATTATGCTGTAGCTGTGTTCGTTGCTTAACGTGGTCCGGGTTCCAGGAATGTCATACATGGACGTGTGTGTGATGTCCGAACTCAGTAGCTCTACTCTCACTAAGTTGACTGTGCCTTTAAACAGCTTGGAAAATTCCAGGAAATTATGTCATTGCTTTAGAAGCTTCTGATAGGCTAATTGACATCATTTGAGTCAATAGGGGATGTACCTGTGGATGTATTTCAAGGCCTACCTTCAAACTCAATGCCTCGTTGCTTGACATCATGGGAAAATCTAAAGAAATCAGCTAAGACCTCAGAAAAAAATTGTAGACCTCCACAAGTCTGTTTCATCCTTGGGAGCAATTTCCAAATGCCTGAAGGTACCACGTTCATCTGTACAAACAATAGTACGCAAGTATAAACACCATGGGACCACACAGCCGTCATACCGCTCAGGAAGGAGAAGCGTTCTGTCTCCTAGAGATGAAGGTACTTTGGTGCAAAAAGTGCAAATCAATCCCAGAACAACAGCAAAGGACCTTGTGAAGATGCTGGAGGAAACAGGTACAAAAGTATCTATATCCACAGTTTAAAAACGAGTTCCTATATCGACATAACCTGAAAGGCCGCTCAGCAAGGAAGTAGCCACTGCTCCAAAACCGGCATAAAAAAAAGCCAGACTACGGTTTGCAACTGTATATGCTGCAACATCTCAAGATATCAGTCAGGAAGTTAAATCTTGGTCCTAATGGGTCTTCCAAATGGACAATGACCCAAGCAAAGTTGTGGCAAAATGGCTTAAGGACAACAAAGTGCAAGATTTAGAGTGGTCATCACAAAGCCCTGACCTCAATCCTACAAAACATGTGTGGGCAGAACTGAAAAAGTGTGTGTGAGCAAGGAGGCCTACAAACCTGACTCAGTTACACCAGCTCTGTCAGGAGGAATATTTGGTTTGACACAAGTTAAACAATTAAAGGCAATGCTACCAAATACGAATTGAGTGTATGTAAACTTCTGACCCACTGTGAATGTGATGAAATAAATAAAAGCTCAAATAAATCTCTACATTATTCTGACATTTCACATTTTTTAAATAAAGTGGTGATCCTAACTAACCCAAGACAGGGAAATTTTACTAGGATTAAATGTCAGGAATTGTGAAATACTGAGTTTAAATGTATTTGGCTAAGGTGTATGTAAACTTCTGACTTTAACTGTATATGTACATATTCTTATTTCATCCCTTTACTTAGAGTGGTGCATGAGGTAGTTATGGAATTGTTAGATTACGTTAGATATTACTGCACTGTCGGAACTAGAAGCACAAGCATTTCGCTACACTCGCATTAACATCTGCTAACCATGTGTATGTAACCAATAAAATTTGATTTGATTTGAGGAAGCCAACCCACCTTCCTACATTTGGCTGTTTGATTCTGTTATAGCCCATCATCTCTTTACAGTAGCCATACTGTTCTTGCCTAGCCTGTAAATGTTTTTTCAGAACCTTGGAATATGGAGAGGATTCCCATGATGCCATATTCTCATTCAATTGCACAGCACCTCTTTTGCATCAGGGCAAACATGGTCTCAAATCACTAACAGTGGCCTACATTTCACTATAGCCTACACATCATACAGCATTGCACCACAGGCCTACTATTAGCCTATTTACCCTATTTTAAGCATCTGTTCTTATAAATCACCATGCTTGAATAATTAGCTCCACTTACTTCCGGCGCCGAAAAGAGATGCCGCCTCGCTTCGCGTTCCTTGGAAAATATGCAGTTTTTTGTTTTTTTATGTGTTATTTCTTACATCGGTACCCCAGGTAATCTTAGGTTTCATTACATACAGTCGGGAGGAACTACTGAATATACGATTAACGTCAACTCATCATCGTTCCTACCAGGAATATTACTTTCCCGAAACGGATCCAGTGTTTTGCCTTCCACCCAATACAATGGATCTGATCCCAGCGCGGACCCTGTGCGACGCCGAAAAAGGGGCAAACGAGGCGGTCTCGTGGTCAGGCTTCGGAGACGGGCACATCGCGCTCCACTCCCTAGCATACTACTCGCCAATGTCCAGTCTCTTGACAATAAGGGTGATGAAATCCGAGCACGGTAGCATTCCAGAGAGACTCAGGGATTGCAACGTGCTCTGCTTCACGGAAACATGGCTAACTCAAGGGACGCTAACGGAGTCGGTGCAGCCAGCTGGTTTCTTCATGCATCGCGCCGACAGAAACAAACATCTTTCCGGTAAGAAAGGGGCGGGGGGTATGCCTTATGATTAACGAGAAGTGGTGTGATCATCAACAACACACAGGAACTCAAGTCATTCTGTTCACCTGATCTAGAACTCCTCACAATCAAATGTCGACCGCATTATCTACCAAGGAATTCTCTTCAATCATAATCACAGCCGTATATATTCCCCCCCAAGCAGACACAACGATGGCCCTGAACGAACTTTATCTGACTCTTTGTAAACTGGAAACCACACACCCTGAGGCTGCATTCATCGTAGCTGGGGATTTTAACAAGGCTAATCTAAAAACAAAACTCCCTAAATTCTATCAGCATATCGATTGTGCTACCAGGGCTGGAAAAACCCTAGATCATTGTTATACTAATTTCCGCGACGCATATAAGGCCTCCCCCGCCCCCTTTCGGAAAAGCTGACCACGACTCCATTTTGTTGATTCCAGCCTACAAACAGAAACTCAAACAACAAGCTCCCGCGCTCCGGTCTGTTCAACGCTGGTCCGACAATCTGAATCCACGCTTCAAGACTGCTTCGATCACGCGGATTGGAATATGTTCCGCATCGCGTCCAACAACAATATTGACGAATATGCTGATTCGGTGAGCGAGTTCATTAGGAAGTGCATTGACGATGTCGTACCCACAGCAACGATAAAAACATTCCCAAACCAGAAACCGTGGATTGACGGCAGCATTCGCGTGAAACTGAAAGCGCGAACCACTGCTTTTAACCAGGGCAAGGTGACCGGAAGCATGACCGAATACAAACAGTGTAGCTATTCTCTCCGCAAGGCAATCAAACAGGCTAAGTCTCAGTACAGAGACAAAATCGAGTCGCAATTCAACAGCTCAGACACAAGAGGTATGTGGCAGGGTCTACAGTCAATCACGGATTACAAAAGAAAACCAGCCCCGTCGCGGACCAGGATGTCTTGCTCCCAGACAGGCTAAACAACTTTTTTGCCCGCTTTGAGGACAATACAGTGCCACTGACACGGCCCCCTACCAAAACCTGCGGGCTCTCCTTCACTGCAGCCGAGGTGAGTAAAACATTTAAACGTGTTAACCCTCGCAAGGCTGCAGGCCCAGACGGCATTCCCAGCCCGTCCTCAGAGCATGCGCAGACCAGCTGGCTGGTGGTTTACGGACATATTCAATCAATCCTTATCCCAGTGCTGTTCCCACATGCTTCAAGAGGCCACCATTGTTCCTGTTCCCAAGAAAGCTAAGGTAACTGAGCTAAACGACTACCGCCCGTAGCACTCACTTCCGTCATCATGAATGCTTTGAGAGACTAGTCAAGGACCATATCACCTCCACCCTACCGACCACCCTAGACCCACTCCAATTTGCTTACCGACCCAATAGTCCACAGACGACGCAATCGCAACCACACTGCACACTGCCCTACACCATCTGGACAAGAGGAATACCCATGTGAGAATGCTGTTCATCGATTACAGCTCAGCATTTAACACCATAGTACCCTCCAAACTCGTCATCAAGTCGAGACCCTGGGTCTCGACCCCGCCCTGTGCAACTGGGTCCTGGACTTCCTGACGGGCCCCCAGGTGGTGAGGTAGGTAACAAACATCTCCACCCCGCTGATCCTCAACACTGGGGCCCCACAAGGGTGCGTTCTGAGCCCTCTCCTGTACTCCCTGTTCACCACGACTGCGTGGCCATGCACGCCTCCAACTCAATCATCAAGTTTGCGGATGACACTACAGTGGTAGGCGATTACAACAACGACGAGACGGCCTACAGAGGAGGGTGAGGCCCTCGGAGTGTGGTCAGGAAAATAACCTCACACTCAACGTCAACAAAACAAAGGAGATGATTGTGGACTTCAGGAAACAGCAGAGGGAGCACCCCCCTATCCACATCGACGGGTCAGTAGTGGAGAGGTGGAAAGTTTTAAGTTCCTCGGTGTACACATCACGGACAAACTGAATTGGTCCCACCCACACAGACAGCGTTGTGAAGAAGGCGCAGCAGCGCGCTCTTCGTTCTCAGGGGCTGAAGAAATTCGGCTTGTCACCAAAAGCACTCACAAACTTCTACAGATGCACAATCGAGAGCATCCTGTCGGGCTGTATCACCGCCTGGTACGGCAAACTGCTCCGCCCACAACCGTAAGGCCTCCAGAGGGTAGTGAGGTCTGCAGAACGCATCACCAGGGGCAAACTACCTCCTCCAGGACACCTACACCACCCGGTCACAGGAGCCATTAAATCATCAAGGACAACAACCACCCAAGCCACTGCCTGTTCACCCGCTATCATCCAGAAGGCGAGTCAGTACAGGTGCATCAAAGCAGGGACCGAGAGACTGAAAACAGCTTCTATCTCAAGGCCATCAGACTGTTAAACAGCCACCATCAACATCTAACTGAATTCCTAATAATGCCACCACTTATGTGCAAGGAAACCACGAATGAGGCAACCAACCTACCGGTTCCAAGTGGAAAAAGCATCTACTTAATTTTAATTATGTAAAAATGTACCACTAGCCACTCTAAACAATGCCACTTAATAATAATTTTACATACCTACATTACCCCATCTCATATGTATATACTGACTCTATATCATCTACTGCATCTTTGCCATCTTTATGTAATACAAATCAAATCAAATCAAATACAAAATTTATAGTCACATACACAGTTAGCAGATTTAATGCGAGTGTAGCGAAATGCTGTGCTTCTAGTTCCGACTAATGCAGTAATAACAACGTAATCTAATAACAATTCCAACAACTACTACCTACACACACACACAAGTGTAAAGGATCAAAGAATATGTACATTAAAGATATATGAATGAGTGGTGGTACAACGCATGGCAGATGCAAGTAGATGTTTATAGAGTACGGATATACATTTGAGATGATACTGTAGGGTATGTAAACAATTTAAATGCATATTTAAATGGTAGTGGTTACATGTATTACATAAAGATGGCAGATGCAGTAGAGTGTATAGAGTACAGATAATACATATGAGAGATGGGTAATGTAGGGTATGAAACATTGTATTAAGTGGCATATGTTTAAAGTGGCTAGTGGTACATTTTCTACAATTAATTTCCAGCAATTACCCATCTTTTACAAGTGGCTGAGTTGCAGTCAGTATGGCAGCGGCCGCTAATGTTAGTGGTGCGTTAACAGTCTGATGCCCCTGGAGATAGAAGCTGTTTTCAGTCTCTCGCGTCCCTGCTTTGATGCACTGTACTGACCTCGCCCTTCTGGATGATAGCGGGGTGAACAGGCAGTGGCTTGGGTGCTGTTGTCCTGATGATCTTTATGGCCTTCCTGTGTGCGGTGTGTAGGTGTCCTGTGAGGGCAGGTAGTTTGCCCCTTGGTGATGCGTTCTGCAGACCTCACTACCCTCTGGAGAGCGCCCATACGGTTGTGGGCGGAGCAGTTGCGTACCAGGCCGTGATACAGCCGACAGGTGCTCTCGATGATGCATGCTGCTAGAAGTTTGTGAGTCCTTTTGGTTGACAAGACCGAATTTCTTCAGCCTCCTGAGAACGAAGAGCGCTGCTGCGCCTTCTTCACAACGCTGTCTGTGTGGGTGACCAATTCAGTTTGTCCCGTGATGTGTACACCGAGGAACTTAAAAACTTTCCACCTTCTCACTCAGACCCGTCGATGTGGATAGGGGGGCTCCCTTCTGCCTCTCATGTTTCTGAAGTCCACAATCATCTCCTTTGTTTGTTGACGATTTGAGTGTGAGGTTATTTGCCTGGACACCACATCCGACGGGCCCTCACCTCCTCCTGTAGGCCGTCTCGTCGTTGTTGGTAATCAAGCCTACCACTGTAGTGTCATCCGCAAACTTGATGATTGAGTTGGAGGCGTGCATGGCCACGCAGTCGTGGGTAACAGGATACAGGAGAGGGCTCAGAACGCACCCTTGTGGGCCCAGTGTGAGGATCAGCGGGTGGAGATGTTGTTACCTACCCTCACACCTGGGCGGCCCGTCAGGAAGTCCAGGACCCAGTTGCACAGGCGGGTCGAGACCCAGGGTCTCGAGGCTGATGACGAGTTTGGAGGTACTATGGTGTTAAATGCTGAGCTAATCGATGAACAGCATTCTCACATGGGTATTCCTCTTGTCCAGATGGTTAGGGCAGTGTGCAGTGTGGTTCGATTGCGTCGTCTGTGACCTATTGGTCGTAAGCAAATTGGAGTGGTCTAGGGTGTCCGGTAGGTGGAGGTATGATATGGCCTTGATAGTCTCTACAAGCACTTCATGATGACGGAAGTGAGTGCTACGCGGCGGTATCGTTTAGCTCATTACCTTAGCTTTCTTGGGAACAGGAACAATGTGGCCCTCTTGAAGCATGTGGGAACAGCAGACTGGGATAAGATTGATTGAATATGTCCGTAAACACAACAGCCAGCTGGTCTGCGCATGCTCTGAGGACGCGGCTGGAATGCGTCTGGGCTGCAGCCTTGCGAGGGTTAACACGTTTAAATGTTTTACTCACATCGGCTGCAGTGAAGGAGAGCCCCAGGTTTTGTAGGGGCCGTGTCAGTGGCACTGTATTGTCCTCAAGCGGGCAAAAAAGTTGTTTAGCCTGCTGGAGCAAGACATCCTGGTCCGACGGGCTGGTTTTCTTTTTGTAATCCGTGATTGACTGTAGACCCTGCCACATACCTCTTTGTTCTGAGCTGTTGAATGCCGACTCGATTTGTCTCTGTACTGAGACTTAGCCTGTTTGATTGCCTTGCGGAGAGAATAGCTACACTGTTTGTATTCGGTCATGCTTCGGTCACCTTGCCCTGGTTAAAAGCAGTGTTCGCGCTTTCAGTTTCACGCGAAGCTGCCGTCAATCCACGGTTCTGGTTGGGAATGTTTTTATCGTTGCTGTAGTACGACATCGTCAATGCACTTCCTAATGAACTCGCTCACCGAATCAGCATATTCGTCAATATTGTTGTGGACGCATGCGGAACATATTCCAATCCGCGATCGAAGCAGTCTTGAAGCGTGGATTCAGATTGGTCGGACCAGCGTTGAACAGACCTGACGCGGAGCTTGTTGTTTGGTTTCTGTTTGTAGGCTGGAATCAACAAAATGGATCTGGTCAGCTTTTCCGAAAGGGGGCGGGGAGGCCTGTACATGTACCACTAGCACTTTAAACTATGCCACTTTATGTTTACATACCCTACAGTACTCATCTCATATGTATATACCGTACTTATACATCTACTTAGCATCTGCCATGCCGTTCTGTACCACCACTCATTCATATATCTTTATGTACATATTCTTTATCCCTTTACACTTGTGTGTGTGTGTAAGGTAGTAGTTGTGGAATTGTTAGGTTAGATTACTTGTTGGTTATTACTGCATTGTCGGAACTAGAAGCACAAGCATTTCGCTACACTCGCATTAACATCTGCTAACCATGTGTATGTGACTAATAAAATTTGATTTGATTTGATTTGATTTAAGTAAATAAAATGCATCTGATCTTCCTCTTCTCTCTCTCAAAAGCACACAATGAAAATGGACTGGACTGCTATAAACTCCAGCAGTCCAGACATGGAGCTGAACACTTCTGACACACCTAATTTCCACCTCATTTCCTGTTACGGGAATTTTCAATCACAATGATAATAACTAACATTCAATAGTTTTGACCAATCCCCGAGGTTTGTAAGACCATGGGTTTAATAATAATTAGGCAAAGACTCAGCTTATGCAAAAGGTTAGTACAGTTTATTCACGAGAACGTTCTAAAGTCAAGAATGCAAACAGTCTTTATAACACACACAAACAAGCTCAAAGCTTAAGCTACGCCTTGTTCAGACAGTCGGTGTTTTTCCACTACACAGATACATTGTTTCTTTAATCTGCAACATGTTTAACAATTTTCTGCAAGCCTGACAGTTTCTCCCCTCCACGGGTGGAGACAGAATGTCCTGTAAGGAACACAGTAGTACAGCTTGTCTGTCGATAGCTCCTCTTATCATTTGTTTCACACTTGCACCCTGCTTACATACTAAAAAGGAACAGAAGGTCCTTGTTCTAATTCTGACTGTTACGTCCGTCGTTAGATGAATGAGACCAAAGCTCAGCGTGGAAAGTGTTCATGATTTTTAATACTGAACTCCGACCAAACAAAAATGTAACGATCTGCAGGGCTAGACCGCAACTATGCAAAAACAAGATCCCACAACCTAAGGTGGGAAAAAAGGCTGCCTAAGTATGATCCCCAATCAGAGACAACGATAGACAGCTGCCTCTGATTGGGAACCATACCCGGCCAACAAAGAAATAGATAAACTAGAATGCCCACCCAAATCACACCCCGACCTAACCAAAAGAGAAATAAAAAGGCTCTCTAAGGTCAGGGCGTGACACTGACAAAACTACACACATCAGATTATACAATTATATGGTTTCAGGGTGGAATATTTTAATCATTACCCTTAAGCATATATATCCCTTATCATTTCCATCCCCTATAACCAGAACTAGGCAGCTAAGCAAAGCAGAACAACCACTCCACCTCTGAGTAGGCATTATGCAAAACACACACACTGCTCTCAGGGGTTGTCCTTGCTGTCATGGTGAAAAGCATTGGTAATTGGATGTGTCTAAGTTAGCAAAATAATTACTTCTTTGTATGCCATTTTAATATTTGAGAATTAACCAATGATATTAGGCCACTCTTGGCCATGATTACAGACACCTGTGTGTCTTTTGACACTATATAAACGAGTCATCCCGCAGTGTTTGTGATTATACCTTGATGAAAACAGCTTTGCTGTCGAAACGTGGGATATTAAATTTTTGCATCTCAGCTCCTAGAGTGTGCGGCTCTCCTTTTATTTTTAAGTTTTCTACTCCGCTAGCCAGCACCTCGCCTAAATAGGTGTGCGTTTCTTTTTCTTCTAGATTGTTGTGTTACCCAGTAAACAGCACCCTACCGACAAAAAAGCTCTAAAACGATGCCGAATGATAATTCTTCTCCTTACACTGGTCATAGACCCAAACAAGATTACTTTGAAAATAGCCAAAGGGAGCGTGATAAGATCATTGTTTCGGAGTCCCTGTTTGGCATGCCGGGGGGTAATTCTGACCTCTCGAAAGATCTGTTACATTTATCTAAGCGCCAGACGAGAACGCATCTACATATAGTCACTCTTGTGATTATGTGCGGCAAGGCATTATTCCACGGGGGAAAAGAACCATCATTGGGACAGCGCACAGATGATTTCTGTGAGCGCTGGTGTGCCATCCTGAACAAATTCTCTATTGATTTAATGACATTAATTGTTGACCAGTTGAAAAAGGATTTTAGTTAATTGGATAACACGATTAGAGACAAACGCACAGCTCTACAAATAGCTGTTAATGATGATGGCATATTCAATGAACTGATGAAAACTAACCAAGAGCTCCAGGTCAAGTTGTCTACAGAAATAAAGGAACTTAAAATCAAGAAATTCAACCAAGACAAAAAAGACAAGGCCGAGGATAAAGTCTACTTCTGGAGAAACTCTGACAAGGGAGGTCCTGCTCCTCCTCTCCATGGCAGACGCAGGAGGGATGCCGCTTACTTCGATCCACCCCCGTCTGATCAACACTCTATAACCAGCACATCGGCTTCCAGGGGTAGTTTTTTATTCAACGAGAGACTGGACGGACGGAAGGGCGGAGGTGGCCGCAGGCACGCGCATCGACGAGATGCCGCACCCGACAGGGGCAGAGCCAGAACCCACGGGACTGAGCGTCTTTAATTTATCAAGCAAGATATTGAGCCCTGCCCATGTCTCTTTGCTTAATAAAGGGTTATCTTTTGTGCCTACAACCCAGTGCAACGATTTTGATGTGAAGGTAGACATGTTTAAGTTTTTTTAGAAACATCCGTTTAAGGGAATACTTCAGCTCCCCTAATCCTGACATTTCTATTGAACCAATAGGTTGCTCACCTGCGCATACTCCGACTCCTTTTAGAAGCAAGAGTTATTTTATACCTCCAACCAATCGCAATCACTCTATCGAGACATATTGCAGACTTGTTGAAAAAGATGTTGCTCATCTCCTTAAGAACAAACAGGAGTCCAAATCTTTCCATAATTTACCTAAGGATGATACCTCGGTCCTTATTCGTCCTGCTGATAAGGGTGGGTCGGTTGTACTCATGGATAGGACAGCTTATGTAAATGAGTGTCATAGACAGCTGCTTGACAACACCTTTTACAAGAAACTCAGAAGTGACCCTACTGCCCAATTTCAGACCACGATCTTTACTGCCCTAGATGGGTATTTAAGTTCTGGTCAGATAACTAAAAAAGAACATGACTTTTTGGCTATTCAACACCCTAAAATTGCCACTTTCTATACTTTGCCGAAATTACACAAGAATGTTACAAAACCTCCAGGGCGCCCTATTGTAGCGGGCATTGATGCAGTAACGGCCCCTCTATCTACTTTTGTTGACTTTTTTATTAGACCACTCGCAGAACAGCTCCCCTCCTTTGTAAGAACACACCAGCAGTATGATCTCAGAACAGCTCCCCTCCTTGGTAAAGGACACCKGCAGTATGATCTCAGAACAGCTCCCCTCCTTGGTAAAGGACACCAGCAGTATGATCTCTATCATTGAATCTCTTGATCCTCTACCTGAGYATACCTTGTTAGTTACTTTTGATGTTGAGTCGTTATACACAAATATTCCACACGAGGGCGGTATTGAAGCTATGGAACATTTTCTTCTGCAACGTGACCCTAATGAACTACCTTCCAGTGCATGCATTATACCAGTGCATGCATTATAACATTGGCTGAAACAGTACTCACAGAACTCTTTCATGTTTCTAAATGATTTCTTTATTCAGACGAAGGGTACTGCTATGGGATCCCCCATGGCTCCTAACTATGCTAATTTGTATGTGGGTTACATGGAGAAACAGTCCATTTTTAATACTCTCAAAAATGTTTTCTTGCCTAACATCATTATTTGGAAACGGTATATTGATGATATTTTTGTTCTATGGAGGGGTGATGCAAAACAGCTCCAGGCATTCCATGCTTTTCTCAACTCCTGTTCTGAACATTTGAGATTTACTATGCAATCTGATACACGTCAAATCGGMTTTCTTGATCTTCTGATCTTGTGTAAAAATAATGTTCTATACACTGATCTTTACAGGAAACCTACTGATCGTAACAGTTTGTTGAGGGCTGACAGTTGTCACCCACTTCCCTTGAAAAATAGTTTGCCCTACAGCCAATTCTGTCGACTCAAAAGAATTTGCAAAAAACAATCAGATTTCGACAGAAATATGGCTGAGACGCAAGGAAAGTTCAAGGAGAGGGGGTACAAAAATGATCAGATTAATATTGCCATTTGAGAAAATTCAAAACAAAACGAGACATGACCTTTTTCAAGGGCAGTCTCGCAAAAAGACGCATTCTTGCATTCTAACTACCCGCTATTCAAAGCGCTCTGAACAAATTAAGGGAATGTTCACAAATATTGGCACATTCTAAAATCCGATGATAGTCTCGGTAARGTGTTTTCGGACCTTCCTTTGGTCGTATTCTCYCGGGGCAGAAATCTCAGAGACCAATTGGTACACTCTGATTTACCACCCCAAGATATTCCTGAACAACGTCTATTTGCGCCCCTACTGGATGGAAATTACAAGTGTAATGGCTGTGCTCAATGCAATGGCACTTATAAATGCAGATCCTTCAAACACCCACAAACAGGGAAATCGATCCCAATCAAAGGTGTTATTACGTGCTCCACTAAGCCAGTTATTTCTTATAACTTGTCCTTGTGGTAAAAATTGTGGGTAAAACAAAGCGCGAATTAAAAGTACGTATCTCAGAGCATCATAGCACCATTAGTTGCAAAAACTTATCCAGTTGCGGCCCACTTTTTGGAGGCAGGCCACTCGATTTCGTCTGCGTTATATTGGCATCGAACATGTCACCCTCCCGAGGAGAGGGGGTGACCTTGATAATTTATTGTTAAAACGAGAGGCTGCCTGGATCTTTAACTGAAAGACCCTTGCTCCCTTCGGTCTCAACGTAGACTTTGATCTGAAGCCATTATTGTGACTTTGCCATTGTAATTGTTTGTAAGCTTGTGTAGTCTAAAATGAATCTATGATCGTATGCTATCCATTTGTTTTTTTGTATGCTGTTCTTTGTATGCCATTTTAATATTTGAGAATTAACCAATGATATTAGGCCACTCTTGGCCATGATTACAGATACCTGTGTGTCTTTTGACACTATATAAACGAGTCATCCCGCAGTGTTTGATTATACCCTGATGAAGACAGCTTTGCTGTCGAAACGTTGGATATTACATTTTTGCATCCGAGCTCCTAGAGTGTGCGGCTCTCCTTTATTTTCAAGCAAAAGAATTAGTACCTGATCCAGGTGAGGTGCATGAACCTTGAGGGCACTGAAACCATTAACTGTCTTGAGTAAAATGTACATCCCTCACCCTTATGGAAACAGAGTTGCTTTGGTTAGGCCTACAAGCATTTGGTTATATGTAAAGAGAGTAGTTTGAACCAACTTGGAGTCAGGGGTTGACGTACATGGCAGAAAAACAGGGCAGAAAAAAAGATGAAGGTAGAAACATAGTGATTTTATAAGCATTAAATTTAATTATGAAAAMAAATATGTTGCAGTTCTTAGGGATAATACATTACTGTAGATAATGGATCCCATACTATGCAACATATATACAATTATTGATGAGACTGAGTTAAGATTAACCCAGGTTATTGTTAGATAAAATACAGTGGACTCCCGAAAGAGAGATTTCATTAGTACAGAAAACYTATGCTATGTTTAGCAGTGTTTTGGCCTTATCTAATCATTTGAAGGTTTGTCTTTAAATAGTAGAAAGATGACAAGAATATATGGCATCTGTTGTGACCCAGGATTCATTGAGAGTAGCYGYTTAATTAAGTTGAACTATATAATTATTTTATAGGTTACTACATAGAAATGTTGAGTTCTATAAAATTCATTAGTGAGACAGTCAGTCAATATTTGGAAACAGAAACCATATCTGGTACTGACAGTATTAGCTGCGGCAACAGGAAGCAGATGCGGAAGAGATAAAGGCCGGTTTTAAACCACAGCCATTAAYGCAGCAGTTAAGAGGAAGTTAAACAGACATAACTACATTGAAAGAGCTGAGACAGATAGTGACCCATGTGCAAATTTATTAGGTCAGTTAGACACTGACACAGGAGTAGGGGAATGGGACTTTACATGGAAGCAAATAATGCAAAGAGAGGCTAACCTAGAAACGGCTAGTCAAAGAAAAAAGACAGCCACAGTGCAAAGAGTGGACACCTCAGGGTAAAATTTCCGGATGGACGTCAAAAAGATATGAAAATAATAAACCACTTAGGGATAAATATGCTACAAGGAGAAGAAAATCTCCTCAGCTTATCGAACGCTAAACAATTACAAGCAAGGGGAGTCATAAATATGAACCATTTTAAACCTGTAAATGTTCCAGACCAAATAGAGAGAGTCAGAACAGAAACGGACTTAACAGAGAAAAATATMAATCAAATAATAGAAAAGCTAGGTAAGATAAAAATACAGCAGTTTAAAAATGATTGTGGAACCCTGGGACCAGAGTTCGCACACAAAATAATTGGAGGAATACATAAGCCAGTGAAGCAATGCAAAATAGACAGACACAAAAGAGGCCTTAATCAGCTTGGCAGAGCTGGAACAACAAGGAAAGATTGAAAAGATAACCAACCCAGTTACTAATACACCTATGCAATGGGTACCTAAAACAGTAAGACTGGTGTTTAATTTTAAGGCCCTAAACAGACTTACCACCAGCCACTAGGGGTCATACATAGACCCTAACATGGCACTAACAGAAATGAAAATTGGCAAGTATAAAACATGCCTAGACCTGGCAAATGGATTCTATGCTGTACCTTTGGCGGAAGAAAGTAAAGCCAGGATGGCCTTTACACCAGACAGGACTCAGTCTTACCAATTCTGCTCTATCCCACATAGATATTTAAATAGCCCAAATATCTTCACAGAAGCCAGGGGGGAAATCCTGGAAGGAGTGGAATGTGAAATATACATAGATGATGCATATATCACTAAACATGACCAAAAGTCAAATAGGAAAAAAGGAAGTGAGCTTCCTAGGATTTACTATATCTCAGCAAGTAAATCCTATGTGGCCAAAATCCTAGAATTGGCCAAACCAACCACAGTTAACCAATTGCAAAAGGCATTAGGAAAATTGGGCTACATTAGGAACCATCTCCCAGGTCATAGCAGGGCAGCCAAACACTGCTACCAGGGCATAACCCGGAGAGAGGATCAAAAAGGTCTCAGCCTTAGACAGTTCGGTAAAGAACTATTGGTGTGGACCCTAAAATGGACAGAGCATAGAAAAAAACTTCAAGAAATGGCCTCCATGGCTAAAGAAAATGAACCTAGAGATCCCTCAAAGGGATTATGGATATTATTGGACATTATTGGAGATGAGCTGGACAGGGACGGGAACCTATTGGTATCCAATGAAGGATCCAGGAGAACCATTAAATGGTTCAGTAAACCTCTTAAAGGGCCAATTCAGAAATATGACACGGATGGAGCAAAAATGGCACTGTTAGAAATATATTGGAATAAAATAATGGCCCTGGCCCACGGTCATTACATTACCATAAAAGATAACCAACTTAACAAAATGTGGGCACAGAACTTAACCKAAAAAATTAGGGAAGTAACCACTACTAGTTGGGACGAATGGCGAAATGTAGTAACCACTAAAGGTGTTCGGTTTGTATCAGACCAAGAAACAGAAGAAGGGCTTCCGTAAACACTAAAAGGCAATTCTCCGAATTAAGGGCAGGAATAAACTACCCAGGTCAGTCRGGCGGACCTGTGAATCATCTGTTTGCCGGATGATATAAGAACTCGAGTGATACGACTTGTGTTACTCTTGACGGGGGACCCGGTAAGATCTACTCAAAATCCCCATACTGCGACAACTCATAGGACTTCATGTTACACAATACATGTATGTTTTGTTCGGTGAAGTTCATATTTATATAAAAAAATCTCAGTATACATTGGCGCGTTATGTTCAGTAGTTCCAAAAACATCCGGTGATTTTGCAGAGAGACACATCAATTTCCAGAAACACTCATAATAAACGTTGATCAAAAAGCAAGTGTTATACATGGAATTTTAGATCCACTTCTCCTTAATGCAACCGCTGTCAGATTTCAAAAAAGCTTTACGGAAAAAGCAAACCATGCAATAATCTGAGGTCGGCGCTCAGAGCCCAATCAAGACAAAAATATATCCGCCATATTGTGCAGTCAACAAAAGTCAGAAATAACATTATAAATATTCACTTACCTTTGATCTTCATCAGAATGCACTCCCAGGAATCTCAGTTCCACAATAAATGTTTGATTTGTTCGGGAATGTCCATCATTTATGTCCAAATAGCTACTTTTGTTAGCGCGTTTGGTAAACAAATCCAAAGTCACAAAGCGCATTCACTAAAAGCAGACGAAATGTCAAAGTTCCGTTAGTCAGTAACATCTCAAACGATGTATTGAATCAATCTTTAGGATGTTTTTAACATAAATCTTCAATAATGTTCCAACCGGAGAATTCCTTTGTCTTCAGAAGTGCGATGGAACAGAGCTCGCTCTCACATGAACGTGCATGGTCAGCGCATGTTCAGGTCATGGTAGACCTTACTCAATCCCCTCTCATTGGGCCCCACTTCACAGTAGAAGCATCAGACAAGGTTCTAAAGACTGTTGACATCTAGTGGAAGCCTTAGGAAGTGCAAAATGACCCATATCCCACTGTGTATTCGATAGACGATGAGTTGAAAAACTACAAACCTCAGATTTCCCACTTCCTGGTTGGATTTCTTCTCAGGTTTTTGCCTGCCATATGAGGTCTGTTATACTCACAGACATCATTCAAACAGTTTTAGAAACTTCAAAGTGTTTTCTATCCACATATACTAATAATATGCATATATTAGCAACTGGGACTGAGGAGCAGGCAGTTTACTCTGGGCACCTCTGGGCACCTTTTCATCCAAGCTACTCAATACTGCCCCGCAGCCATAAGAAGTTAAGTGATAGTTGAGTTCACAACATTGGGATAAAAATTCTCGTGACAACTTGGTCCTTCGAGCCGGATCTCAATACCTGCCTCTGTCGTCCCAAGGAACTGCTGAAAACCGTGCACGGGCGGATCCAGGATCCGTAAGACAAAGACTTGACCTCTGAATTGAGGGTTTATTTCAGGCCAGTGGTGAACTGGTACACGACAGAGGTGGTGACGAGATCCAACCTACATTCTTTTCCCAGTCTACGAGAAGCTCAGTAAATCTTTATTCACGAATTTGGGGAATTGACGCTTGGGCTACATTCAGAAATATATTTCATTGTTTTTGTGTAGTTTAAGTGTTGATTTAATTCCCACTGGGTATTCTTACCTGGTGACCTATTTTTAGAATTTTGTGTAGAGATCCCTGATAAAGGTAGTATTCTAGGCAATTGGAAAATAGGAATTGGGTGTAGAGCCACCTAGGCAGCAGGAGAAGGGGGTCTAGCATACTAAGATCTAATAGTCAATTGATCTGGAGTATATTAGCAGAAAGGTGAGAGTCAGATCTACGCACATCTAGGTCTGATCATCCAACGAAGAAGGGAAACCTAATATAGCGGAGTGAGATACGAGATATTAACGTCAAAAGAACAAGCAACAACAGAAAAACTTTGGTTGTAAAGTCGTCTCAAATAAAACTGAAGGACCTCGGCGTTACTCTGGACCCTGATCTCTCTTTTGACGAACATATCAAGACTGTTTCAAGGACAGCTTTTTTCCATCTACGTAACATTGCAAAAATCAGAAATTTTCTGTCCAAAAATGACGCAGAAAAATMTATCCATGCTTTTGTTACTTCTAGGTTAGACTACTGCAATGCTCTACTTTCCGGCTACCCGGATAAAGTACTAAATAAACTTCAGTTAGTGCTAAATACGGCTGCTAGAATCCTGACTAGAACCAAAACATTTGATCATATTACTCCAGTGCTAGCCTCCCTACACTGGCTTCCTGTTAAGGCAAGGGCTGATTTCAAGGTTTTACTGTTAACCTACAAAGCGTTACATGGGCCCGTTATAGCTCCGCCACAGCACAACCCAAGGGGGGTGCCAACCCAGACAGGAAGATCACGTCAGTGACTCAACCCACTCAAGTGACGCACCCCTCCTAGGGACGCATGAAAGAGCACCAGTAAGCAGTGACTCAGACCCTGTAAATGGGTTAGAGGCAGAGAGAATCCCAGTGGAGAGAGGGGAACCAGCCAGGCAGAGACAGCAAGGGCGGTTCGTTGCTCCAGAGCCTTCCGTTCACCTTCACAATTAGGAGGCCTGCGTCTTGTGACCGTAGCGTACGTGTAGGTATGTACGGCAGGACCAACTCGGAAAGATAGGTAGAGCAA
>NC_036838.1:37389383-37489890 GCF_002910315.2 Salvelinus sp. IW2-2015
CTAGGACCATGCGTCAGAACTACCTGGCATGATGACTCCTTGCTGTCCCCAGTCCACCTGGCCTTGCTGCTGCTCCAGTTTCAACTGTTCTGCCTGCGGCTATGGAACCCTGACCTGTTCACCGGACGTGCTACCTGTCCCAGACCTGCTGTTTTCAACTCTCTAGAGACCGCAGGAGCGGTAGAGATACTCTTAATGATCGGCTATGAAAAGCCAACTGACATTTAATCCTGAGGTGCTGACTTGCTGCACCCTCGATAACTACTGTGATTGTTATTATTTGACCATGCTGGTCATTTATGAARATTTGAACATCTTGGCCATGTTCTGTTATAATCTCCACCCGCACAGCCAGAAGAGGACTGGCCACCCTTCATAGCCTGGTTCGTCACTAGGTTTCTTCCTAGGTTTTGGCCTTTCTAGGGAGTTTTTCCTAGCCACCGTGCTTCTACACCTGCATTGCTTGCTGTTTGGGGTTTTAGGCTGGGTTTCTGTACAGCACTTTGAGATATCAGCTGATGTACGAAGGGCTATATAAATACATTTGATTTGATTTGAAAAATAGGCTGCTGACTAGGGATTTACAACCCCTTGAAAATAGCTTATAGTTGTATACGGTGAGACCTAATGTCCGATCGAAAGACAACTCTATAGATAKATTTTCAGGAAAGGAAAAACACACAGAGGTTAAGAGATAGCAAAATACACCTAGTGTGAGCACATACATAGGGAGTAGTGAGATAAGAGATCAGAGTTTAAAAAGACACACACATAGATTGTGCAGGAGAGCAACTATAGTAATTGGACAACGGTAAAAAGCGCATACATAGATCATAGAAATAGATACACCTAGAGTGAGTTCGAGCATAAGCTTAGTAACTACAAGGTTTACTAACAATGGGTAGTAAATCCTCAAAGGAGGTCCCGGAATTAACAGGAGATGAAAAATATATGCAGGGAAAAGATAAGTGGAACACCTATTTTGGCCCGAAATGGAGGAGGAAGTATGAATTTGATATGACATTTCAATATAGAAAAACTGGAAACCCAAATTAAACAAATAAATAGGGTTTGTGGGGACAAGGTAGAAGAGCAACGGACAGAAGGGCTCGACCCCGCTCGTATTTGGCTGGTTGAAGCTAGAAACAGAGCGGAGGGGGCCCAGAAAAAGGGAGCTACTAAGGAAGAAGAATTAGGTAGCCAGGAGCAGATAGAGAGGACTCCCACGTATCCCACAGAGACATCACCTAAACCATAATTATATCCCTCCCTAGCAGACCAGGGGGAGAGGGAAAATCCAGATGACGAGGTGGTGGTAATGAAACGGAGGCAGCCGCATCAGGTGCCGCCCGTCACGTTACCCCCTCCCCCATATGCTGGTCCTCAGGGAGCTGAGGGAGGAAGAGAGAGAGGAGGACAGGATTTAGCAAACTTATTGAAAAAGTGGATACAGGTGGAGAATGTCAAGGAAAGTGGATTGAAGCAATCAGAAGAAAGGGGGAGATAGATGCTTTAACTGTAACAAACCGGGTCATTTTGCTAGAGATTGTGAGGCACTGTGTAAACACTGCACTAAAGTAGGCCACAATCACCAAGACTGTAAAAAGAGCAAGCAGGTTGAGTCAGAGCATCTGACCGTAACTATCGGGGTAATTCTAAACAAACATAAAGGAGGCCTTAAGGGGAAGGGACCTAAGAGAGAAGGGAAAAATGGACAGGATCAGATGATACAAAATGTTTCAATTTTGGGAGTGTAAGGCTCCCTGCAAACATTGTGACCGAGTAGGACCCAACCACCGAAATTGTAATTCAACTAAGGGGAAGGTCAGGCGCGACAATCGGGAGAGAAGGAGAGAGACAGGGACAACGAGAGCGAGATTAATGAGAATCCTCGCTGGGGAAACACTTGGACCTTTAGATTAGGGCTATTTTCTAGGAATTGTCTCGGTGCCGGAGTTTACGACTACAGAGAATTATAGTCGTAAATTATAATAATAGTGTTATTTGCGCCTCCATCTTTTCAATAGTGCTGTTGGTCCAGGGGTTCTTGCCTACAACGCGGGAGACTCGGGTTCGTATCTCAGCCTATGCACCGATAGACTAAAAATCATTATGATTGTAATTCAACTATTTATAGGTTTTGCCTGGAAAGAGTGTTAGTGTTTGGGGGCAGTTTAAGATATAAACTGAACGTTTCAATAGCTTCTTTTTTTTGCATTGTTGTTTTTTCTTTTTCTCATGAGTTCATTTTCTGGGGGTGGGAAATGGAATCAATTTTATTTGTTCTCTTTTCCCCCCCTTTTTTCTTGGGGGGGGGGGGGGGGGGGGTGGTTGTGGGGTGGGGGGGGGGGGGGGGGGGGGGGGGGGGGGGGTGGTCTGGTCGTTGACTCCTCGTCTGTCCGCTCATCCACTGTCCCCTCATCACCGGTCAAAATCTCATCAAGAGTCTTCAGCTCCTCTGATATCTGCTCCACTTTACGTTTCGTGTCCGCTGAACATGAGAGCGGAGGGTCCCCGTCGGGGATCTGTCGACGTGCCCTTGAGCAGGGCGTTGACCTGGATGCTTCTGTGTGTCGCTCCGAATGGGAGTCTGTTGGATGACTGGTGTGGTGTAATTGTTGAGCAGCTTCACTACAAGTATATTGTATGTTTTGGATATTCAATAAAAAAATATATTAAAAAAATCCATATTAATGCCCATGATTTTGGAATGAGATGTTCGACGAGCAGGTGTCCACATACTTTTGATCATGTAGTGAATATGTTGAAAGATATCTGTAAGGACATTTTCTCCATTAATTGGGTTCAAAGAGTCCTATCTAAACCAAGATAAGCAATTGAAATAGTTAAGCAGTTCAACATTTTGGAAGAAGTCTAAGTAATATGAGTAAATGTGTGAGCTATTATTTTGATCTTCCCTTGATGTCTCTCAGACAGGGGGAACAGATGAAGTTTACAAGGAGCAAAAGAGACATCAGGAGTTGGAAAACAACTACAGACTTGTATGGGGAGAGAGACCAGAAGAGGCCCAGTACACCAGTACTGCACCGGACTCAGACGATGTGGAGTTGAGCTCTGGGGAGACGTTTACTCGCATCGTGGGAACCAAGCACCTGTGGAGGCTAGGAGCGGGAGTGTCCCTCACCCCTGTCAGAACTCTGAACTCACTGCTAAGTCTCAGCTGCCCCTTGGGCCCCACTGGAAGCACCAGTGTCCACAATTACACATGTTCCCACACATAGAAATGTGTTCTCCCTATCAGTCACCCTTATGTGCCTTGCACAAACCAATCCAAATGTCTCAGCTGTGGTGGTGTAATGGTGTCAGGTTTTGTTTTCTCTCCTCAATGTGATGGCTGAAAAGGGGCATTATTTCAATGTCTGTTGCTATGTTGGGTTGAGAGGAGGGTGGGAAAAACACCATGGACTTGGCAATTTGCACCTGTGAAAATGTATCTAAGGCTTGGACTGAATGGGGTTTAACTTGACATTTCTACAGAAGTATGATGCCCTCTCCTTGTGTATCCACACAGCAGTTCTTATAACTATGCCACTGTGTTTTTATCTGCTGCTCTACAGTGTGAGGAAATGATCTCCGGGAGTGATGCAATGGAGGAATTCACCTGGTATTTACACTTGGCGTCACAAAATTATACAGTATGTTTGCAAAAGGAGGATTCTGTTCACCAGTTATCTTTTATTGTTTAGAAATTCTACATTTATTTAAAAAGAATGCAGATTCGGAAACCTGAAAAAGAGTGAGAACCACATGCTGTTGTGGTTTAGAGGTTGAACCACAGTTTGAATATTTAAATGAGATCCAGTGTAATTTAGTGAAGCTTATACAACTCTTTAATTGTTCATTGTAGAATTGACATGCTTGATGAAACATTCATCATATTCCATATACATTTTGTAGCACTTTAAAAGTTGAGAAATGGTTCTGGAAAGTTGTACATTTTGTCAACTGTCATGAATGTTCAAAACTGTTATTTTATGTTTAAGATTTTTTTGGTTTGATGCCATGTACAGCAAACCCAAAAATACTTAACCTATTTTCATTTGAGAAGTTATTTCTCAGAAATAGTGATTGGAGCTCAGCTGTTCCTGTCAACAAAATGTTTTAGTTTTTTTGGCGCAAAGGTTTCCTCAGTGATAAATACATGCCATTTAGCCGACAATTTTATCCAAAGTGACAGTCAGGCGTGCATACATTTTACATATAGGTAGTCCCGGTGATCAAACCCACAACCCTGGTGTTACAAGCGCCATGCTCAAACAACTGAGCTAGAAAAGGCTTAACGTGTGTATATATTGTGAATAATTGTAGCACTTTAAAATCTGTAAATAATTTAGCTTGCACATGTGAGGGGATCATTTTTATATTTAGTTAAGATCATTATACGCACACTTCCTTGTTGAGGGGTGTTATTGTCAAACAGATCCAATTTTGTTACATTTTAAATTCACCAGATGAACACCCTCCCTAAAAGTCTGAGCTGCATTGTAAAGTCTTTGTATATTCATACCTTGCAAATTTAAAATAAAGACCATTATAAAATACTTGGGCAAGATATGCCACAGTGTTTAATGATGTTTTGAGGAATTCTCTCAGTAGTTTCAAGTGATAGGCCTATATGAAGTTTGAGGAAACTACTTATTTTTCTGTCAACAACCCTAACACCACCCTCACATTGAAGTCAATCGTTTGTGGAAGCTATCATAAAGAAAATCGACTGCCATAGTGCAGGCAGTGTAGTGAATAGAAAAATGCCATTCGTTCAAGTGAACAAAAATGTTTTGAAGACCATCATGATACCAATAACTGCTTCTAATACACCAGATGTGTGTCCTTGAACTGATTATTTGAAAATTGCACACAGAAGTTATGGGGCACAGAAGGATAATTTAGCTCACGAGTGGCGCAGCGGTCTAAGGCACTGCATCTCAGTGCTAGAGGCATCACTACAGACTCTGGTTTGATTCCAGGCTGTATCACATCTGGCTGTGATTGGGAGTCCCATAGGGCGGAGCTCAATTGGCCCAGTGTCGTTAGAGTTTGGTCGGGGTAGGCCATCATTGTAAATAAGAATTTGTTCTTAACTGACTTACCTAGTAAAATAAATACAAAAAGTTGCTAATGGCAGTCTGCAGTTCCCCATTCGGCCTTCAACTTGAGTTATTCAATGAGAGGAGGCAGCACTGAGTTAGCCTGCAACGTTCCCCTGCTCAGACGTTGCATGCATCAACCTATGGTTGCGTGCCACGTCAGCGACTGACAGATTGCTATAACATATGTGATTAGCTGATACTTAAAATACTTAGCCAGGCGTTGTAAGATCTGGTATACGTCATCAATGCCTGAGCAGAGGATCGTGCCCTGAGTCTTCACATAGTAATGAATGGTGTCACCTGATCGATGGCTTTGTCTGGTCATTGGGCTAGTTCGTTTTGAGTGGAGTTTATACAGAGCGTTGGACTAGTAACCGAAAGGTTGCAAGTTCAAATCCCCGAGCTGACAAGGTACAAATCTGTCGTTCTGCCCCTGAACAGGCAGTTAACCCACTGTTCCTAGGCCGTCATTGAAAATAAGAATTTGTTCTTAACTGACTTGCCTAGTTAAATAAAGGCATAAAAATTAAGAATTAAAGTGTAATCTCCACTCACCCGGGGCAACGGGCCATGCAAAACGAACTTGCCCACTGTTTTTTGCTAGAGCACTAGCACCCGAATAGTGCTCTGGTGCCACCCAATGATTGGTTGTGCCTGATCCGTGTACATGCAATGATCCAATAGAAACTTAACAGTATTTAAAGGGCGGGGACTAAGGCAAGACAAGGCAAACGATTAAGCAATCAATGACTTCAGATACATGTTGTGGGCCTGCGCATTAGAAACTAATGTTGGCGTTTCCTGTAAATGCAACACAGCCACCGTAAAGAAGCGTTTTACACGTTATTTTATACCTCAATAAAATCATACTGCTTTTTACATCGAAGTTGAGCCTGTGGATAAGGTAGTTTATTTTTGACATAATATGAAAGACAACGGATACTCTTAGAAAATCAGTATTGGTTTCGGATGACAGTTGGAATTGATGTCTCTTTTCGCTTTTTCTAATCCATAGATGGCTGGCTGATAAGGATGACATGAGATGCGGCTAGCTACCAAACCCACAGAGCTAGCTAGGTAAAGAATATTCCAAGACATGACTGATGACTAATCCCTTCAACGCCAAGTGGTAACGTTATTTGTTTTTGACGAGATGGTGTTTTACTCGTAAGCAGATGGTTCTCTAACATGACATGCGCCACAGTTTCCCCACTTTTCAACTGGACCCAAGAGAGGGACTTTTCTGCAATGGTGTTCAAGTAACGTTAGTGGTAAGGGCCTGCTAACCACCAATTTCTCTTTTGACATTTCCGCCAGACGTATTGTTACTAGCCAACAGTCTAACCCTGCCACACTTTGTTTGGTAGCTAACAAAGTGTGGCAAGGTCAGCTATGTAGCTAGCGTAGGTGTATTTTATTTGAGATCACAGATCTAAAATGTATTGGCATGCTGTTTACATTATCATATAACTAGCTATAATGAAAGTCGTCAGCTAAATGAACTAATGATGAGTTCTCTCTACTCCAATAATGTACACACCATATACTAATCCCCCACCCATTTCTTTGCATAGTGCCCAGCATGGATGGCATTCATTTGTACATGCCTGTCAAACAGTGGAGGTTTCCCAAACGTGCACCTAACATTACACAGCTGATTCAAATAATCAAAGTTTGATGAGTTCATTATTTGAATCAGATGTGTAGTGCTAGGGCAAAAATCTAAATGTACATCCAGAGGGAGAGGGAGGGGGCAAGGACAGAGTTTGGGAAACCCAGCTCTAAGTTAAGACTACCCTTCTTGGCCCTGCCTCTCTTGTTTGTCTTGACTCTTGAAATAGGGATTCAGCTTGAGGCACATTGTTTGAGTTCGTCATGAAGACGCTGGGCTCGCGCTGTGCCTTCCTCATAGGCTTCCTGGTGGGGACCTGTACGCTCTATGTGTTCCTACGTCAGGTGTGGTTCGAGAGGACCTTCTCCACACGTTCTCAGCCCGATGGCCTGGAGAAGACAGCGGCTCAGCTACGTGAGCTGGAGGAGGACAGCAAGAACTGGAAGAAGGAGAGGTCGGCTCTCTTCAACCTCAACCACCCCCACCACAAAGGTACAGTGCCAGAAGGAGATTGTAGTTTTAACAGCCAGGGGTCAACACTAAGCTTGACATGATTGTATGTATCTTCTGATCTTGACAGATTTCAAATAGAGCCACTGAGCCGGTAACGTTACATACATTTATGGATGAGATCTCAAATATAAATGCATTTATAAAGAGTCATGACTCATGTACTTCCTTATGTGCTTAGCACATCCTTATCTGTTAAGCATGTGYTTCTCTTACCAAGTCTATCTTGATAATGAATCGGATGGTCTCCAGTGTTATTTAAAACTTCAGTATTTAATGGTTGTTGAGGCTGTGAAGTGGATGGTAGTTCCTGGTTATCTGGTAAATCAGTTAACGGAAGCCACCTTTGTTCCAAAGAGGGTTAGGGTTTAAGAAGTAAATATGACCATCATGGGTTGCTTTCCACATTTTACTACTGTATAGGCCTATGTTCTGTTTGTGCACTCTTCTAGAAACCACAGTGTGAATGTGGTAATGTAAAAATCGTGACTCATTACCATTTAATCATATGTACATATTTACAATGGTTCAGGGCAATGTTAATAGTTTTGCCTTTGTCTTCTTAGAATAAACATTAGCAGTTCCTTCTTGTGCAGACACATCAGTCTACTGTATTTATCTTCATACAGAGTGCAACAGTAACCTAATTGGTCATTAGATCATGCTGTGTCTTTAACCGGTATTTCCATATCCCTAAATACGCTTTAAATGGATAAAAAGGCATTTATCATCCATGTTATTTAGAACAATGGGGTCTTTGTTTCTGTGCAGTTGGATCTGAAGACATGCAGACTGATGGATAATGAACTTCAATAATCAAGTGCAAAAAAGTAAATGTCCTTCTTAACCCCCCCCCCCCCCCCCCCCCCCCAGGTCAGGACAGCCACATGGCAGACGAGCTGTACAAGAAGGTGCGCATCCTTTGCTGGGTGATGACAGGGCCCAACAACCTGCAGAAGAAGGCCCGCCACGTAAAGAACACCTGGAGCCGCCACTGTAACGTGGTGGTGTTCATGAGCTCTGTGGACGACCCTGACTTCCCCACTGTGGGGCTGGGCACCAAGGAAGGCCGCGACCAGCTCTACTGGAAGACCATCCGGGCCTTCCACTACGCCCTGGAGAATCATGGAGACGAGGCCGACTGGTTCCTTAAGGCTGACGACGACACCTACGTTGTCGTGGACAACCTGCGCTGGGTGCTGGCCAACCACACGCCAGAGGAGCCCATCTACTTTGGACGCAGGTTTAAGCCCTACACCAAGCAGGGCTACATGAGTGGCGGGGCAGGCTACGTGCTGAGCAAAGAGGCCCTTAAGAGGTTTGTGGATGGCTTTAAGACCAAGGTGTGCACCCACACCACCCACGTGGAGGACCTGGCCATGGGCCAGTGCATGGAGAAGGTGGGGGTGGTGGCCGGGGACGCCAGAGACACCAACCTCAGGGAGACCTTCCACCCCTTTGTCCCTGAGCAGCACCTCACCTCRAAGTTCCCCAAGAGCTTCTGGTACTGGAGCTACTGCTACTATCCCATCTCAGAGGTAAGTACCTGGAGGCTGTTGTTGGGCTGAATAAGTAAGTTAGAGGCTTAGATGTGATTTAGTTCAATACGAGGCAATATGCATTTATTTACAGTAACATTTGGACTTGCCATTTGTCCAGCAACTCCATGGGTCAAAACCATCGGATATTGTAGCTCTATAACACTCAAGAAGTCATAAAAAAACTGTTAGTTTAAAAAATCCCATAAAAAGACTTAAAACAACACAATATTTACAATTGTACAGGAGCTCTCTACCTAGGCTTCCTTGTGGCGCCATGGCAACCATGGAACCCCAAAGTATAATAGAATGAAATAGCTGRGAGGAAATAGAATGAATAGAACGGGCTTAGAACCTCTAACCCTGGAATTGTGACAGTAATGTTATGCAATAATTTCCATGGTAATGTAAAATGATAACTGATGTGGCTCATGCAATTGAATGTATTTTTTTGTAATGTCAGTTGAATCAATAAATCATAGGACATATTTTACTTCCTGCTTTGCTCCTCTGGGTACACTCGCAATGGCCGCCAGTCCACCCATTATGCCATCATTGACTTGAATTGCGATGCCCATTCTATTCATTCGATTTTAATGTAATTGTATTGCTTTTTATGCTGCAGTCTTTCTTGTGTATGTAAAGTGACTTTGGGTGTCGCGAAAAGCACTTAAAATACAAATGTATTATTTCTAAGGCAACACATGCAGTTAGGAGTGAAGAAAATGTGTGTATGTGTATATGTTGAGCTATTCGAACTGTTATTATGGTAACCGTAGTCATTTGGCTGGCCTATTAGTCATCCAGTCTACCACTGTGACGTCATGGAATATTTACTGAATAGACCTAGTCTAAGATGACACACGATATGTCCTAGTGAAACCAGTTTCGCCAGTGCTGCTGCTATCCCTGCTAATGTGGCCAGTTAATAAGGTGGGTAAAGCCTTTTTAAGGCTAATTATCATTCACCTTAGCTTTATCATGATACAAACATGTAAAGCAACTCCTGCTGAGTTGGGATTTGATATGGTTTAAAAAGCATCCAGTTGGGCCTCCTGAGGTGCTCAGCGGTCTAAGGCACTGCATTGCAGTGCTAGAGGCAGCATTACAGACCTGGGTTCGATCCAGGAGTCCCATAGGGCATGTGTTAAGAAGTGCAGTTTGGCGGGTCATGTTTCGGAGGACACAACTCGACCTTCACATCCGGAGCCTGTCGGGGAGTTGTTGCGATGAGACAAGATTCTAATTGGGGAGAAAAAGGGGTTAAAAAAATAATAAGTACAAAATAACTACCAGTTATTCCTTGTTTTGCCATGTGTAGGCTATTCATTGTCAGTAGGATCTGACTATGACTGTGGTTGCTATAGTACTGTACCTGGTTTTCTGTACAGCATTTCATGAGATTTCCTTATTGACCCAAGACAGAACTGGAACAGGTTGAAAGGGAAGAGGGAAGGACAAGGGACTAATTGTGTTCCCAGATAAGTGTGTAATTTGAGGGCGTACAATCACTGCCCAGAGTGGGTGTAAATGCGCTTTAGTGATGCAATTTCACTTCCTCATGTTATAAAATACATTTACTAAGACAAATTATGATTCTTCATGTTCTGGATTGTTCAGTGGGGTCTTTCTCTAACATTTATATTCAAAAAATCGGATTTCCTAACCTAATACATCTGATAATAAACACGGTGCTCTGTTGACAGAGCAGTGCCGCTTCCTGCAGAGACTTAGGTGATTTTTTGTTGTTGTGGTCATCTGTAAAGTTATTTCCGCGGTATGCGAAATTTAACCTGACACGGGCAGAATTACACTGAACAAAAATATGAACGCAACATGTAAGGTGTTTGTCCCATATTTCATAAGATTCAATAAAAGAGCAGAAAAATGTTCCATATGCCAAAAAAGCTTATTTCTCTCAAATTTTGTGAACAAATAGTTTATCGCTGTTAAAATCAAATTTTATTAGTCACATGCGCCAAATACAACAGCTGTAGGTAGACCTTACAGTGAAATGCTGAATACAACAGGTGTAGGTAGACCTTACAGTGAAATGCTGAATACAACAGGTGTAGGTAGACCTTTACAGTGAAATGCTGGAATACAACAGGTCGTGGAAGGTAGACCTTACAGGAAATGCTGAATACAACAGGTGTAGGTAGACCTAACAGTGAAATGCTTACATACGAGCCCCCAACCAACAATGCAGGTAAAAGAAAATACAGACAAGAATAAGAGAAAAGTAATTTAAAAGAGCAGCAGTAAAACAACAATATTGACATTATATACAGGGGAGTACCGGTACCCTGTACCGAGTCAGTGTGTGGGCACCGGTTAGTTGAGGTAGTATGTACAGTTGAGTCGGATGTTTACATGCATCTTAGCCAAATACATTTAAACTCAGTTTTTCACAATTCCTGATATTTAATCCGAGTAAAAATTCCCTGTCTTAGGTCAGTTAGGATCACCACTTTATTTTAAGAATGTGAAATGTCAGAATAAGTTATTTTAGCTTTTATTTCTTTTATCACATTCCCAGTGGGTCAGAAGTTTACATACTCAATTAGTATTTGGTAGCATTGCCTTTAAATTGTTTAACTTGGGTCAAATGTTTCGGTTAGCCTTCCACAAGCTTCCCACAATAAATTGGGTGAATTTTGTCCCATTCCTCCTGARAGAGCTGGTGTAACTGAGTCAGGTTTGTAGGCCTCCTTGCTCGCACACGCTTTTTCAGTTCTGCCCACAAATGTTCTATCGGATTGAGGTCAGGGCTTTGTGATGGCCACTCAAATACCTTGACTTTGTTGTCCGTAAGCCATTTTGCCACAACTTTGGAAGTWTGCTTGGGGTCATTGTCCATTTGGAAGATCCATTTGCGACCAAGCTTTAACTTCCTGACTGATGTCTTGAGATGTTGCTTCAATATATCCACATAATTGTACTGCCTCATGATTCCATCTCTTTTGTGAAGTGCACCAGTCCCTCCTGCAGCAAAACACCCCAACACCACGATGCTGCCACCCCCATGCTTCACGGTTGGGATGGTGTTCTTCGGCTTGCAAGCTTCCCCTTTTTTCCTCCAAACATAACAATGGTCATTATGGCCAAACAGTTCTATTTTTCTTTCATCAGACCAGAGGACATTTCTCCAAAAAGTACAATCTTTGTTGCAAACTGTAGTCTGGCTTTTTATGGCGGTTTTGGAGCAGTGGATTCTTCCTTGCAGAGCGGCCTTTCGGGTTATGTCGATTATAGGACTTGTTTTACTCTGGATATAGATACTTTTGTACCTGTTTCCTCCAGCATCTTCACAAGGATTTGCTGTTCTGGGATTGATTTGCACTTTTTGCACCAAAGGACGTTCATCTCTAGGAGACAGAACGCGTCTCCTTCCTGAGCGGTATGACGGCTGCGTGGTCCCATGGTGTTTATACTTGCATACTATTGTTTGTACAGCTGAACGTGGTACCTTCAGGCGTTTGGAAATTGCTCCCAAGGATAAACCAGACTTGAGGAGGTCTACAATTTTTTTTCTGAGGTCTTGGCTGATTTCTTTAGATTTTCCCATGATGTCAAGCAAAGAAGCACTGAGTTTGAAGGTAGGCCTTGAAATACATCCACAGGTACACCTCCAATTGACTTAGGCTACTTTACATAATTTATCAGAAGCTTCTAAAGGCATGACATAATTTTCGGGAATTTTCCAAGCTGTTTAAAGGCACAGTCACCTTAGTGTATGTAAACTTCTGACCCACTGGAATTGTGATGGTGTGTTGGGGTTCGTTTCCTTGTCAATCACTGGCTCATTGGTGAAATTAGCATTATGACTATCTTTAATTTAAATCATTCAAAAACCTTTTATTAATGCAATTGCTGACAGAATTTGACAACAGGAACATAAAACGTATGTTCTGCAAAATAGTCAAAGGTTCAAGTTATTTTAATAAACCTGAAGTCCAGCCTTAGTGATGTCACTGCCTACATCATTACCTTCTACTCATGAGACCAAGCCGATGCATCCACAGCTACACAAACATAAAGTTTCAGTGTTAACTAAAAGCTTAGCAGTTAATTGTCCACTCCCCAATTTTGATTGATAGTGGAATGTCTGACTAGTCTCATCTCTTACACTCCCTGGGGAGTTCTGTGTCTGCATCTATTATCTTTTAGGCTCTTCTCACAGACACCCTGAGCTCACACGTTTCTCAGACAGTTTCTTTATAAGAGGCAGAGACTAGAAAAGTACTGTGGAACAATATTAAAACTCATAATGTGTATATATATTGTTAATTTGTAGTCTAGGACCCTATATATGTAAGGAGGGAGGGGTCTTATAACCCCTCCCCTGATTAATATGACAAGCATAATCAATTATTATAATACATGAAACATTTTGTACAGCCCCTATCATGACCCCTAGGTGAACCCCTGACAAGTGAAATAATCTGTCTGTAAACAAACAATTGTATGAAAAATGACTTGTGTCATGCTCAAAGTAGGTGTCCTAACCGACTTGCCAAAACTATAGTTTGTTAACAAGAAATTTGGGGAGTGGTTGAAAAACCTAAGTGTATGTCAACTTCCTACTTCAATTGTACATGTAGGTAGAGTTATTGAAGTGACTGCATAGATGACGACAATGGAGAGTAGCAGTGGGGGGAGGGGGGGTGCAAATAGTCAGGGTAGCCATTTCATCAATGTTCAGGAGTCTTATGGCTTGGGGTAGAAGCTGTTAAGAAGCCTCTTGGAGCTAGACTTGGCACTGGTGCCGCTTGCCATGCGGTAGCAGAGAGAACAGTCAATGACTAGGATGGCTGGAGTGTCTTACCATTTTTATGGCCTTCCTCTGACACTGCCTGGTATAGAGTTACTGGATGGCAGGAAGCTTGTCCCCAGTGATGTACTAGGCTGTTTGCACTACCCTCTGTAGTGRCTTGCGGCCGAGCAGTTGCCATACCAGGCAGTAATGCAACCAGTCAGGATCTGTTAGTAAGCATTTCTCCTTTGCCAAGATAATCCATCCACCTGACAGATGTGGCATATCAAGAAGCTGAACAAACAGTGTAATCATTACACAGGTGCACATTGTGCTGGGGACAATAAAAGGCCACTATAAAATGTGCAGTTTTGTCACACAACACAATGCCACAGATGTCTCAAGTTGAGGGAGCCTGCAATTGGCATGTTGACTGCTGGAATGTACACCAGAGCTGTTGCCAGAGATTTTAATATACATTTCTCTACCAACTTCGTTTTATAGAATTTGGCAGTACGTCCAAAGTCCTCACAACCGCAGAACACGTGTAACCACACCAGCTCAGGACCTCCACATCCAGTTTCTTCACCTGTGGAACTGTCTGAGACCAGCCACCCGGACAGCTGATGAAACTGTGGGTTTGCACAACCGAAGAATTTCTGCACAAACTGTCAGAAACCGTCTCAGGGAAGCTCACCTGCGTGCATGTTGTCCTCACCAGGGTCTTGACCTGACTGCAGTTCGGTATCGTAACCAACTTCAGTGGGCCACTGGCACGCTGGAGAATCCCGGTTTCGACTGTACAGGTCCGATGGCAGACAGCATGTATTGTCGTGTGGGCAAGCAGTTTGCTGATGTCAACGTTGTGAACAGAGTGCCCCGTGGTGCTAGGGTTATGGTATGGGCAGGCATAAGCTACGGACAACAAACACAATTGCATTTTATTGATGGCAATTAGAATGCGCAGCGATACTGTGACGAGATCCTGAGACCTATTGTCGTGCCGTTCATCCGCCACAATTCCTAGAAGCTGAAAATGTCCCAGTTCTTCAATGGTCTGCATGCTCACTAGACATGTCACTTATTGAGCATGTTTTGGATGCTCTGGATCAACATATTCCAGTTCCTGACAATATCCAGTAACTTTGCACAGAGTGGGACAACATTCCAAAAGCCTGATCAACTATGCGAAGGTGATTTGTCCAAATGGTGGTAACCTGTCAATATCTGGTGTTCTGATCCACGCCCCTACTTTGTTTTAAGGTGTCTGTGACCTACAGGTATACAGTGCATTCAGTAAGTATTTAGACCCCTTCACTTTTTTTCACATTTTGTTACGCTACAACCTTATTCTAAAATCATCAATATACACACAATACCCCATAATGACAAAGCAGAAATATGTTTTTAGAAATGTTTGCAAATGTATACATTTTTTTAATTTTATTTACATAAGTATTCAGATCCTTTGCTATGAGACTTGAAATTGAGCTCGGGTGCATCTCTTCTTTTGATCATCCTTGATGTTTCTACAACTTGATTGGAGTCCACCTGTGATAAATTCAATTGATTGGACATGATTTTGAAAGGCACACACTTGTCTAAGGTCCCACAGTTGACAGTGCATGTCAGAGCAAAAACGAAGCCATGAGGTCAAAGGAATTGTCCATAAAGCTCAGAGACAGGATTGTGTCAAGGCACAGATCTGGGAAAGGGTACCAAAAATGTCTGCAGCATTGAAGGTCCCCAAGAACACAGTGGCTTCCATCATTCGTCATTGGAAGAAGTTTGGAGACACCAAGACTCTTCCTGGAGCTGGCTGCCTGGCCAAACTGAGCAATCGGGGGAGAAGGGCTTTGGTCAGGCAGGTAACCAAGAACCCGTTGGTCACTCTGACAGAGCTCCAGAGTTCCATCTCTGCAGCACTCCACCAATCAGGCCTTTATGGTAGAGTGGCCAGATGGAAGCCACTCCTCAGTAAAAGGCACAACAGCCTGCTTGGAGTTTGCCAACAGGCACCTAAAGGACCCCCAGACCATAAGAAACAAGATTCTGCGGTCTGATGAAACCAATACTGAACTCTTTGGCCTGAATGCCAAGTGTCCCYTCTGGAGGAGACCAGGCACCACTCATCACCTGGCCAGTACCATCCCTACGGGTGAAGGATGGTGGTGGCAGCTCTGGGGATGTTTTTCAGCTGCAGGGACTAGGAGGCTAGTTAGGATAAATACATTTGCAAAAATGTCTAAATACCTGTTTTTGCTTTGTCATTATGGGGTTTTGTGTATAGATTGAAGAGGGGGGGGGGGGACTATTTAGAATAAGGCTGTAACGTAACAAAATGTGATGGGGTCTGAATACTTTCCAAATGCACTGTATAGCTGTATTCCCAGTAGTGAATCCATAGATTAGGCCCTAAGGTAATCTGTCCATTGAAATAAATGCATTATTTGAACTGTAACTCAGTAACAGCTTTTCAATTGTTGCATTTATATTTTTGTTCAGTTTAAATGTAAAATGCTTTGGAAAAATAAAAAGCTTGCGGTATGCTCTGACTTTTCAGAGATGCTTGTTTTTCTGAGAAATCTTTGGGGGGGGAACAGGAATTTCTCATTAATATGATAAGCTTATACTAAAACATGAAAATATGTCTTGTCTCAATCGCACAGCATCCAGCCWAGCTGACGCAATACTATTTTCCTGAATTTTAAAAAATAAAATAAAAATGGACCACTTTTCTGGCCTACATGGATTTAGTCTCCTTAAACTTGGCCATTCTACAAGGGTAAAAACTCCAATAAATGTTGAACGAATTATGATAAACACATGAGGTCTGTCTCTTATACACATCTAGATGTGTATAAGAGACAGCCATTCTACAAGGGTAAAAACTCCAATAAATGTTGAACGAATTATGATAAACACATGAGGTTTGGACCCTTTGGTTTTCTTAGTAGTATCTTAACAATTATTTTTATCCATTGGTCAAAAGATCCATTTTTGATTGAACACTATAATTTAGCTCCTTGCACGGTCACACTGTTTTTGACTTACTGACATGATACGACTACTACATTTTAGTTTTACTACTAAATTGTTAGATGAATCATTGTCCCCTGTCCAGTTTGTTGTTGTAATGCTAAACTGAGCCTTGGGCCTCCCTCACTGTCTGTACCCCCTCCCTTTTGCTTTCCCCATCCTGGCTCTAACCCTGGTCTTCTGTACTGTCCCGTAGGGGCCAAATTGCTGCTCGGACCTGTCTGTGTCTTTCCACTATGTGGACGCGTCTCTCATGTACCTGTTGGAGTACTACACCTACCACCTGCGTGCCTTTGGCTACAGGTACCGCTACCAGCCCCCGGCCCCCCTGGGCTACAAGAATGAGGCATGGGACAGGTCAGAGGGTGGACACTCGTACWCCAAAGAGCAGCCGGCCATCCAGAGGGGGCCACTGGCGAGGGTGGAGAGTCCGTCCAGGACAGACAGGAAACAGGAAGTGATGCCTCCTGCTGCAGCAGGGGAGAAAGACCCGCCTGCTGCGGCACAGGATGACAAGCAGTAGCAGCCTTGTGTATCTGAGAGCGAGGTGTGTTAATGGTTGCTTTTGAGCGTGCATGTGTGCAGATGCATCTGTATGGATGCACCTGCACACATTTTTACAGAAGTGAAAAGACTCAACTGTGGTGCCTCCCAAAGAAGTGTGCTGTTGTGAAGGATTGTGTCAGTGGTGAAGAATGTGTGATGCTGTTGGTTGGGTTGTCACTGGCACCAACCCATCCCTTTTTTATTTTTTTGTGTAAAAAAAAAAAAGAAGTTTACCACACAGCCTCCATGTTGAAATGTCAACAGCCCTTCAATTTTTTAAGATATTTAACATGATTGTTTTAATTCCCTCAGTTCTTGGACCACTCTTAAGGCATCATCAAATAATTAAAGTATGACTTGGTGAGTGGTCCTGGGCCATTGTTACTGTAGGAGATTCCTGCTGGACTGGTTCATCTTGCTACTCCCCACTGTAACRAGTTTGACCACTCCTCACTTTAACATTGAGCTAACTAGATTTAACAGAAAGGATTTTGGATCAGRGTCTCCTACCCTAATCAACCTAAGCTACTAGGGGTTGAAAACCAAACTTGGTCTTAGATTTGTGTTTTATTTATACCTGTATAAAGTATTGTCTGTAATAAGAAGACCAGCAGGTATTTCAGACATACTGTTGGAGAGTGGTAACGAGAGAGAGAGAGAGAGGGTCACTTTAAACCTGGGAGACTCTCAATCAGTCCCAGTAGCTTGTGCCTTGTGAAGCATGATTGTGTGCAACGTAAGTTGCACATTTTGAAACTGCACTATGACTAAAAACAAGACGGACATGTCGCTGTGCATGTTCAGTTAGCCGATCTCTAGAGAACAGTTTTTGCACCCTGTTTGATTGGATAATATTGTGTTTATTTGTTTGATGGTTAGGATGATTCAAGAGTTTTTAGGGGAGGGTTTTCTGGGAAATGACTGGGTGGGGATGTTTGGTGTGTGTGATGTCATTAGCTGATGTCGRTGCCTGATTTTGTTTTCACTTTTATGAATCTTCATTGTATTATATGATACCATATTCTGTATGKTTTTACAGTATATTATACTTTTTGAGCAAAGTGACTCATTGATCACCTCAAACCAAACTCACAGGGTGTCTTGTCTTTTAATCTTCAGTTCAAATGGGACTTATGTCTATAGCCCTGTATTTCACTGGTTGATGTCTGTTTTATAGACATGAGTTAACTTAACATCCTGTACGTGGTGCTGTATATTYGTCAGACACCATTTTCACAAACAGAGGGGCTGTATAGGTGTATTGACATTTGTCACCTGACAGCCTGCATGTACAGCCATTGTAACTTAAACAGTAAACCAAATCAGCATGTATGCTGTACGATTCTGTATTTTAAACCTGTTTCAAACAAGAATGACTTGGAAGTATCCTCCTCACTTTCTTGTCCTATCTACTTCCTGTTCACCTTACGAGCCTTCATTTCACAATACTGATCAAATAACTAAGTCCTGTTCTTTACTACAGTGGAGATATTAGTCACCCAACTGGCTTATTTCCGGTTGGGTGACAAATGGGTAACTGAATGGCTCATAAAAGCTCTGGAACTGTCGAGTCTGAATGTKCTCTATGGGGGGGGGGYAKASTGCATGACGTTAGTCACATGCGTCAGTGTGAAAGGTGCGGGACAGGTCTACTCCACTCCTTCAACCACAAAGGTATCATTCTTGTATAATGTCACCATTCATTGGGGCGGAGGGTAGCCTAGTGGTTTGAGCGTTGGGCCAGTAACCGAAAGGTTGCTGGACCGAATCCCCGAGCTGACAAGGTAAAAAGCTGTCATTCTGCCCCTGAACAAGGCAGTTAACCTACTGTTCCCTGGTAGGCTGTCATTATAAATAAGAATTTGTTCTTAACTGAAGATCACATGGATCAGAGTTAAGTCTGCCTTAAACACCTGCCTATTACCAAGCCTCCGGCTTTCTCTTTCTGGGGTGTGTGTGTTGGTACAAGCAACCCAATCTGCTATATAGTTCACATTCCTGTAAAAGAGAACTGTGTATTGAACTGTATCTGTTTGTTGGCAGTGACCATATGGTTATTTGTGTCATAACCATACTTTGCAGTATGTTCTCAAAGGCATAATTTTACTCAGCTGTCTAATCTCTCATTAGATAGGCTGATTTTATTGACTGTGTGAAATGCCATCTCAGACAGAGGTGCTCTAGMGGTTACCAAAGGCTGGTACGGTATATGACCCTTAATCTGGTATAATTTAGACATGGTTGTAATACATTAGGTAACATATTGTAAAATACAGAAARAACATTACATTAGTTTGCAGTACTTTACATGTGTGTTTACAGAATCATCCTKTTGTGGTGGTGAGAAATAAGCATAGGGGCATCACGGCAAGACTATGGTTTCTTAGTAAATCCTATTTCGAGGAACTCTGGGTGAATGATGTGAATACAGTCTGGCGTCATGGACGAAGCAGGACCCTACACACCGGGTGCAAAAATGCAGAGATGGTAAGGAGTACAAAACTGTGGTTAGATCTAGCAAGAAGACAGAGCAGCACTAAGCAGTAGCACAACATRCCAGCCAGCACAGGGCTGATAACTGATACAATCTTGGAGGCTTTCTGTTAGAGAATTAATTTATGAATATTCAATTCACTCCATATTATACCATAATGGTCTCTAACATGTATGGGTCTCAATCACTGAGATGTTTTTGTAATGTTTGGTGTGGTCATTCCATCAAATCAAATTTATAAAGCCCTTCGTACATCAGCTGATATCTCAAAGTGCTGTACAGAAACCCAGCCTAAAACCCCAAACAGCAAGCAATGCAGGTGTAGAAGCACGGTGGCTAGGAAAATTCCTGGGAAAGGCCAAAACCTTTTGGAAAGGCCAAAACCTAGGAAGAAACCTAGAGAGGAACCAGGCTATGAGGGGTGGCCAGTCCTCTTCTGGCTATGCGGGGTGGAGATTATAACAGAACATGGCCAGGATGTTCAAATGTTCATAATTGACCAGCATGGTCAAATAATAATAATCACAGTAGTTGTCGAGGGTYCGGCAAGTCAGCACCTCAGGAGTAAATGTCAGTTGGCTTTTCATAGCTGATCATTAAGAGTATCTCTACCGTTCCTGCGGTCTCTATAGAGTTGAAAACAGCAGGTCTGGGACAGGTAGCACATCCGGTGAACAGGTCAGGGTTCCATAGCTGCAGGCAGAACAGTTGAAACTGGAGCAGCAGCACGGCCAGGTGGACTGGGGACAGCAAGGAGTCATCATGCCAGGTCGTCCTGAGGCATAGTCCTAGGGCTCAGGTCCTCCGAGAGAAAGAAAGAAAGAGAGAATTAGAGAGAGCATACTTATATTCACACAGGACACCGGATAAGACAGGAGAAGTACTCCAGATATAACAAACTGACCCTAGCCCCCCGACACATAAACTACTGCAGCATAAATACTGGAGGCTGAGACAGGAGGGGTCAGGAGACACTGTGGCCCCATCCGATGATACCCCCGGACAGGGCCAAACAGAAAGGATATAACCCCACCCACTTTGCCAAAGCACAGCCCCCACACCACTAGAGGGATATCTTCATCCACCAACTTACCATCCTGAGACAAGGCCGAGTATAGCCCACAAAGATCTCRGCCACGGCACAACCCAAGGAAGATCACGTCAGTGACTCAACCCACTCAAGTGACGCACCCCTCCTAGGGATGGCATGAAAGAGCACCAGTAAGCCAGTGACTCAGCCCCTGTAATAGGGTTAGAGGCAGAGAATCCCAGTGGAGAGAGGGGAACCGGCCAGGCAGAGACAGCAAGGGCGGTTCGTTGCTCCAGAGCCTTTCCGTTCACCTTCCTGGGCCAGACTACACTCAATCATATGACCTACTGAAGAGATGAGTCTTCAGTAAAGACTTAAAGGATGAGACCGAGTCTGCGTCTCTCACATGGGTAGGCAGACCATTCCATAAAAATGGAGATCTATAGGAGAAAGCCCTGCCTCCAGCTGTTTGCTTAGAAATTCTAGGGACAATTAGGAGGCCTGCGTTATGTGACCGTAGCGTAGCGTTTTTTGGTTCTAGTCAGGAGAAAGTCCTACGTGCCTCAGTCTCCCATTCTTGATGAGAATTCCTCCTCTTGGCTGTGGGTATTCCCCTCTCCAGGGCTGAGGAATGGCTATCACCACGTACAGATCAACAAGTTAAACAGGCTTAATTATGAAACACGTATTCAATAGTCATCAGCATTCAATAGTCATCTACTTTGGCATTTGGGAATTCCACAAAATGCCACTGGAGGGCAAACTGTCTCCAGGTTTTGCCTTCCGTCTCCCCAGCAACTGCTCTGTGTAGTGTACAGTAGCTACCCACTGGGCACAGACATAAGTTAAAGGTCTATTTTTGATTTATATTTGGTTGTCAACTAACCTGAATTCAATGTGAAATCAACAGAACAATGCATGTCATTGGATTTAGTTGGGTGAAAAAATACTTTCCTTATGTTGATGAKTTTAAAAAATCCAATCAGTTTTCTACGTTGATTCAATGTCATTAGAGGTTTTTGTTGTTGATATGTAAAACTGGGTGAATCAGTGTTTTTCCCAGTGGGTAGTTACTCACCTGACCTGGAGCTCCTGCGACCCAGGAGGCCGATCCATGTCTGCTACAGAAAAAGAGTTTGGTTCTTTAAAAACATAATTACATATGTAACATTTTCACCAAAAGGCATTGGATAAAATTGTACTGTTTGTGGCCGTAGAGCATTTACACCTAGAAATAAGATGATCACATATTACAGTATGTTACCACTGCATAATGCTACATATTAATTAATCTTCAGACGTTTTAGTCACAGACATGCTGCATTAGTTAAACCTACTGTGTATCGCACAAATAACATTTTAAAAAGCTGATAACATTTCTAGATGGTGYGCACACGGTCATCCATATCATGTATACTGTGGAAGAACCCGCTACCAGTGACAGAAAACAAAGGGTCTCTTTGGACCCCGGAGTCCCAGACTCTTACCTGCGCTTCTCTTGCCCATCAGACCCACAAAGGTGTCATAGTCGATGTCGCTGTACCTCTTAGAATGAGTTAAATCACTGCTGAGGTAGTCTTGTCTGAATTGGGAAAGCAGATTGTTTGTATCATTAAAGAACTCAAATGATTTAGAATTATTTTGTGAGATGAATAAACAGACCAACTACTACATGAACCAGTTCAACTGTGAGGAAAGGACAAAACCTTATCCATAGAAATGTAATATATATACTTAACAAAAATATAAACACAATATGTAAAGTGTTGGTTTCGTGAGCTGAACTAAAGTATTCCAGAAATGTTCCATAAGTACAAAAAGCTTATTTCTCTCAAATTTTGAGCACACATTTGTTTGCATCCCTGTTAGTGAGCGTTTCTCCTTTGCCAAAATAATCCATCCACCTGACAGGTGTGGCATATCAAGAAGCTGATTAAAGAGCATGATCATTACACAGATGCACCTTGTGCTGGGCACAATAAAAGTCTCCTCTAAAATGTGCAGTTTTGTCACACAACACAATGCCACAGATGTCTCAAGTTTTGAGGGAGCGAGGTATGTTGGTATGCTGACTGCAGGAAGGTCCACCAGAACTGTTGGTAGAGAATTTAATGTTAATTTCTCTACCATAAACTGCCTCCAATGTCGTTTTAGAGAATTTGGCAGTACGTCCAACCAGCCTAACAACCGCAGACCATGTGCATGGTGTCACGTGGGCGAGCGGTTTGCTGATGTCAACGTTGTGAACAGTGCCCTATGGTGGTGGTGGGGTTATGGTATGGGCAGGCATAAACTACTGACAATGAACACAGTTGCATTTTATCGTTTGGCAATTTGAATGCACGAAAATAGTGTGATGAGATCCTGAGGTCCATTTTTTTCAAGGGTGTCTGTAACAGATGCATATATGTATTCCCAGTCATGTGAAATCCATAGATTAGGGCCTAATTAATTAATTTATATTGACTGATTTCCTCATATGAACTGTAACTCAGTAACATTTTTGAAAATGTTGCATTTATATTTTTGTTTAGTATAGACACTAGAGCAGTCTGTACCTGCAGTTGTGAGTTGTAGAATTCCTCTTCACAGTCTGACTCCATTGGACATGAGATGAGGATAACCAGTAAAGTCAATATGGCCAGTGCCCAGCTGTTTCCCATCATGCTGTCCAGGTGGGATACTGTGTAAACTGTAGGAGGAGAAATGCCAGCCATGCCAACCATGAGAAACGGGATGCGTAAAATGTATCTTTAAATAGGCATATATTTGTACTGGGACATTTTTTGTATTAATGTATGCATTTTGTTAAATGGACCCTTTTAAAATAAGTAATGGTAAAAAAAATATAATAATCCAGAAGTAATAATATGTAATAATATGGTGTAATAATATGAACATGAACAAGTAAGCTTCTCCATCGCAGGAATATATATCCGACGGATACCATCCTGAAGTTGTTCACAAACACACACGCATGGACGACTGTGCACACACATGATGAGAGAACATGCTAACCACACATGGTTTCCACAGCTGCCATCCCACGGTCAAACCCTAATCAAGGTAACCATGTTACTGAACTGATGAATCAGTCTAACGCAGTATTACTGAACCACCTGCATTTCCTAAGAGAGCTCCACAATCACTTTATTTTCACTTCTCTCTTCTTTAACCAATTATGTATTTTTCTTCTACAAATTAACAATGTAAAATAATTGTAAAGACACTCCTCATCAAATAATGTACGTCACCTTCAATCACGTCCTAAGCCTTGGTTTATGTGTTTTTATGTATTCGGTGCTGTGTGAGACAGTTACCTCTGAGAGCTCCCTAACCTTGGTTTATTAGTTTGCGCGTGGGTGTTTCAGTGTGTGTTTCCTCTGAGAGACCCCTGTCCCATTCTGCATTATTAGTTCTCTTTCATAATGAGTTTAAATCACAATGTTGTGTAACACACTACATGACCAAAAGTATGTGGACACATGCTCGTCGGACGTCTCATTCTAAAATCATGAGCATTAATATGGAGTTGGTGCCCCCTTTGCTGCTATAACAGCCTCCACTCTTCTCGGAAGGCTTTCCACTAGATGTTGGAACATTGGTGTGGGGACTTGCTTCCATTCAGCCACGAGCATTAGTGAGGTCGGGCACTGATGCTGGGCGATTTGGCCTGACTCGCAGTTGGCGTTCCAATTCATCCCAACGGTGTTCGATGGGGTTGAGAACAGGGCTCTGTGCAGGCCAGTCAAGTTGTTCCACACCGATCTCGACAAACCATTTCTGTATGGACCTCGCTTTGTGCACGGGGGCATTGTCATGCTGAAACAGGGGCCTTCCCCAAACAGGGCCTTCCCCAAACTGTTTCCACAAATTTGGAAGCACAGAATAGTCTAGAATGTCATTGTATGCTGTAGCGTAAAGATTTCCCTAAGGGGCCTAGCCCGAACCATGAAAACCAGCCCCAGACCATTATTCCTCCTCCACCAAACTTTACAGTTGGCACTATGCATTCGGGCAGGTAGTGTTCTCTTGGAATCCGCCGAACCCAGATTTGTCCTTCGGATTGCCAGATGGTGAAGCGTGATTCATCACTCCAGAGAACGCGTTTCCACTACTCCAGAGTCCAATGGCGGCGAGCTTTACACCACTCCAGCTGATGCTTGGCATTGCGCAGGGTGATCTTAGGCTTCTGTGCGGCTGCTCTGCCATGGAAACCCCTTTCATGAAGCTCCCGACTAACAGTTCTTGTGCTGACATTGCTTCCAGAGGCAGTTAAAACTCGGTAGTGAGTGTTGCAACCGGGGAAAGACGATTTTTACTAGCTACAAGCTTCAGCACTCGGAGGCCCCGTTCTGTGAGCTTGTGTGGCCTACCACTTCGCGGCTGAGCCGTTGTTGCTCTTAGATGTTTCCACTTCACAATAACAGCACTTACAGTTGACCGGACCAGCTCAAGCAAGTCAGAAATTTGACGAACTGACGTGTTGGAAAGGTGGCATCCTATGCCACGTTGAAAATTACTGAGCTCTTCAGTAAGGCCATTCTACTGCCAATGTTTGTCTATGGAGATTGCATAGCGGTGTGCGATTTTATACACCGGACAGCAATGGGTGTGGCCGAATCCACTAATTTGAAGGGGTGTCCACATACTTTTGTATATATGCAGTGGTGGAAAAAGTACTCAARTGTCATACTTGAGTAAAAGTAAAGATACCGTATTAGAAAATGACTCAATTAAATGTGAAAGACACCCAGTTTTAAATGTACTTAAATCATTTCAAATTCCTTACATTAAGCAAAGCAGACAGCTCAGTTTTCTAGTTTTTTTTAAATGTTATTTACAGGTAGCCAGGGACACACTCCAACAGTCAGACATAATTTACAAACAAAGCATTTGTGATTAGTGAGTCTGCCAGATCAGAGGCAGTAGGGATGACCAGGGATGTTCTCTTGATAAGTGTGTGTGAATTGGACAATTTTCCTGTCCAAATGTAACAAGTACTTTTGGGTGTAAGGGAAAAATGTGTCATCGTTAGAAAATCTCAAGGTGAATACTACAGTAATACCAACCATTTTAAAATTGTGATTATTATGTGGTTATCAAAAGATAATGGGATTACAGTTTGTTTAGTTGAAAGGAGACAAAAACATAAAAGACAGTTAACACCTTTGAGAAAAAAGAGCTTTTTGGCAGATCATCTTCCCTTGTTCTTTCTCTTCATCTTCATCTCTCTCTCTCTCTCTCTCTCTCTCTCAGTTTTCATTTTGATTATTTCATTTTTTAACTTCTGCATCTGTTTTCAAACCAGTGGTCAAGATTACATGCTCTGAGAATGCTTGCTTTCTTTCGTGTCGTCTGAGATTCCCAAAGAATGGAAAGCAGCTGTGGTCATCCCCCTCTTCAAAGGGGGGGACACTCTTGACCCAAACTGCTACAGACCTATATCTATCCTACCCTGCCTTTCTAAGGTCTTCGAAAGCCAAGTCAACAAACAGATTACCGACCATTTTGAATCCCACCATACCTTCTCCGCTATGCAATCTGGTTTCAGAGCTGGTCATGGGTGCACCTCAGCCAAACTCAAGGTCCTAAACGATATCCTAACCGCCATCGATAAGAAACAATACTGTGCAGCCGTATTCATTGACCTGGCCAAGGCTTTTGACTCTGTCAATCACCACATCCTCATCGGCAGACTCAATAGCCTTGGTTTCTCAAATGATTGCCTCGCCTGGTTCACCAACTACTTCTCTGATAGAGTTCAGTGTGTCAAATCGGAGGGCCTGTTGTCCGGGCCTCTGGCCGACTCTCTTCTCTGTATACATCAATGATGTCGCTCTTGCTGCTGGTGAGTCTCTGATCCACCTATACGCAGYCGACACCATTCTGTATACTTCTGGCCCTTCTTTGGACACTGTGTTAACAGCCCTCCAGACGAGCTTCAATGCCATACAACTCTCCTTCCGTGGCCTCCAATTGCTCTTAAATACAAGTAAAACTAAAGGCATGCTCTTCAACCGATCGCTGCCTGCACCTGCCCGCCCGTCCAACATCACTACTCTGGACGGTTCTGACTTAGAATATGTGGACAACTACAAATACCTAGGTGTCTGGTTAGACTGTAAACACTCCTTCCAGACTCACATCAAACATCTCCAATCCAAAGTTAAATCTAGAATTGGCTTCCTATTTCACAACAAAGCATCCTTCWCTCATGCTGCCAAACATACCCTTGTAAAACTGACCATCCTACCYATCCTCGACTTCGGCGATGTCATTTACAAAATAGCCTCCAATACCCTACTCAATCAATTGGATGCAGTCTATCACAGTGCCATCCGTTTTGTCACCAAAGCCCCATATACTACCCACCACTGCGACCTGTACGCTCTCGTTGGCTGGCCCTCGCTTCATACTCGTCGCCAAACCCACTGGCTTCAGGTCATCTACAAGACCCTGCTAGGTAAAGTCACCCCTTATCTCAGCTCGCTGGTCACCATAGCAGCACCCACCTGTAGCACGCGCTCCAGCAGGTATATCTCTCTGGTCACCCCCAAAACCAATTCTTCCTTTGGCCGCTTCTCCTTCCAGTTCTCTGCTGCCAATGACTGGAATGAACTACAAAAATCTCTGAAACTGGAAACACTTATCTCCCTCACTAGCTTTAAGCACCAGCTGTCAGAGCAGGTCACAGATTACTGCACCTGTACATAGCCCATCTATAATTTAGCCCAAACAACTACCTCTTTCCCTACTGTATTTATTTATTTTGATCCTTTGCACCCCATTATTTCTTTCTACTTTGCACATTCTTCCACTGCAAATCTACCATTCCAGTGTTTTACTTGCTCTATTGTATTTACTTCGCCACCATGGCCTTTTTTTTGCCTTTACCTCCCTTATCTCACCTCATTTGCTCACATTGTATATAGACTTATTTTTCTACTGTATTATTGACTGTATGTTTGTTTTACTCCATGTGTAACTCTGTGTTGTTGTATGTGTTGAACTGCTTTGCTTTCCGAAGTTTGTCCCCCAAAAATGTATTTTCCTATGAATGATGTCACACCCGTTTTCTTTGTATTTTCCTACGAATTAATTCACACAAAATGTGTGTATTTTCACACAAATTAAGATCCACAAAAACGTAACAAAATATGCTGAAAAAATTGAGTGTGAGATTGTCTTGCAGATATAATGGTTGTTTTTATTGGGAATATTCAAATGAATATTTTTCAATATTACATTTTTTTTCTTTTTTAGAGACAGAAATATTTCTGTTTTCGGTATCTGTTGTCAACTCCGTCAGTTGCTTGCCCTTTAATATAGTTTTTAAATGTAGTGCCTTCGGAAAGTATTCAGACACTGACTTTTCCCCCATTTTGTTACGTTATAGCCTATTTCTAAAATGTATTAAATTGTTTTTTTTCATCATCAATCTACACACAATACCTCATAATGACAAGTTTTTAGAAATGTTTGCTAAAAAATTTAGATTATAATAAAGAAATATCATATTTACATAAGTATTCAGACCCTTTACTTAGTACTTTGTTGAAGCACCTTTGGCAGCGATTACAGCTTCGAGTCTTATTGGGTATGACGCTACAAGCTTGCCACATCTGTATTTGGGGAGTTTCTCCCATTCCTCTCTGCAGATACTCTCAAGCTCTGTCAGGTTGGATGGGGAGCGTCGCTGCACAGCTATTGTCAGGTCTCTCCAGATATTTTTGATCAGGTTCAAGTCTGGGCTCTGGCTGGGACACTCAAGGACATTGAGACTTGTCCCGAAGCCACTCCTGCATTGTCTTGGCTGTGGGCTTAGGGCAGTTGTCCTATTAGAAGGTGAACATTCACCCCAGGCTAAGGTCCTGAGTGCTCTGGAGCAGGTTTTTGTCAAGGATCTCACTGTACTTTGCTCCGTTCTTCTTTCCGGCGATTCTGACTTGTCTCCTTGTCCCTGCCGCTGAAAAACATCCCCACAGAAAGATGCTGCCACTATGCTTCGCCGTAGGGATGGTGCCAGGTTTCCTCCATACGTGAGGAGGAACTCTTGGCATTCAGGCCAAAGAGTTCAATCTTGGTTTCATCAGACCAGATAATCTTGTTTCTCATGGTCTGAGAGTCCTTTAGGTGCCTTTTGGCAAACTCCAAGCGTGTTGTCATGTGCCTTTTACTACGGAGTGGCCACTCTACCACTAAGGCCTCATTGATGGAGTGCTGCAGAGATGGTTGTCCTTCTGGAAGGTTCTCCCATCGCCACAGAGGAACTCTGGAGCTCTGTCAGAGTGACCATCGGGTTCTTGGTCACCTCCCTGACCAAGGCCCTTCTCCCCTGATTGCTCAGTTTGGCCTGGCGGCCAGCTCTTCTAGGAAGAGACTTGGTGGTTCCAAACTTCTTCTGTTTTAGAATGATGGAGGCCACTGTGTTCTTGGGGAACTTCAATGCTGCAGACTTTTTTTGGTACCCTTTCCCAGATCTGTGCCTCGACACAATCCTGTCTCGGAGCTATACGGGCAATTCCTTCGACCCCATGGCTTGGTTTTTAATCTGACATGCACTGTCAACTGTGGGACCTTATATAGACAGGTGTGTGCCTTTCCAAATCATGTCCAATCAATTGAATTTACTACAGGTGSACTCAAGTTGTAGAAACAGCTCAAGGATGATCAATGGAAACAGGATGCACCTGACCTCTATTTTGAGTCTCACAGCAAAGGGTCTGTATACTTATGCAAACTCGTATCTGTTTTTTATTTTTAATACATTTGCAAACATTTCTAAAAACATGTTTTTGCTTTGTCCTAATGGGGTATTGTGTGTAGATTGATGAAGAAGAAAAAAACATTTAACCCATTTTAGGATAAGGCCGCAACGTAACAAAATGTGGAAAAAAGGAAGGGGTCTGAATACTTTCCGAATGCAATGTAAATACAGTACCATTCAAAAGTTTGGACACACCTACTCATTCAAGGGTTTTTATTTATTTTTTACTATTTTCTACATTGTATATAATAGTGAAGACATCAAAACTATGAAATAACACATATGGAATCATGTAGTAACCAAATACGTGTTAAACAAATCCAAATCTATGTTATATTTGAGATTCTTCAAAGTAGCCACACTTGACTTGAGGCAGCTTTGCACACTCTTGGCATTCTCTCAACCAGCTTCATGAGGTAGTCACCTGGAATGCATTTCAATTAATAGGTGTGCCTTGTTAAAAGTTCATTTGTGGAATTTCTTTCCTTCTTAATGCGTTTGAACCAATCAGTTGGGTTGTGACAAGGTAGGCGTGGTATACAGAAGACAGCCTATTTTGGTAAAAGACCAAGTCCATATTATGGCAAGAACAGCTCAAATAAGCAAAGAGAAACTAGAGTCAATCATTACTTTAAGACATGAAGGTCAGTCAATCTGGAAAATGTCAAGCATTTTGAAAGTTTCTTCAAGTGCAGTCGCAAAAACCATCAAGCGCTATGATGAAACTTACTCTCGTGAGGACCGCCACAGGAAAGAAAGACCTAGAGTTACCTCTGCTGCAGAGGATAAGTTCATTACAGTTACCAGCCTCATAAATTGCAGCCCAAATAAATTATTCACAGAGTTCAAGTAACAGACACATCTCAACATCAACTGTTCAAAGGAGACTGCGTGAATCATGCCTTCATGGTCGAATTGCTGCAAAGAAACCACTACTAAAGGACACCAATAAGAAAAAGAGACTTGCTTGGGCCAAGAAACACTAGCAATTGTCCCGCCTGCTCCCGCTGCCATTCATTACGCACACCTGTCACCATCATTACGCACAGCAGCGCTCATTGGACTCACCTGGACTCCTTCCCTTAGTTGATTGCCCCGTCTATAACTGTCTGCTTCCCCGTTTGTTCCCGGTGTCTGCATTAATGTCGTTATGTGTTCATTTCCAGACACTGTCCTATCCTGTTCCATTCCATGTCCGTTGATAATTAAATGTTCACTCTCTGTACAAGCTTCTCGTCTCTACCAGCGTCGATCTTTACAGCAATGGACATTAGAACAGTGGAAATCTGTCCTTTGGTCTGATGAGTCTAAATTTGAGATTTCTGGTTCCAAACTCTGTGTCTGAAGCATGGAGGAGGAGGTGTGATCGTGTGGGGGTGCTTTGCTGGTGACACTGTCTGTGATCTATTTAGAATTCAAGGCACACTTAACCAGCATGGCTACCACAGCATTCTGCAGCGATATGGCATCCAGTCTGGTTTGCGTTCAACCTCTCTAGGGGGTTGAACCTAGCCAACATCCAGTGAAATTGCAGAGCGCCAAATTCAAAAACAGAAATACTCATTTTAAAGATTAATGAAACATACAAGTGTTATACATGGGTTTAAATATAAACTTCTTGTTAATCCAACCACTGTGTCAGATTTCAAAAAGGCTTTACGGCGAAAGCATACCATGCGATTATCTGAGAACAGCGCCCAGCAGACAAATCATTACAAACAGTTAGCAGCCAAGAAGAGGAGTAACAAAAGTCAGAAATAGCGATAAAATGTATCACTTACCTTTGATGATCTTCATATGGTTGCACTCCGAAGACTCCATGTTAAACAATAAATGTTCGTTTTGTTCGATAATGTCCCTCTTTATGTCCAAAAACCTCAGTTTTGTTGGTGCGTTTTGTTCAGCAATCCATTGGAACAAAGCGCGGTCACAACAGACAGACGAAAAATCAAAAAAGTACCATAAAAGTTCATAGAAACATGTCAAACGATGTTTAAAATCAATCCTCAGGTGGTTTTGTCATAAATAATCAACAATATTTCAACCGGACAAAAGCTTTATCAATAGAAAAGGAGAAACAAGAAAGGGGGCTCCCGGTCATGCGCTGGACTCAAGTCTGGAAATTTCCACTGTCCACTCATTGAAAGTGCTGTATCTCCCTCATTTTTCAGAGTAAAAGCCTGAGACAATGCCTAAAGACTGGCCACATGTAGAAGAAGCCATAGAGATCGTGAACTGGGTCCTAAGTCTTTGTATGGTGGATAGGCTTTCAATGGAAAAACAGCCTTTCAAAATAAAAGCACTTCCTGAAAGGATTTTCCTCAGGTTTTCGCCTGCCATGTCAGTTCTGTTAAACTCACAGACATTATTTTAACAGTTTTGGAAACRTTAGAGTGTTTTCTATCCAAATCTACTCAGGCAGTCTACTTTGGGGACGCTTTTCATCCAAAATTCCGAAAGTTAAAGCTTGGTCGCAAATGGGTCTTCCAAATGGACAATGACCCCAGCATACTTCCAAAGTTGTGGCAAAATGGCTTAATGGTAACAAAGTCAAGGTATTTGAGTGGCCATCACAAAGCCCTGACCTCAATCCTATAGAACATTTGTGGGCAGAACTGAAAAAGCATGTGCGAGCATGGAGGCCTACAAACCTGACTCAGTTACACCAGCTCTGTCAGGAGGAATGGGACAAAATTCACCCAACTTATTGTGGGAAGCTTGTGGAAGGCTACCCAAAACATTTGACCCAAGGTAAACAATTTAAAGGCAATGCTACCAAATACTAATTGAGTGTATGTAAACTTCTGACCCACTGGGAATGTGATGAAATAAATAAAAAGCGCAATAAATAATTTCTCTACTATTATTCTGACATTCACATTCTTAAAATAAAGTGTGATCCTAACTGACCTAAGACAGGGACTTTTTACTAGGACTAAATATCAGGAATTGTGAAAAACTGAGTTTAAATGTCAGTGGGCAAAAAAGTATTTAGTCAGCCACCAATTGTGCAAGTTCTCCCACTTAAAAAGATGAGAGAGGCCTGTAATTTCATCATATGTACACTTCAACTATGACAGACAAAATGAGAAAACAAAATCCAGAAAATCATACATTGTAGGATTTTTATGAAATATTGCAAATTATGGTGGAAAATAAGTATTTGGTCACCTACAAACAAGCAAGATTTCTGGCTCTCACCAGACCTGTAACTTCTTCTTTAAGGGCTCCTCTGTCCTCCACTCATTACCTGTATTAATGGCACCTGTTTGAACTTGTTATCAGTATAAAAGACACCTGTCCACAACCTCAAACAGTCACACTCCAAACTCCACTATGGCCAAGACCAAAGAGCTGTCAAAGACACAGAAACAAAATTGTAGACCTGCACCAGGCTGGGAAGACTGAATCTGCAATAGGTAAGCAGCTTGTTTGAAGAAATCAACTGTGGGAGCAATTATTAGGAAATGGAAGACATACAAGACCACTGATAATTCCCTCGATCTGGGGCTCCACGCAAGATCTCACACCGTGGGGTCAAAATGATCCCAAGAACGGTGAGCAAAAATCCCAGAACCACAAGGGGGGACCTAGTGAATGACCTGCAGAGAGTGGGACAAAGTAACAAAGCCTACCATCAGTAACACACTACGCCGCCACGGACTCAAATCCTGCAGTGCCAGACGTGTCCCCCTGCTTAAGCCAGTACATGTCCAGGCCTGTCTGAAGTTTGCTAGAGAGCATTTGATGATCCAGAAGAAGATTGGGAGAATGCATATGGTCAGATGAAACCAAAATAGAACTTTTGGTTAAAAACTCAACTCGTCGTGTTTGGAGGACAAAGATGCTGAGTTGCATCCAAAGAACACCATCCTACTGTGAAGCATGGGGGTGGAAACATCATGCTTTGGGGCTGTTTTTCTGCAAAGGGACCAGGACGACTGATCCGTGTAAAAGAAAGAATGAATGGGGCCATGTATCGTGAGATTTTGAATGAAAACCTCCTTCCATCAGCAAGGGCATTGAAGATGAAACGTGGCTGGGTCTTTCAGCATGCAATAGATCCCAAACACACCGCCCGGGCAACGAAGGAGTGGCTTCGTAAGAAGCATTTCAAGGTCCTGGTGTGGCCTAGCCAGCTCCCAGATCTCAACCCCATAGAAAATCTTTGGAGGGAGTTGAAAGTCTGTGTTGCCCAGCAACAGCCCAAAACATCACTGCTCTAGAGGAGATCGCATGGAGGAATGGGCCAAAATACCAGCAACAAGTGTGAAAACCTTGTGGAGACTTACAGAAAACGTTTGACCTCTGTCATTGCCAACAAAGGGTAATAACAAAGTATTGAGATAAACTTTTGTTATTGACCAAATACTTATTTTCCACCATAATTTGCAAATAAATTCATTAAAAATCCTACAATGTGATTTTCTGGATTTTTTTCTCATTTTGTCTGTCATAGTTGAAGTGTACCTATGATGAAAAACAGGCCTCTCTCATCTTTTTAAGTGGGAGAACTTGCACAATTGGTGGCTGACTAAATACTTTTTTGCCCCACTGTATTTGGCTAAGGTGTATGTAAACTTCTGACTTCAACTGTATGTGAGAATATTATTAATTGACTACAGCTCAGCGTTCAACACCATAGTGCCCTCAAAGCTCATTAATAAGCTAAGGAACTGGGACTAAACACCTCTCTCTGCAACTGGATCCTGGACTTCCTGATGGGCGACCCCAGGTGGTAAGGGTAGGTAACAACACATCTGCCACGCTGATCCCAACACAGGGGCCTCTCAGGGGTGCGTGCTAAGTCACCTCCTGTACTCCTTGTTCACTCATGACTGCATGCCAGGCACGACTCCAACACCATCATTAAGTTTGCCAATGACACAACAGTGGTAGGCTTGATCAACGACGACAGCCTATAGGGAGGAAGTCAGACACCTGGCCATGTGGTACCAGGACAACAACCCCTGTGATCAAGACAAAGGAGATGATTGTGGAAACAAGAAAAAGAGAACCGAGCAACCCCCAATTCTCATCGACGGTGCTGCAGTGGAGCAGATTGAGAGCTTCAAGTTCCTTGGTATCCACATCACCAACAAACTTACATGGTCCAAGCATACCAAGACAGTCGTGAAGAGGGCACAACAAAACATATTCCCCTCAGGACTGAAAAGATTTGGCATGGGTCCTCAAATCCTCAAAATATTCTACAGCTCAGACTCGAGAGCATCCTGACTGGTTGCATTACTGCCTGGTATGCAACTGCTCGCCTCCGACCGCAAGGCACTACAGAGAGTAGTGCGAACGGCCCAGTACATCACTGGGCCAAGCTTCCTGCCATCCAGGACCTCTATACCAGGCGGTTCAGAGGAAGGCTCTAAAAATGGTCAAAAACTCCAGCCACCCTAGTCATAGACTGTTCCCTCTGCTACCGCCGGCAAGCGTAGCAAAGCGCCAAGTCTAGGTCCAAGAGGCTTCTAAACAGCTTCTACCCCCAAGCCATAAGACTCCTGAACATCTAATCAAATGGCTACCCAGACTATTTGCAGGCCCCCCCCCCCCTTTTACACCGCTGCTACGCTCTGTTGGTACCATCTATGCATATTCACTTTAATAACTCTACCTACATGTACATACTACCTCAACTAACCGGTGCCCCCACACATTGACTCTGTACCGGTACCCCCCTTTATATAGTCTTGCTATTGTTATTTTACTGCTGCCCTTTAATTACTTGTTCGTTTTCTTTTTTTTAACTGGATGTAAGGTCTACTACACCTGTTGTATTCGGCGCATTTGACTAATGAAATTTGATTTGACTTCCTTGGAACAAGAAACACGAGCAATGACCATTAGAACGGTGGAAATCTCTCTTTTGGTCTGATGAGTCCAAATGTGAGATCTTTGGTCTTTGTAAGACGCAGAGTAGGTGAACAGATGATCTCCACATGTGTGGTTCCCACCGTGAAGTGTGGAGGAGGAGGTGTGAGGGTGTGGGGGTACTTTGCTGGTGACACTGTGATTTATGTAGAATTCAAGGGACACTTTACCAGCATGGCTACCACAGCATTCTCCAGCGATACGCCATCCCATCTGGTTTGCGCTTAGTGGGACTATTATTTGTTTTTCAGCAGGACAATGACCCAATACACCTACAGACTGTGTAAGGGCTATTTGACCGAGAAGGAGAGTGATAGAGTGCTGCATCAGATGACCTGGCCTCCACAATCACCCAACCTCAACCCAATTGAGATGGTTTTGGATGAGTTTGACCGCAGAGTGAAGCCAACAAGTGCTCAGCATATGTGGGAACTCCTTCAAGACTGTTGGAAAAGCATTCCAGGTGAAGCAAAGCTGTCATTAAAGCAAAGGGTGGCTAAATATAAAATATGTTTTGATTTGTTTATTAACAATTTCTTGGTTACTACATGATTCCATATGTGTTATTTCATAGTTTTGATGTTTTCACTATTATTCTACAATGTAGAAAATAGTCAAACAAAGAAAAACCCTTGAATGAGTAAGTGTGTCCAAACTTTTGCCTGGTTCTGTATCTAGTTAACAATGGATAAGCAACAATGGGCATGACGGATAGAAGTAGTCACTACAGGTGTGATCAAGGTTTACATCCAAGTTGCCTGATGCTGACTGGAAAGTGCAATGTCCGTGACCAGTTACTCAGAAGAAAATCCTTTGTGACTGTCTAATTTATATAAGTTAACTTACCAGTGTGGACCCAAAACAAAGACATTCTACACTTTTACAAACTACCTGTTTAAGATGTGTATACAACCATGGTAGTGGAGGCTCCTCAGAGGAGGAAGGGAAGGACCATCACCAAATAACTGATTAAAACACACTTTTTTTGCAAAGGTCTACAGTAGCCTCAACAGCACGCTGTAGCGTAGCACCATGGTGTAGCTGGAGGACAGCTAGCTTCCTGTCACGCCCTGACCATAGAGAGCCTTTTTATTCTCTATGTTGGTTAGGTCGGGGTGTGACTAGGGAGAGTAATCTAGTTTTTTTTTCTATGTTGGCCTGGTATGGTTCCCTATCAGAGGCAGCTGTTTATCGTTGTCTCTGATTGGGGATCATATTTAGACAGCCATTTCCCCACTGTGTTGTGTGGGATCTTGTTTTTGTGTTGATGCCTGTGAGCACTACAGAACGTCACGTTTCGTTTATTCTTTATTATTTTGTTGTGCGGTTCACTTACATAATAAATAAATATGTCGAACCGATATCACCCTGCAATTTGGTCTGAGTATGATTACTACGACGATCATGACACTTCCGTCCTCTTCTGGGTATATTGACTTCAATACAAAACCTAGGAGGTTCATGGTTCCCCCTTCCATAGACTTACACAGTAATTATGACAACTTCCGGAGGATGTCCTCCAACCTATCAGAGCTCTTGCAGCATGAACGGACATGTTGTCCACCCAATCAAAGGATCAGATAATGAATCTAGTACTGAAAGCATAAACTACAGCTAGCTAGCACTGCAGTGTATAAGATGTGGTTAGTAGTTGGACTCAAAGAGAGTGAAAGACAATAGTTGAACAGTTTTGAACATATTAATTTCTTCCAAAATGAAGGAAAAGCAAGAGAGAAATAGAGAGTATGTAATTTTTTCACTTTCAATTACTTAGCTAGAAAATGCAGCTTGCTACTTTAGCCTGTTGAAACACCCTGCTCAAACAGGGATGCTGTGTTAGCTCGGTGGCTATGATTTTCTAACACGTCACTGGAACTCTTCCAAGTCAAGGTAAGCTTTTGGTATTGCTAATTTATTGACTCCTGGGCCTGCCGGTGTAACTGCTTACTGAATGTACACTAAGTTACTGCATGATTGCAGCGAGTTTACTACCGCATTAGTTCTATTGGCTATGCTGACTATGACGTTACTTTAGTTAACGATGTACAGTTGGCTGTGTGTAGCGGTTGGCTTGGAAAGGTTTTTTRGCCTGGTCACATACAGCTGATTATTTGTGCATTGAAGTCCACAAGCAAAGGGAAGAGAATGAATACAACGTGGCTATTTTGAGTGAACTATCTGTATTTACGGGTGATCAGGGGTGTATTCATTCCGCCTAATTTGTTGGAAAACGTTTCTTAAACGGAAGCAAACGGGGATAAACATACCTGAATTTGTGCAAACTCTCGTTTGCAACTGTTGGACTAACGAGTACACCCTATATCAGCTAGATGCAGTCAAGAGTGTGCAAGGCGGTTTTGAATGTCACCTCAAATTTGTCTCTCGACCTGTGTGCACCTACGTTGTAAACTTTAATTCATAGGCTAGGTTGTAGCAACCTCGTGATGGGTATAATGGAATTAGCTGTGGGTGAATGGAATATGAATGAGTCATCCGATATGCTGTAATAGAAATAAGGCCATGGTGTTATTTTGTTACTGAAGCGTATATATCAAATAACCTGATAATGATCCACATCATATGGGTGGGTAGACAAATAATGTGTGTTATGCAGCAAAACACAACTATCTTTTTTTAGGATGCAAACCAGTAATATGAATCACTGTTGATCCGCCCTGTTCTGATCTAATGAAATGGATATAGGATTTCCTTTGGCCTAGAATCAAAGCCTTTTGCAGTCATGAAGGACAAAGCTAGATCCCTCTTGGTTCTCGTCAGCGAAGACTGAACTCAAGTTATGGGTTATATGTCAGACTCTCCTATACCACTTTGCCCAACATGTTATACTGCGGAGGTTGTAAATAAACCCTTTTTAAGATTATAGAACTTGTATCATTATTATAGGGCTGTGAAACTGATGGCCAAATGGCTTCAGACTGAGCATTTCTCACCATTTATGAGCAATTTACGGAGTGCAATTTCCATTTTATAACAGTTAGTGTCCATTTATTTACAGTAGTGTGTTGATTATTGCTTTCTTCAGTGGAAATGCAGAATATTTAAAAATGGCAAACATACCAAAAGCTAAATCAAGCAGCGATTTACAACTATTTAACCATGTTAATCATTACTGAAACATGCAAACTACAAACATTTAACCCATTAAAGAAAATAAATACATGACTAGTTACAAATATTTTATTACAAATAATTCATACAAAAGTCAAGAGTTGGCTATAACATGAGTACAAACAAAGTGAGTGTGTGTGTTTGTGTGCGTATTATGGTGTATATTATAATTTCCCAACATAAAATGTATCCCCATTCTCCAATCAAATACACTGCTCAAAGAAATAAAGGGAACACTTAAACAACACAATGTAACTCCAAGTCAATCACACTTCTGTGAAATCAAACTGTCCACTTAGGAAGCAACACTGATTGACAATAAAGTTCACATGCTGTTGTGCAAATGGAATAGACAAAAGGTGGAAATTATAGGCAATTAGCAAGACACCCCCAATAAAGGAATGGTTCTGCAGGTGGTGACCACAGACCACTTCTCAGTTCCTATGCTTCCTGGCTGATGTTTTGTGGCCTGCTGGAGGTCATTTTGCAGGGCTCTGGCAGTGCACCTCCTTGCACAAAGGCGGAGGTAGCGGTCCTGCTGAACATCAGCCAGGAAGCATAGGAACTGAGAAGTGGTCTGTGGTCACCACCTGCAGAACCATTCCTTTATTGGGGGTGTCTTGCTAATTGCCTATAATTTCCACCTTTTGTCTATTCCATTTGCACAACAGCATGTGAACTTTATTGTCAATCAGTGTTGCTTCCTAAGTGGACAGTTTGATTTCACAGAAGTGTGATTGACTTGGAGTTACATTGTGTTGTTTAAGTGTTCCCTTTATTTCTTTGAGCAGTGTACATTGATCGATACAAAAATCTGGCAACCCTCAGAATTCAACATAGCCTTGCATAAAATGTATTATGAAAGAAATGGTGTAATGTACACAAAAAAAAGTGGAGCCTTGTATTAAATGCATTATGAAGAAAATGTTGTAATGTAGGCTCCACGGAATTTTAAATGCATTATGAAGAAAATGTTGTAATGTAGGCTCCACGGAATTTTAAATGCATTATGAAGAAAATGTTGCAATGTAGGCTCTACGGAATTTTAAATGCATTATGAAGAAAATGTTGTAATGTAGGCTCTACGGAATTTTAAATGCATTATGAAGAAAATCGTGTAGGCCTACTGTTGCCTACATTAAAAAAAGGGCCTTTCTGACTACAAGTACACCAGTACACCCAAAGTATTATGTGAAAACAAGCATAGAAAACAGTATTGGCATTAATTAAAAAAACAGTTTCAGTGACCTGGTTGATTAACAATATTGGGTTGTTAACGCCGTTTTAAAAATAAATAAATAAATGTGGGACACAAAAAAAAGGCAGTGTAGAAGACCATTGCCCATCATGCATTGCTCTATTAACGTTCAAAAGATTGTTTAGAAGTTTGACCCTGAAAAATGTATTTTTCCATGAAGTCGCACAAAAGTGTGTGTATTTTTGCATGAATTAAGCCTCACAAAATCTGCTGAAATACTTTTTTCTTTGTGTGATATTGTGTTGTTCTATCAGATCTTTTAGCAGTCTGATAGAGTTCACGTTAGACAAAAATCTGACAGAGTTGATGTTTCACGGATATGACCAAATTTTCTTCTTAATTCAAGTGGAATACAAAGTAGCAATTTTGTATTTCCTCAGTTGCTTTATGACCTTAAAACCTAATTAAAATAAATATATTTGAACCAAAATGTATATTCTATCAGGGACATGGAGTTGACAGTTTAATTTCAATATTATTTGTTTAAATCTGTCAAAAGTAAAGAACTTTACAGACCATGAATGGTCTTGTTGCACTACATGTAATGAAGACATGAAGAAGGGGTCCTTATGGTATAGCTGACCCTGCTTATTCCTGATTAATTTAGGATTTTAGACAAATCTTACGGAGTTGACCAAATCTCCGGACACATTTAAGAATCAGTTTTGAGAGAAATATTATTTAAAAAGTCACAGAGGGCTATTGCAAGAAACTACATATTTATGATTGACTTAACTCATCCAGAACGCCGCAGCCCGTCTGGTGTTCAACRTTCCCAAGTTCTCTCACGTCACCCCGCTCCTCCGCTCTCTCCACTGGCTTCCAGTTGAAGCTCGCATCCGRTACAAGACCATGGTGCTTGCCTACGGAGCTGTGAGGGGAACGGCACCTCCGTACCTTCAGGCTCTGATCAGGCCCTACACCCAAACAAGGGCACTGCGTTCATCCACCTCTGGCCTGCTCGCCTCCCTACCTCTGAGGAAGTACAGTTCCCGCTCAGCCCAGTCAAAACTGTTCGCTGCTCTGGCACCCCAATGGTGGAACAAACTCCCTCACGACGCCAGGTCAGCGGAGTCAATCACCACCTTCCGGAGACACCTGAAACCCCACCTCTTTAAGGAATACCTAGGATAGGATAAAGTAATCCTTCTAACCCCCCCCCCCCCCCTTAAAAGAGTTAGATGCACTGTTGTAAAGTGGTTGTTCCACTGGATATCATAAGGTGAATGCACCAATTTGTAAGTCGCTCTGGATAAGAGCGTCTGCTAAATGACTTAAATGTAAATGTAAATGTAATGATTGGAAGTTTAGAATTTTAAACACTTTTTGGAGTATTTGAGTTGGGGTCCTTTGCTCTGGACAGGGCATTTCTGGGCATAGAGCCAACATGTAAATTAATAATATAGAAAATATTTAGAAAATTCTCAAAACTGATATTTTCCCTTATAAAATGTCGCTAAATTAGAATTTCTTCTTKTTATTTTTATTTTTTATTATTATTATTATTTATTTTTTTACTTACAGAGATTCTCTGGTACTTTTGTGTACTTGCTAGCTGTCACTCAAATGATGAGGGGCTGAAGTTCATTGACTAGAACTTGAATTGCTAGGGGCTGGTGCATGTGGGGAATAATGAAGGGAAAATAGCGCAGCACAGCTTCCAGAAAAACAGTAACTTTCAAATTTGGGATTTAGTGGCTAAATGAGGTAAAACAGCAATTCTGCTCATAGATTATGCATGCATGAATTACACAGACACATCCAGACCAAAGCTGGAAGTTTAAAAAAATATATAATAATGCAACTAAATCTTCTTTATTTTTTCCAACTATAAAAATAAAATTTCCCTGACTAACAAGGATTGTCCTGACTTTCAAGAATCACTGAAAGATACATTTTTGACAAATATTATCTTGTTGCATCTTGGTCACCTGGGTGCAGAAATGGAACATGCTACAGTTTAATGTACAGATAAAAGAATACAAAACGATAATTGCATACAACATCAGATTATCACATGGGACATGATATGTGCCAGAGTACCTTATATCCACATTAGGTCCATGCAACTGATCGTAACAATAATMACCAAAATATTTTTTACCTTTTCTTCCAGGAAGATTCTTTAAAATATTAAAATCACAGAGTGGAGGGGTGTGTATAGTCTCTTCTGCAGTGTAGGAGGATGTACCAGACAACGCACTGTGCTCCAGGGCCAGATCCCTCTTCCCAGCAAAGAGTTCCCTCTAGTGCCTATAAACTGTTGATAACATGTTGGGTTAGAGCTGTGAAGTGATGCAATTTCAGACTTATCCTCTCATCTGGKCAATAATAAATAGTTTTAGAAGCTTGGATACACCCAAACTTCCCCACCTCCTCTGTCCCATTTGTTGGCCAGGGCTAGCCTTTGGCCCCACGTTTGAATAGTGAACAAGAACCCCACTCACTTAGAGGGAAAGTGTGGGTACTCAGCTCTGAGAAAGGAAGAAAATAGCACTTTGGCATGAGAGAGAGAAAAGCGAGAAGAGAGAGAACCAAACACAGAACTGAAGTGAAGGCAACTGGCCGGTCGTTTCACCACAATTGGAGCATGTCACAATTGGACAGCAGATTGTTCAGATTGAAACCAGAGAGAACAGGAGCTAAAATGTACTCATTTACTTTCTTAGTTGATTTTAAACAAGCTGTTATATACAGTTGAGATGATGATGTTATACCCATCATCGCATTAAAAATATAATATTAATAGCAAAGATGTACTTCCTAGAACTAAATCTTTTTGCGATTAGTTTGACAAAATACTTTCTCAATCTGTTGATCACTGAACCATCAGGATGCTCAATCTGGAACACATTGTTCAGTTGTTTTATGAAAACACTTGGCGAGCTGAAGAAGAGGGAATGGGATGTAGCATGACTTTCACAACAGGGCTCTTAGAGAAGTGTGAGAGAGGGAGGTCCAGGTTCCAATAGCTCACATATAATGATGGCATGCATCCTCAGGGCAAAGCTTTACTCTGCTGAAAGCTCCCAGTGCCAAAGACATGGGCTTTTATCCACTTTCTATAGAGAGAAAGGCTCAGTGAATAGAGCCTCTGGAGAAAAAGGAGGTGCATTTTCCCTTAGATTTCAGCACGTAGGGATCTCGTTAGTAAAGAAGGGGGGTGTTAGTGTGTTTCATATTTTATTTGTCATGTGCACAAGTACAGTGAAATTATTTTCTTTCAAGTTCTTTCCCAACAATGCATTAATCAATATCAGTAAAGTATTTTTTGGAAGTAAAACAAAAATGAGGAGGGGAGTGATGTCTGGTTCAATGAGTCGGCTTTGTTTAATTTTGTGGACTAATGATCAGTGAATTGATGAAGTTGTCTCTCCCCGCCCCTTGACCAAACAATTATAATCTACTCAGGGCACGAGGGAAGATTTTTGCCAAGTATCTAGGTCAAAAACAAAGCACTACTCTACTACAGGGACAGACAGAGACAGAGAGAGAAAACAAACAAAACAGCATTAGAAAACATGGACCCTCTCCATGTGAATCAACATTCCAGCCCTGTCCTGCCCGTTGAGCAATGAGGCCAACTCAGAAAAAGAGAAAGGGGAGAGAAAGCGGGCAAGTGAGAAGGAGGGGTGAAGGGTGTCCTTGGTGAGGGGCGAAAACCCTATTGGAGAAGAAGAGAACAGCTAGGGTTTCATTTGGGCAAAAGCTGTGTTACATAATGAAGTAACCTGGCTCCGAGTATCACATACTACAGATGTTTGAGGTAAGTGTTCAACTGTTTATTAAGATGCATATTAAAACATGACTTTTTTATGTAAGCTGTGGGTGAGTATACTATTGAAATTACATTGTGGGGAGATAACCTTGGAACTCTGGTAAATATTTGATTTACTACTTTGATAAGTTGGAAAATGTGTGCAGTCAATAACACAACTTTGAACTATGAAATACGAACTCACGTCCGTCTGATTAAGACAGACAACCAATTGTATCCTAAAATATGATACATTTATAAAAAATAAAAGAGACTACTTAAAAAAAAAGTAAAGAGGCCCAGCTAGCACATAATGTTCTGAGAACCATATGTTTCTTAAAACTTGGTGAGAGTGTGGTTGTGCTATGGTTATTTTGCATACAACCTTCCCACAATGTTCCGGGAATGGTGAAGGATGTTTCTTAGGTGGGAATTTCAGTACTTCAGCATAACGTATCCTATTGGTTTCCTCATATACTGAACAAAAATATAAATGTAAAGAGTTGGTCCCATGTTTCATGAGCTGAAATGAAAGATCCCAGAAAATTGTCCATATACACAAAAAGCTTATTTCTCTGGAATTGTGCACAAATTTGTATTATATCCCTGTTAGTGAGCACTTCTCCTTTGCCCAATCAAAGATCACTCTAAAATATGCAGTTGTCACACAACAATGCCACAGATGTCTCAAGTTTTGAGGGAGCCTGCAATTGGCATGCTGACTGCAGGAATGACCACCAGAGCTGTTGCCAGAGAATTTAATGTCCATTTCTCTACCATAAGCCACCTCCAATGTAATTTTAGAGAACCAGCCTCACAACCGCAGAGCACGTGTAACCACGCTAGCCCAGGACCTACACATCCAGCTTCTTCACCTGCGGGATCGTCTGAGACCAGTCAACCAGACAGCTGATGAAACTGTGGGTTTGCACGACCGAATAATAATTTTGCACAAACTGTCAGAAATCTACTCAGGGAAGCTCATCTGCATGCTCATTGTCCTCACCAGGGCCTTGACCTGACTGCAGTTCGGCTTCGTAACCGTAAACACTGGAGAAGTGTGCTCTTCACAGATGAATCCCGGTTTCAACTGTACCAGACAGATGGCAGACAGTGTGTATGGCGCTGTGTGGGCGAGTGGTTTGCTGATGTCAACATTGTGAACAGTGTGCTCCATGGTGGTGGGTTTATGGTATGGGCAGGCATAAGCTACGGACAACGAACACAATTGCATTTTATTGATGGCAATTAGAATGCACAGAGATGCTGTGACGAGATCCTTGTCGTTCCATTCAGAGAACGTTCTTCTTTGGGAATTTCAGTACTTCAGCATAACCTTTACAGGTTTCCTCATGGTTCTATATAAAGTCATGTTCTCAGAATTTTAAGAAAACTTTCCATAAAACCTACAAGAAAACATTTGTCATGTTTAAAGAACGTTGTAAGAATGTTATTTAAAAACATATACATTACATTCTCAGCATAAACAGAACGCACTCTCTCTTGTTAATTAAGTGTATTCATGTGTTTTGTCCACACCAACTAATTGGCCACACCTGATATTAATGAGTGCTTGTTTCCTTTGAAATGGGGTCTGTTTGAATACACTAAAATGAACAGCTTTGTAGGAGTTTAAAAAAAACATGGCATGCTAGCTCCTACCTTGTGGCGCAGTGGACTAATTCCATGGATATAGAACAGATCATAGGTTTGAATATCACTAATGCCATGCCACAATAAAACATTTATTTTGCATGATTAATGCTTAAGCAAATTAATTTCCATGTGTCCTATCTGTGCTTGGAGTTCAAAACTAAGCTAGCAGTCTTATTGAAACATTCAGTTAAAAGTTTTAAGGAAGTCATTCAAAAACCTCCAAATAACCTATAATTTCCATTCTCAGAATATTAATATAACCTCCCAGGAAAACTCAGGGAACCATAGTAAAACATTTTCAGAACCTCCCTGCAACCTAAAAATGAGCGTTCCCAAAACAGGCAAATGTTCACTTCCATTCTCAGAACGTTAAAAAAAAACATTCAGTTTTACTGGTCAGGAAACTTATGGCTTCGTTCCCAGAACCAATGGGAAACCAAAAACGTACATTCCCACAACTTCCAAGGAACCCAATGTGCTAGCTGGGGGCATACTATTTGCTTTACATAGACAACATGATGTTCAGGAAAGCACATTGTTATATTTGTTTTGAGGGAAATAGTGCAGCTGCAAAGAGGGCTTAGCTAGAGAGCTAGAGATGGCAAGAAGCCAGTTGGAGAGTTTGCGCTTTCGCATGTTTTGGTTAATTCCTTTACTGACAGACAATGCCAAAGCAAATCATTTTACAACCACATTCGACGAATAACGAATGTTGAGCAAGATTTTATTCAAACAGGTGCTATTATGGTAAAACATTTATTTTATTCCTCTATGTCTTCTCCAGCTTCCTGTGTGCAGCAGTATTGGAGTAGAACTCACAGGTAAAATGATGCACCCCAAGATGAGGGGTATGTTTCTTATCCAACTGCTGCTGATTGAACAGGCTCTGTGTAGAACAACTCCCCCTGTTCTGAAGACCACTCCGCTCTCCAAGACCTCCGTTTTAGGGGAGGGGGAGACTATCAAAAAGGAGCAGGAGTCACTCCTGGGGTCCCAGACCCAACTTGGTCTCCCATCAAATGCAGCGGAGAGTGCGTCCCCTGAAGAGTGGGTGGTGCAGGATGAGGCCAGAGCCCAGTCTGCCCAGCGTATCGTCACCACACTGAAGGCCAAGCTGCAGGGCCGAATCCTCGTCCAGGCCAACACCATCTGTGAGGAGCTGCTGTCTGCCTCTACACTGCAGGACCCCGCCTCAGCCCTGTTCCATCGGAGGCTCCTGGGCCTATCCCTGGTGCCGGTGCTGGTGGCGGCAGGTTGTTCTCGGGAGGCCCAGACCCTAGTACTCAGAATGTACAACCTGTTGGGAGTGGAGGACACAGAGGAGCTCCTCATAGAGGTGGAGAGCCTTATGGCGAGGGGGGCGTCCCGCCCCAGAGCCACCACCCCCCCTGCCTCACACATGGGGAAGGTTCAGGCAGAGCGCCACCTACAGGCAGTGATGTTCAACATACAGCAGCTGGCCAGGGCTGGGGTGGGTCAGGGGTGCACAGGGCCTCTGGAAGAGGGAAGCAGGAGGAGATGTGTCAGAGCTGGACCAGGGTGAACGGGACCCTGCTTTTGGGGGAGACAGTGCAGGGAGCCACCACAGGGGGGCTGGAGGAGCCGGTAAGTGTCTGTGAGAGCCTGGGGTCCCAGTGTGCTGGTGTGTCCCGTAACGGAGGGCAGTACGAGGCGGTTCTGATGTCAGGCAGCCGGGTGGTGCCCTCTGAGTACTTGGACTCAGAATGCTGGATTCGACAGTGGCAGGTGCAGGATGAGGAGTCACCTGGGGCCTCAGGACGGCAGGCGCGGCGCAGCCCTCAGCGGAACTGCGTCAACAAAAAGTGTACAACGTGGTGGAGTGGATCCCTGTCGTCAGCACCCTTTACAATCTGGGCACGGCCGTCTACTACACCTCTGTCAACTGCTCCGAGACGGCCAAGGAGAGAGCCATCCTCAGCGCCGTCAACCTGGGCACTGACGCCCTCATGGCCGTCACTGGGGGAACGGTGGGCGTGGCGGGCTACGTAGCCGGGGCTGGAGTGAAGACGGGGGTGAAGGCTGGGATCAAGTACCTGCTGTCCTCCATGAAGCAGGAGGAGGACCTGATAGTTAATGAGTACAGTTGGGAGGAGGGAGTCATCACCATACAGTAAACAGCCAGTAGCCTGGTTGGTTGGTAGCCAGATATTATTTTGCTTTAGCCAATGGCAGCATAAAAAGATCTGGGGACCAGGAAGTGGTCTCAGGAAACCACTGAGTAAACTCTTAGACGCCCTTGACCTCTACTCCCCCAATCCTGTCATCCTAAACCCTTTCTGTCCTCCTTCGGTACTATTGGTCAGGTCAGACTCAATTTACACATCTGATACTTCCAGTGCAGGGACTATTGTAACGGTACTACCTTTCAGATGTTGTTTTGTTTGTTCTGTGTCCTCTAGAAACATATGGACCGAAAGTCAAGCTGGCTATTTGTAAAAATATCAACTAATTGATTTATAAGCTATTTTTCCTTGATACATGAAAGTTTGCAACTGCCCTTGATTGATTAAATTATAATTTTAGCTAGTTGTTTTTTACTACTACTTTCGAGTGTCTTCATTGACCAAACCAAAAACGTAATTATATCAGTGGAATTATTGTACTAATGACTGATTGAATATAAACTTAATTTAGTCATTGCAAAATAACTCGCAACACTATTCCAGCAGTGGAGGCTGCTAAGGGGAGAACGGCTCATAATGGCCGGAACGGAGCAAATGGAATGGCATCAAACACCTGAAAATCATGTGTTTGATACCATTCCACTGATTCAGCTCCAGTCATTACCACGCAACCGTTTTCCCCAATTAAGGTGCCACCAACCTCCTGTGTGTTCCAGGGCCCGGTTTTTAGGCTTACAAGTGTTTTAATGATGCAGCTCTTCTACAACGGCCGAAGATGTAACATGCGCTTCCCAAAACACCAGAGAAGGGTGCAATTGCAGCCTGAAATTCAGGGCACCTGCATCTGCAGGAACCCTTCTTTATACTTATATTGGTCCATTTTTAAGCTAGGAGAGGCAGGGGCGCTCCAGTACAGTAGGTGGCGTAAATGTGTCCTTCGTCCCTGCCTGCCGGCCACCATTTTCCTGCAGTTCTGTTTATCGATGGTGAGACAGGTGTTCGGCAGGCGGGAGCGAAGGACACTGTCTACCGGTATCACAAGCTAGCAAGGAGGACCCCGGGAGGCAGGGGCAGAATTTATTTTTTTTAATCCGATAATACTTTAATTTCCCCTTTTCTGCTGTTGCACACTATTGAAACACCACGCTGACAGAACGTTCACTAAGTGCGTCGTTGGAGCATGTGTCGGTACTGATAGGATCGAAAGAAATTGACCTCTGTTCTCAGATCAGCTTTCTCCATTCTAATCTCAACTGATCTTTATTTCACAATACTGATGACGGATCAGCTCCTAGAGAGATATTTCCACCTTTTATTTATTTTATTTTACCAGGTAAGTTGACTGAGAACACGTTCTCATTTGCAGCAACGACCTGGGGAATAGTTACAGGGGAGAGGAGGGGGATGAATGAGCTAATTGTAAACTGGGGATTATTAGGTGACCGTGATGGTTGAGGGCCAGATTGGGAATTTAGCCAGGACACCGGGGTTAACACCCCTACTCTTACGATAAGTGCCATGGGATCTTTAATGACCTCAGAGAGTCAGGACACCCGTTTAACGTCCCATCCGAAAGATGGCACCCTACACAGAGCAGTGTCCCCAATCACTGCCCTGGGGCATTGGGATCTTTGTTTAGACCAGAGGAAAGAGTGCCTCCTACTGGCCCTCCAACACCACTTCCAGCAGCACCTGGTCTCCCATCCAGGGACTGACCAGGACCAACCCTGCTTAGCTTCAGAAGCAAGCCAGCAGTGGTATGCAGGGTGGTATGCGGCTACGGCTGCAAATGTTGAGGAGGCTTATTCTAATGCTTGTATCAACTGCAAAGACATTGGCAACGTTGTATTTGTAGTCAACTTTGTTCTGAAGTTATTGGCGGTCACAAAGAGATGTGATTCCATGTTCAGCGGAGATCTTCTGTATAAAGGAGGGCAAAAAAACATTTAATAACGCACTTAGCTGTTCTACGAGTCTGAGGCAGGCGTAGTTCTCATCTATATTATTCAGAGCCGTCTATTTACCACTACTAACCGATGCTGGCACTAAGACCGCACTCAACGAGCTGTATAAGGCCATAAGCAAACAAAAAAATGCTTATCCAGAAGCGGCACTCCTAGTGGCCGAGGACTTTAATGTAGGCAAACTTAAATCCGTTTGACCTCATTTCTACCAGCACATGTGCAACCAGAGAGAAAAAAAAAAAATATATATATATATACCACCTTTATTCCACACACAGAGACACCGGGGTTAAAAGCTCTCCCTCTCCCTCCATTTGGCAAATCTGACCATAGTTATATCCTCCCGATTCCTGCTTAGAAGCAAAAACTAATGCAGGAAGTACCAGTGACTCACTCAATATGGAAGTGGTCAGATCACACGGATGCTACGCTACAGGACTGTTTTGCTAGCACAGAATGGAGTATGTTCGGGTATTCATCCAATGACAATGAGGAGTCATCGGCTTCATCAATAAGTGATACGACGATGTCGTCCCCACAGTGACCGTACGTACATATCCTAACCAGAAGCCATGGATTACAGGCAACATCCACATTGAGCTAAAGGCTAGAGCTGCTGCTTTCAAGGAGCGGGACACTAATCCGGACGCTTATAAGAACTCCTGCTACGCCCTCAGACGAACCATCAAACAGGCAAAGCGTCAATACAGGATCAAGATTGAATCCTACTACACCGGCTCTGACGCTCGTCCGATGTGGCAGGGCTTGAAAACTATTAGACTACAAAAGGGAAACCCAGCCGTGAGCTGCCCAGTGACCCGAGCCTACTAGACAAGCTAAATGCCTTTTGTGCTTGCTTCGAGGCAAGCAACAATAAAGCATGCATGAGAGCACCAGCTGTTCCGGACGAATGTGAGAACTCTCATTAGCCGATGTGAGCAAGACCTTTAAACAGGTCAACAATTCACAAAGCAACGAGGCTAGATGGGTTATCAGGACGTGTTCTCAAAGCATGCGCGGACCAACTGGCAAGTGTCTTCACTGACATTTTTAACTTCTCCCTGACCGAGTCTCTACCGTAGTCCCTGTGCCCAAGGAAGCGAAGGTAACCTGCCTAACCTGCCGACCCCGTAGCACTCACGTCGATAGCCATGAGGTGCTTTGAAAGGCTGGTCATGGCTCACATCAACAGAATCATCCCTGATACCCTAGACCCACTCCAATTCGCATACCACCCCAACAGATACATAGATGACACAATCTCAATCGCACTCCACACTGCACTTTCCCACCTGGACAAAAGAAACACCTATGTGAGAATGCTGTTCATTGACTACAGCTCAGCGTTCAACACCATACTGTCCACAAAGTTCATTACTAAGCTAAGGACCTTGGGCCTAAACACTTGCCTCTGGAAATGGATCCTGGACTTCCTGACGGGCCGCCCCCAGGTGGTAAGGGTAGGCAACAACACGTCTGCCACGCTGATCCTGAACACGGGGGTCCCTCAGAGGTACGTGTTTATTCCCCTACCCTCTTGTTGAGGGGAATTAGCACGTACCCCTGGCATGGATCCCCAGATCCTCAAAAAGTTCTACACCTGCACCATCGAGAGCATCCTGACCGGTAGGCGCTACAGAGGGTAGTGCATACATGACTGGGGCCAAGCTTCCTGCCATCCAGGACCTATATACTAGGCGGTGTCAGAGGAAAGCCCCAAAAATTGCCAAAGACTCCAGTCACCCAAGTCATAGACTATTCTCTCTGCTACCGCACGGCAAGCGGTACCGGAGCACCAAATGGTACCGGAGCGCTAAGTCTAAGACCAAAAGGCTCCTTAAAAGCTTCTACCCCCAAGCCATAAGACTGCTAAACTATTAATCAAATGTTGTATTCAGCATTGTATTCGGCGCATATGACAAAGTTTGATTTGATTATGAGCGTTTTCAAGTGCAACATTAATAACGATGGTTTTGGGAAAAGCTCAGACATTTAATGATGCTCCTACGAAGGTTCTAACAATACACTTAGCCTGAAGATGCTTTTGGGAAACCGGGCCCAGAGCAATTATTTATATATACACTAGATAACTGACAGTGGGAGCTTCTCCATTTTTGTACTCCACCATTGTGAACAAGATTTTCAAAGCTATAGAAAATGCATTTTTAATGTCTAAATTTGTTTTTGCCATGTTTATTATATTACATACACCTTAATGCATACTTTAAATTATATTATGTGAGCTAAACATACAAATAATAAAATGAAATGAATAGAAAAACATTTTCCTAAAAGTATACTTTTTTTTGTAAATATACTTAAAATTTAATTTTGTCCTTGAAACATTTCAAATAAATTCTGTAGAACTCCATTTACTGTATTTCAATAGAGGATTCATCATAGATATAACCCGTTTTAGCATGGACATTGCCATTGAGGGCTTCCACCTTTTTAAAGTAGTTAACTGGGTGGGGATTCCTATGAGAATAAATGGACTACTTTAAAATGAAGATAGCCTCAATGGTGCTGGCAAAAATACAAAGATGACTCCTCTATCTAGCTCTATGGGAGGACTGCTTCTTCTGAAAAGTACCAATATGGCCGACCGGTGGCTTCAAAGCCTCTCATTGGCCAATACATAGCATCTGCACTTTAGTCTTTATATACATCATTGTTTCAGTCTTTCAATGGGCATGTTGTCTCTGCCCAGGCATTTCTGACGCATGCCAGATCTTACAATGCCTGGATAGGTATTTTACATATCAGCTAACCAAGACAAAGGAGAAGATTGTGGACTACAGGAAAAGGAGCACCGAGTACGCCCCCATTCTCATTGACGGGGCTGTAGTGGAGCAGGTTGAGAGCTTCAAGTTCCTCGGTGTCCACATCAACAACAAACTAGAATGGCCCAAACACACCAAGACAGTCGTGAAGAGGGAACAACAAAGCCTATTCCCCCTCAGGAGACTAAAGATTTGACATGGGTCCTGAGATCCTCAAAAGGTTCTACAGCTACAACATCGAGAGCAACCTGACCGGTTGCATCACTGCCTGGTACGGCAATTGCTCGGCCTCCGACCGCAAGGTACTTCAGAGGGTAGTGCGTATGGCTCAGTACATCACTGGGGCAAAGCTGCCTGCCATCCAGGACCTCTACACCAGGCGGTGTCAGAGGAACCGCCTAAAAATTGTCAAAGACCCCAGCCACCCCAGTCATAGACTGTTCTCTCTACTACCGCATGGCAAGCGGTACCGGAGTGCCAAGTCTAGGACAAAAAGGCTTCTCAACAGTTTTTACCCCCAAGCCATAAGACCCCTGAACAGGTAACCAAATGGTTACCCGGACTATTTGCATTGCGTGCCCCCCCAACCCCTCTTTTACGCTGCTGCTACTCTCTGTTTATCATATATACATAGTCACCTTAACTATATATTCATGTACATACTACCTTAATTGGCCCAACCAACCAGTGCTCTCGCACATTGACTAACCGGGCTATCTGCATTGTGCCCCACCACCCGCCAACCCCTCTTTTTACGCTACTGCTACTCTCTGTTCATGATTTATGCATAGTCACTTTAACAATACCTACATGTACATACTACCTCAATAAGCCTGACTAACCGGTGACTGTATATAGCCTTGCTACTGTTATTTTCAAATGTCTTTTTACTGTTATTTTATTTATTTACTTACCCACACACACACACACACACACACACACGTTGTATTCGGCGCACGTGACAAATAAACTTTGATTTGATTTGACCACATCGTATGTTATAGAAATCGGGTGTGCAACGGCAGTCGATGTGGCACGCAACCATTTTATGGTGCATACAACATCTCAGCAGGGGAACGCGACCAATCTGTTTCTTCACTGCAAAATGTATTATACAAAACACAGCAGTGGAGGCTGCTGAGGGGATGACGGCTCATAATGTCTGAAACGGAGCGAATGGAATGGCATCAAACACATGGAAACCATATGTTTGATGTATTTGATACCATTCTACTGATTCTGCTCCATCCACTACCATGAACCCGTCCTCCCCAATTAAGGTCTCACCAACCTCCTTTGAAACACAGGTACATTTTGCCCAAACTGTGCATTTGAGTCATTATGTGGCTCATTTCAGCACAATGGTCAATGTAGGCTATTATTACAGTTGTATATTGTTATACTACCAAGATATAATCAATTGTATTTTATGTAATATAATGAAAGAATCCTCCGTGAGAAAAACAAGCTGTCAGTCACCAACTGGAAGAAAAGGATTCATATTAGTGTAAATATGGGATGCTGTTGATTACCATTATCAACCATGATACAGCAGCAACCAGGTAATCTCTCAAAACTGTAGGATGATGAACTTCTATTCAGGGTAATAATGAGAAATGCAAATGGTTTGTTACACTTACTTTGCCAAGCTTCATGTAATACAAAATAAATCCAGCATCCGAGGTTTTATGAACTACACAATTAGCAAAAAATATGTTATGCTAGAAACATGCTAGCTGTCAATCATACAACATTGCGAATAGCGTGTTTTCAGAATCAGAAACATTGTGAAAACTGTTGGTTGTATGTCTGTTGTGTCCTTTGTCTATTGCTATTAGTTAATGTTTCTAACCTGTGAATTAATTAATTCATGCCGATTTCCAGTTATCAGTTAACGTTAGCCTGTGAAATATTATCAGTTTATAAAAAAAAATACAGTACAGTCTGATGGCAATTACTTTAAGTCAAGAATACAGGCATTTGAATTCAAGCGCCGGAAGAAAAGAGGGTGGACCTTTCTGTTTTCATACCTCACTTTCGAAACGTAATTTCTTGGAAGTCTTTTGAGATGGTCCTAGGTTTCGATCTCGCTCTTCCCTCTTCATTTACTCCCTCTGCTAAACTGAGTTTGTCCCACCTTGATTCGGTAATCATAGATTGTCATGTCCTTTTGACCAATCATGAATGCTTAACAGTGTTGAAGGGATGGCCCAATCGTACCCCAATGGGACCAATCAGCTTCTGGAAATGTTTTAAGGCAGAAACTGGACTTCCGTATTTCATCCATTTCGGCTCATTGGATCCAAATAAAACAGCAATAAGAAACAAAATGGTGCGTTGCAGGGTTGGTCAAAGAGAAATTGGGAGGGGACATTTAGCGAACAAAGTGCGTGATCTTTTAATGAAATCGGGGGGAGGTGAACCGAATTGTTTCAAATGTCTGCTCCCATAAATAGGAAGCGAAGTTTGTCTCGGTTTCTGGTTTTATGATCTACACAATTACAAACAAATATTTTCTGTTAATAACGTACGAGCTGTCAATCCTACAACATTGCGAATAGTGCGTCATCGATAATCAGAAACATTTACTACAGTAACGTAACAGGTGAGTGACAACTGGCTAACGTTAGCTAACTAACTAAATGTAGCCTTCTGAATGTCACGTACACCGCTGAGCATGAACGTATTGTTGCTGAGCATAAATCAGTCATAAATGGGCATAAATCAGTCAGAATGGTAACTATTAACTAGCTAACGTTAGTTGGGTTACAACGTTTGTCTATGACGTACATTTAGATGATTGTAAAAACGGCTAGCTGGAGTTCGTCTGAGCGGTTGGTTGGATATGTCCTCAGCCGCTAGTAATTTTGTGGTCCTGTCAGAACTTAATGTTGATTAAACAGTTAGTGCACTTAATGCGGATTGGTTTCGGTTCTGCCCACTAGTGCTGTCCGGTTAGAACATGATGTTGACGGCCATCACTGTAACATTACTCTTGCTAGTCATCGACACGTCTGTTCCACACAGGCTCTTATATGATATGTTTGTGCAACTGTGTGGTGGTGACCAATGGATAGTAAAACTCTGGATATTATGGACACATCTGCCTTGTTCTTGCCTGTAGCGAGTCAGAACCTAGCCGTTTTTACAATGATAGTTTTGTTTACATTTTCCAGAATGTCATGTGGGTGGCTTTTTACTTTGAAACAGACTTTCCAACCGCAGAAACGGATTCTTGAGGCATAGCCTATACTTGGTGTAGGAAAATATTAATAAGAGTATTAAGTATTCAAAGGGTACTTTCTCTCAGGCCATGAGTGAGTTTCAGTCATATACTTGTTACATGTTACATACATTCTTGATTCCCAAGATGGCATAGCAGTCAGACGTCCTTTGTCCTCGTCTTGTKCCATATATTTATTTATTTATTTACACGTATCTTTTATATATTTTCTTTTCCAAAAACTCAACTTCAAAACACTCCTGCAACCCACCTTGCCAATAAAAAAAAAAAAGAAGTATTATGTACCTCAAATCTGAAATCTACAATAGAAGCTAACCAGAAGCTAGCCAGTTTACTGCTCTGAAACACTTCAGCGAGCAGGCCTTTCTAATCGACCTGGCCTGGGTATCCTGGAAGGATATTGATCTCATCCCGTCAGTAGAGGATGCCTGTTTCTTTTATTTTTAAATGCCTTCCTCACCGTCTTAAATAAGCATGCCCCATTCAAGAAATTTAGAACCAGGAACAGATATAGCCCTTGGTTCTCTCCAGACCTGACTACTCTTAACCAACACAAAAACATCCTATGGCGTTCTGCATTAGCATCGCTCTTCAAAGGGGGAGACACTCTTGACCCAAACTGCTACAGATCTATATCTATCCTACCCTGCCTTTCTAAGGTCTTCGAAAGCCAAGTCAACAAACAGATTACCGACCATTTTGAATCCCACCATACCTTCTCCGCTATGCAATCTGGTTTCAGAGCTGGTCATGGGTGCACCTCAGCCACGCTCATCGATAAGAAACAATACTGTGCAGCCGTATTCATTGACCTGGCCAAGGCTTTCGACTCTGTCAATCACCACATCCTCATCGGCAGACTCGACAGCCTTGGTTTCACAAATGATTGCCTCGCCTGGTTCACCAACTACTTCTCTGATAGAGTTCAGTGTGTCAAATCGGAGGGTCTGTTGTCCGGGCCTCTGGCAGTCTCTATGGGGGTGCCACAGGGTTCAATTCTTGGACCGACTCTCTTCTCTGTTATACAAATTTCCAAATTTTTGGGGGGATTTTTATTTCGGCTTTTGCCTTGCTTGCTGGTGAGTCTCTGATCCACCTCTACGCAGAAGATACCATTCTGTATACTTCTGGCCCTTTGGACACTGTGTTAACAACCCTCCATGCGAGCTCAATGCCATACAACTCTCCTTCCGTGGCCTCCAATTGCTCTTAAATACAAGTAAAACTAAAGGCATGCTCTTCAACCGATTGCTGCCTGCACCTGCCCGCCGTCCAACATCACTACTCTGGACGGCTCTGACTTAGAATATGTGGACAACTACTAATACCTAGGTGTCTGGTTAGACTATAAATTCTCCTTCCCGACTCACATCAAACATCTCCAATCCAAAGTTAAATCTACAATTGGCTTCCTATTCCGCAACAAAGCATCCTTCACTCATGCTGCCAAACATGCCGTTGTAAAACTGACCATCCTACCAATCCTCGACTTCGGTGATGTCATTTACAAAATAGCCTCCAATACCCTACTCAATCAATTGGATGCAGTTTATCACAGTGCCATCCGTTTTGTCACCAAAGCCCATATACTACCCACCACTGCGACCTGTACGCTCTCGTTGGCTGGCCCTCGCTCATACTCGTTGCCAAACCCACTGGCTTCATGTCATCTACAAGACCCTGCTAAGTAAAGTTCCCCCTTATCTCAGCTCGCTGGTCACCATAGCAGCACCCACCTGTAGCACGCGCTCCAGCAGGTATATCTCTCTGGTCACCCCCAAAACCAATTCTCCTTTGGCCGCCTCTCCTTCCAGTTCTCTTGCTGCCAATGACTGGAATGAACTACAAAAATCTCTGAAACTGGAAACACTTATCTCCCTCACTAGCTTTAAGCACCAGCTGTCAGAGCAGGTCACAGATTACTGCACCTGTACATAGCCCATCTATAATTTAGCCCAAACAACTACCTCTCCCCCTACTGTATTTATTTATTTTGCTCCTTTGCACCCCATTATTTCTCTCTACTTTGCACATTCTTCCACTGCAAATCAACCATTCCAGTGTTTTACTTGCTCTATTGTATTTACTTTGCCACCATGGCATATTTTTTGCCTTCACCTCCCTTATATCACCTCACTTGCTCACATTGTATATAGACTTATTTTTCTACTGTAATATTGTATGTTTGTTTTACTCCATGTGTAACTCTGTTGTTGTATGTGTCGAACTGCTTTGCTTTATCTTGGCCAGGTCGCAATTGTAAATGAGAACTTGTTCTCAACTTGCCTACCTGGTTAAATAAAGGTTCAATAAACATGTAGTCTTGTGGTCAGACCACTGGCAGCAGTGCAAAGAAGATAATGTCCCTAGATGTGCAAGCTTAGTAAACAAACCTCACCTCGTATTGTGTACTCTGTCTGTATGGCTGTTATTACTGATTATATGCATGCGTGTGGTGTTGTCTCCAGCCAGGCATGGCCCAGTGGGAGAAGCTGAGGCAGCTGGAGTCTGTGTACCTGACACAGGTGGATGAGCTCTATGATGGGGATGCCTTCCCCATGGATGTACGCCACTACCTGGCACACTGGATAGAGGGTCAAGACTGGTGAGGCAGTCCATTCATCCTGCACTATTTCTTGTTTCAGCCACAAAAAAAACTGAAAGGGTCTGGGTGACTATGCACTGATTTAGGGATGTCTGAAGGACCACAGGGATGTCCATGTAGAACAAACCCAAAGAATGTCAGGGAAAAGGGGTGAATGAAGCTCTTATGTAGTTCCTAAACCAGTTTCCTTGTGTTTCCGTCCTTAGGGATCGTGCAGCGCGGGACCATGATGTTGCCATGGTGCTGTTCCAAGTGTTATTAGAGAACCTGGATATCCAGCACAGCCGCTTCGTCCAGGGGGGAGAGTCCTTCCTGCTGCAGCACAACATACGCCGTTTCAAACACAGCTTCCAGGTGTGGCTCTCTATGGGGTGTCTCTGATAAATATACTGAACAAAAATATAAACCAACAATTTCAAAGATTTTGGTGAGTTAGTTCATATAAGGAAATCAGACAATTGAAAAATTCATTAGGCCCTAATCTATGGATTTCACATCACTTGGAATACAGATAGCTGAAAAAAGATAGGAGTGTGGATCAGAACCAGTCAGTATTTGGTGTGACACATCTCCTTCGCATAGAGTTGATCAGGATTTTGTTTGTGGCCTGTGAAATGTTCAATGGCTGTTAGAAGTTGCTGGATATTAGCGGGAACTGGAACATGCTGTCGTACATGTCCATCCAGTGCATTCCAAACATGCTCAATGGGTGACATGTCTGAGTATGGAGACAATGGAAAAACTGGGACATTTTCAGCTTCCAGATATTGTATACATATCCTTACCACATAGGGCCGTGCATTATCATGCTGAAACATGAGGTGAGAGCGGCAGACGATTGGCATAATGGGCCTCAGGATAATGTCACAGTATCTCTGCATTCAAATTGCCATCAATAAAATGCAATTGTGTTCGTTGTCCGTAGCTTATGCCTGCCCATCCCATAACCCCACCGCCACCATGGGTCACTCTGTTCGCGATGTTGACATCAGCAAACCACTCGCCTACATGACACCATACATGTGGTCTGCGCTTGTGAGGCTGGTTGGACGTACTGCCAAATTCTCTAAATGGACGTTGGAGGCGGCTTATGGTAGAGAAATTAACATTCAAGGGTCTGGCAACAGCTCAGGTGGACATTCGTGCAGTCAGCATGCCAATTGCATGCTCCCTCAACTTGAGACAACTGTGGCATTGCATTGTTTAACAAAACTGCACATTTGAGTGGCCTTTTATTGTCCCCAGCACAAGATGCACCTGTGTAATGATCATGCTGTTTAATCAGCTTCTGAATATGCCAAACCTGTCAGGTGGATGGATTATCTTGGCAAAGGAGAAATACTCATTAACAGGGATTAAAACAAATTTGTGAGAAGTTGTGTGTGTGTGGAACATTTCTAGGATATTTTATTTCAGCTCATGGAACATGGGACCAGCACTTCACATGTTGTGTTTATATTTTTGTTCAGTGTAGATAGAACCTTCTAGAACAGTAGTCAACTGGGTCTTAGAGCTACTGAGTTTGCAGCCCTTCAAGGTTTTGATGAAGTACTACTACTTTAGTAAAACCACTCTTCACGCCCTCTCTTCCTCCAGAGGTACCAAGAGGAGCCTTACAATCTGGCCAACATCATCCAGTGGTTTCTGGCGAAAGAGAAGGAGATCCTGCAGAACGCTGAGCTGGCTGAGCAGGTTAGACAAACACAGAGCCTTTAAGAACCGAAAGTATTCAGACCCCTTGATTTCCCCCCCCCCCKCACATTTTGTTAGGTTACAGCCTTATTCTAAAATCGAGTAAATTGTTTCCCCCCCTCAATCTACACACAATACCCCATAATGACTAAGCAAAAACAGGTTTAGAATTTGTTAATTTATGAAAAATATATATCCCATTATGTAAGTATTCAGACCTTTTACTCAGTACTTTGTTGAAGCACCTTTTGGCAGCGATGACAGCATTGAGTCTTCTTGGGTATGATGCTACAAACTTGGCACACCAGTATTTGGGGAGTATCTCCCATTCTTCTCTGCAGATCTTCTCAAGCTCTGTCAGGTTGAATGGGGAGTTTTGCTGCACCTATTTTCAGGTCTCTCCAGATGTTCCATCAGCCACTCTACCATGAAGGCCTGATTGGTGGAGTGCTGCAGAGATGGTTGTCATTCTGGAAGGTTTTCTCATCTCCACAGAGGAATTCTAGAGATCTGTCAGATTGACCATTGCGTTCTTGGTCACCTCCTTGACCAAGGCCCTTCTCCTCCGATTGCTCAGTTTGGCCGGGCGGCCAGCTGAAGGAAGAGTGTTGATGGTTCCAAACTTCTTCCATTTAAGAATGATGGAGGCCACTGTGTTCTTGGGAACCTTCAATGCTGCAGAAATGTTTTGGGAACCTTCCCCAGATCTGTGCCTTGACATATTCCTGTCTCGGAACTCTATGGACAATTCCTTCAACCTCATGGCTTGGTTTTTGTTCTGCCATGCACTGTCAACTGTGGGACCATAGACAAGTGTGTGCCTTTCCAAATCATGTCCAATCAATTGAATTTATCACAGGTGGACTCCAATCAACTTGTAGAAACATCTCAAGGATGATGGATGGAAACCAAGATGCACCTGAGCTCAGTTTCGAGTCTCATTGCAAAGAGTCTGAGTACTAAAATAAGGTATTTCTGTGTTCATTTTGTATAKATTTGCAAACATAAAAATAAAAATAAACTGTTTTCGCTTTGTCATTGTGGGGTATTGCGTGTAGATTGAGGATTTAAAAACATTTAATACACCATTATTCGAAAATGGAACGTTACAAAATGTGGGAAAATGAAAGGGTTCTGAATACTTTCCAAAGGCACTGTGTATTATAAAAGGGCATTTAAGAATAGGGTGCGGGATTGGGTTATCCTGTATACCTACTCTCTCACCGCCTTAGGAGGCGGTACATCTCATTTGAAAGACTTTAGGGTCATCAATACTGTGTTTCTTCTTCCTCTCAGGTCCAGCTGCTGCAGGTCCAGCAGAACCCCATGGAGACAGACAGCCAGCGGAACATTGAGCGCAAGATGGCAGACCTTAAGAATAAAGTTCAGGTGAGCGTCTCCGTGAGTCTAAAGGTTGCAATGCCTACCATGATATGAGCATCCTATGCGGGGTGGGCTCTCCTCTAATGTTGCTGCCAAACTTTTCATTATGATAACATTACTACCATGACATTATGTTAACATACTTTTTTACTCATCTCATATGTATATACTGTATTTTAGTCAATGCCGCACTGACATTGCTCAATCTAATATTTATATATTTCTTAATTCCATTATTTTACTTTTAGATTTGTGTGTATTGTTGTGAATTGTTAGATACTACTGCACTGTTGTAGCTAGGAACGAACACAAGCATTTCGCTACACCCGCAATAACATCTGCTAAATATGTGTATGTGACCAATAACATTTGATTTACAGACCACCATTGACAGTTTGTCTGTTTTGTTGTTGTAAATGCAGTGCATGGAACACACAGTGAAATGTCTGGAGGAACAACAAGATGAGTTTGATTTTAAATACCAGACTCATAACATGGAAGGTGAGCTCATCCTTTGTATTTGTGATAATCGATTAAGCAGAGGATAGAGACTGAGGGATATGATACTGTATATATTTCCCTGAAGCCCACACGGCTATGAAGAGTCAATTTTCTTTTGTCATAGATGTGAGTTATGAAGTGACGCGTTCTATCGGGTGACATCTGTAACCTCAGTCTATTGTAGTTGATTTGTTGACTTGACGATGACTCAGGCTCTTGTGCATAGGCACCACCAACGAGGCGGAGAAGACGGAACAGATGAAGGTGCTGCAGGCTCTACTCAACAGACTGGACGCCTCCAGGAAGGTACAACCCTCTAGTCTACATCACCTTAAACAATTTACGCCTTAGACATTTACCTAATAATAAATTAGGACATTATGAAGTGTATTATTCATATAACATGTATTTCCTCTGGTTCTCCCCCCCCTCTCTCCCCTTCGTCCTCCCCGTCTCCGCTGTAGAGCATGTTGTCCGGTATGGGTATGCTGCTGGACGGTGCGGAGGAGCTGCTATGTGTGCTTGTGAGGGAAGAGCTAGTGCAGTGGCAAAGGAGGCAGCAGAAGGCCTGCATTGGAGCCCCAGACAGCACCTGCCTGGACCAGTTGGAGAAGTGGTACAGTACAGCCATTCACCTCTGTAGATCTACCTGACCTAAGCCATCTTTAACTGCTGTCTGCTGTAACTCTGAGCGTTCAGTACATCTGCCCTGGCTTGCTGAAGGAGGGACTACGAAGCCTTTCTTAGAAAGAGCCTGCGGCGGTAGACCATGTTCATTCTGTTGTGTTTGACCTCTGACCCCTCTGTGTGATCTCCTGTATGACCTCTATTCGGCCCCTGTCTGACCTCTCTCTAGGTTTACAACGGAGGCGGAGTGTCTGTTCCAGGTGCGTAAGTTCCTTAAGAAGCTGGAGGAGCTGATGGGGAAGGTGACCTATGAGCACGACCCTGTGAAGAAGCAGAAACCAGCGCTGCAGAAGAGGGTGGACAGCCTCCTCACCAGCCTGCTCGAAAGGTTTTACATAATTTACAATACACAATCACACTGGCTCATAAACAACTCTGATAAACAAAGTTTACACACTAACATAGTAAATCCTCAAACAGTACAAATAATAATACACAAGCACACTAATGATATGTTCAGCTCCCTTTTTCTCACTATTGTTCACAGAAGGTATTTTGTGTTTTCAGCGCCTTTGTGGTGGAGACTCAGCCCTCTATGCCCCAAGGGAAAGGCCCCTTGGTCCTGCGTACCAATGTCCAGTTCTCAGTCAAGACCAGGTGAGTACTTCAGACTCTTTCCTAGTTATGACGGCTGTTAAATAACCAGCCCGTCACTGAATTGAATATCATAGTGAATGTGACATCCATTTATACAATTCCGTGTGTTTCTTCTAGATTCCTCGTCAAAGTTCCTGAGCTGAACCATGCCATGAAAGTGAACGTGTCTATGGACAGGTGAGATGGAACCTTAGGAAAATTAAATCCGTTGTTCTTTACATATTAGATGCCTGCCTTACATAGTGCTCTCGTTGCTTTAGTCCAGACATGTAGATAGTCATTAGATTTATTGATCATTGCTTTGCTTTTGAGCTAGATGACTTTAGAACATTGTCAGAAAATTATATGAGTGAATTAAGTGACCCCTATTGGCCATTATACTGAAGTGGATGTTCCTCTCCCTTTCTCATCTCTAGGGAGGCTCCTTTGGTCAAAGGGTAAGATGTGACATTTGGGACTAGATTTGTGCCAAATTTGAAGTGTAAAAACATGACAACGAATATAAAGAAATCGAATGTGTCAACAAATTCATGTAAACCACTTTTATACATTCACCCGGTCACTCCATGTTCTTTTGGCCTGTAGGTACCGTCGGTTCAATGTCCTGGGGACCAACAGTAAGGCCCTGAACATGGCTGAGAGTATGAGTGGAGGCATGGTGGCAGACTTCAGACATCTGGTGAGTCAGTAGGACAGACAGGCTTTTGTTGGCGGAGAGATATGGATTGGTAGTCAGTTACACAACGCTGTGTGGAAATTAACCATGAAACTGTATGCAGTTGACTTGCTTAAAGGTAGTCAGTGATGCACAAGGTAAACTGTAATATTGGGGCAATTTCCGCAACAACTAAGAGCATTGAAGCGCGAGGCTGTACTTCTCCAGTGTTTATGGTTCCGCAGCTAACACGTTGTAGCTATCGAAGCGCACCTGCGCAGATACACTGTCAGTGAAAGATACACTGTCAGTGCATCACTTTCATCTGTAACATCTGCGGTGTTGCTCATGGCAACATCATATAGCTGAGTCTCAGTTTAAAAGGTTTTGATGAATCAATTATGATATCAATTATCTGATGCATTATGCAATTTTGTCATCACAATTGCTTATAGCAGAGATGGACTAACCAAAACAGATTTAATTGTTATTTGCAGACACTGAAGGAGCAGAAATCTGGAGGAGGGGGCAAGGGGATCCATGACGTGAGTTACATCATGCTTCAGCATATATACACTTTAATACTCAAAGCATTAGGAACAACTCTACTTCAGCCATGCTGTAGTAGAGTTGAGCAGCAGGTGTGTTTGATCCTGGATGTGTTGGTGGTGAACCTCTCTGTGCCGACAGCTCTCTCTCAGCGTCACAGAGGAGCTGCACATCATCAACTTTAACACGGAGTTTCTTCTGCACGACATGTCAGTCTCCTTAGAGGTGGGTCTTCCTGTCATTCCCTGTGCCCTCATTAGCTATCAGCCCCATATATTGTGACACAGTAAGGGTGTTCTGGTCTTGCATTGGTTTCCCTGGATGATTGTCTGCTAAAAACAATCTAAATGTAATAAGGTCCATGCTACAGTAGTCGGTCATACGAATGCATGTTCCTTTGTCCACTGCATCCCACCCCAGACGTCCTCTCTCCCTGTGGTCATCATCTCCAACTCCAGCCAGCAGCAGAGTGCCTGGGCTTCCATCCTCTGGTTCAACATGCTTTGCCTCGAGCCAAAGGTGAGAGGTCATCAATACAGGTCCCCCAGCTTTTGATCAGATGTCTTGTTCAAACAATTACTTAGCCAACTCTTTAAAAAATATATGTTTTTAATAAATGTATATTTGTGTGTTTTAATAATTGTTAAGAATGTGTTTCTGCAGAACCTTCTGTTCTTTGCCAACTGTCCCGCGGCTACGTGGCCCCAACTAGGGGAGATGTTGAGCTGGCAGTTCCTCTCCTCCACCACGCGGGGTCTGGAATCTAACCAGCTGGACATGATCGCACACAAACTCTTTGGTACGTCTACTACCCATCTCAATCCTAGGTATAGTGTTCATTGGCTGGTATGTTTACAGTGCTACATGACTTTCAGGTCTAGAGATGTCAGTGAAGTAGGTTTGGCAAATTATTGTTTTCTGCCCCTTCAGGAAAGCAGCAAAGTTACGACGCCTGCAAAATCTCATGGACTAAGTTCAGCAAGGTGATTATCTTGTCACTTGTTAGCTCTCTGCATGATGCTGACAGTGGAAATACTGATGTCAGTCTAAGCTGTGCCAACCTCAATCATCCCTGTGTTGCAGGAAAATGTTCCTAACACCAACTTCACTTTTTGGGTGTGGTTCGATGGTATCCTTTTTATGGTGAAGAGTCACTTAGAGAACCTGTGGAAAGATGGGTATGTCTGASGAGAAAAAATGACCCATTATAGTTTGAGGCTCTGAGATAGGCTGGCCCGTTATTTCACAAAATCATTATTTGAGAAATAGTTTATGGATGTCCTTTGATTTAACAACAACTTATTAAAGGTCTGGTTTGTTTTCTCTGTGTATGCTTTTCCACTCTGCAGTTCTATCATGGGTTTTGTGAGTAAAGGCAAAGAGAAGACCCTCCTGAAGAAGAAACAGAGGGGTACATTCCTCCTGCGCTTCAGTGAGAGCATCAGAGATGGAGGCATCACCTTCTCCTGGGTGGACTACTCCCTCACCGGTGAGACGACAGGATCATATGGCATGGGACAGAGACTTAACAATAAATTATTTTTGCAAGATTTCTACGTCACATTTAGGAAGTCTTGTACTACTCACAGTGACGCCTTTTTATATTTTAGCATCCGATGAATTGATTGACGTTAGTGCTTCCAATGAGGGTGAATTTATCCTCCTCCTATCTGTCCCCCTATATTGCCCTCCCTGCCCCTTTTCCACACATTCTCTACTACCTTATCTAATCTATTATCCTTGTCCTCCCTCTCCAGGTGAGCCTGATGTGCGCTCGGTGCAGCCCTTCACCAAAGTGGACCTTGGCCAGATCCCTTTCCATGAGATCATCAGAAACTTCCAGATCCTGGAGGAGGAGAACGTCCCGGAAAACCCGCTCCTCTTCCTCTACCCTGACACGCCCAAGGTGGAGGCCTTCGGGAAGTACTACACAGAGAAGAGTGGAGGTGAGTACCAGAAGGATCTTGTGGCGCAATGAAAGTTTGGATTCTTGATGCATTTTATAGTTTGTTTATGAAGCATTTGACATCCTTTTTGCAAGTTGAGTTGATTGCTATTAATCTAAATAATTTACCTTTGTCTTTTCAGCGGATAGTCAATACATTAAGTACATCAAAACTAAGTTGGTTTTCGTATCTAAAGAGTGAGTATTTTTATCATTTCATTTATCCAGCCTTAACATGTGGATTGTAAGTCACCTGAAAATCCCTACATGAGCCTCCCTTAGCCCCCACTCTACCTGTGCTTTCCGAACAGAGGCCATTTTGTAAATGAAAGCTCGTAATATGAAAATACTCTGGCTCCATCAAAATTGTAGTGTAATCCCAGTATCTCATTGGTCACCTCAGGAACTGGTTGTGTGTAATGGCTATTTGTCATTGGTTACTGTAGGAACACACTGGAGGCTAAGTCGCCTATGTATTCTGAAACTATGGAAGGCGAAGGCTCAGGGCCAATGAACCCAAGATATGGTCTGGGTGGAGAGGCGTTAGGTGAGTCGCCAAGCCTCCCAGTAAACCACCAATCAACCAAATCCCTTTAAGTGTCATCTGACCCTTTTTCTCATCAGAAGTCAGCAATCTGCTCCTAAACACAATAGCATGCTTTTGAGCTTTATCTGCCCTCAAGTTTCTCTGTCTTTAGCTGATCATTTCAAAGTAGGGGTCCTTAAGTCTCCCTACTGACTGCTAAACCATAGAAGGGAGGGCACCTCAATCAGCTGGGTTTCTTTTGGTTGACTGTTTTCCTTAACACCCCCCCCCCCCCCCCCCCCCCTCATTGTTCTGCATATGCCTGCATGTGCCATTTTCTGTAGAGAATGTTAGCTAGTGAGCGAGGTAGGTGATTTACACAGACTCCGTTTACACCCTTTCTCTTCCTCTGTTTGCCATACCAGTCCCTCCAGCATTCCCGTGATTCTGCAATCGCAATTTCTTTTGAAATCTACAATTCCTTGCCTATTATGCGAGTGCTTACAAATTTGGCCAATCACTGCACTATTTCAGCATAAAACCAGTCAAATCATCAAAATATTGTTGCATAAAACTGACTATCACCGCAGCACAGAAAGAGGGCGCACATTTACCTCATAATTCAATCAAGCCACACGTCAACATTTTTTTTTTTACGCATTTTTGCACAAAAAAAGGCTATTGCTATGCAAAATGTCAGAATTGCCGCAGCAAACTCGAGCATTTTCCCCTGCAAATACTACACAAAAAAACTGAAATCCTGGAGGGACTACCATACCGCACCATATGCTCCAAAGATGCATCTTCATGTCTGTGGACTGTATGTTTTAATTAACCACAACTGGCTGTTTTGTATCACTAATAATGATATTCCGTTCTGTGTTTTTCACCTAATACATGTCTGCTTCCTCAGTGAGTTGCAGAATGCTGTTTTCCAAATGAAACCGTTGAGTCTCGATTGTAACTAGAATAAATAACTGATTTTAAATTCCTTCTTACAACAGAGCCCTCCACCTTCCCTCCCCCAGAGCTGCCCCTGAGTCGTGACCCCATGTTCTCTGTTCCCATGGTAATTCCCGATGAGGACCCTAATCCCACCTTTCAGCAGTTCCTCAATGACCCCAACATGTATGAATGCGTTGACTTCCTGTATGACGCCACAACCATCCATGAGGGGACTCTACCAGGACTCCCCTTCACTGCCCCTCTGCAGCCCTGCGAATGACCACTCTCGCAGCATTCACAACAATACACAATGTCTAACCAAACTATATGACTTGCTACTGTGGAAGCACTTACCCATAATTCAAAGACAACGTCCATCCATATTTAACCAAACTGAGGATGCACATTAGACCATAACGTGGTTACATAGTACACAAATATAGGCTACTACTCTCACTCTGCATCTGTAACATTAGAAAAGCTCCGTGGACCATCTGTTGTGTCCATCAGGTACAGCATATTACAATTTTTCTATGTGTGTGTATATATATATTACATTAAGAGATCTAGTAAGACTTTTTGCACTGTTGTGACTGATTTCTGAGAAGGGAAAAATATGTGAATCCCATTTTTATAATATTTGCATTGCCTTCACACCAACTGTAGCTTTAAAAAAAGAAGCTAATTTAGTGTTTGAAAAGGTAATGAAACTGTTGCACTTCTTCCTCTCTTCTGTTTGTCTTTTAATAATGTTTTTTGTCCAAATACCATATTTGACACTGGATAAAAGGTCTGGTTGAGCAAAAACAACTAAAAACAGACATTGCATGTCTGCTTACTAGGTAGAAAAGCCCACAAGCGTTGTATTATACATTGATATGAGGAAAATACTGCTTGTGAGAAAATGTGACTTTATATTACGTGTTACATTACTTGTGTCCGACAGGGTTAAGAATTCTATTATGTGTAACTGAGAGACATTATCAACCAGCATCCAACCCCAGGATGGTACGGAGGGACACATTTTAAGGCGCTACTCCAAAGAGCTGGAGAAGATGAGTGACTGAGTGATATCCAAGTCTTGGGTCCAGTCGGTTTCATTTTAGGCCAATTCAGACTGTACCACATGAATCATCATTTTTATGGTTTCTGATTGCTTTTAGAGTGTAGCATTTCTGGTGACCACTTACCTGATTTATGATAGAGGGATACGTCAATCTATACGCTGTGGGTGTACAGTGTTGTAGGGCACAGCATGGGCTGCAGAATGTGATCATTAATGAGTGACTTGGTATGTACCACTATTTACAGGTCAGGGAATTCTCTTGGAGTGAAATAACCACAGAAAGCCTGTTGTTATTTTGTACAAGCCGCAGCAGGGATATTGCAAACTTTACTCTGTTCGTTCAGGATTCACAACTCCTGAATACAGCGAGGAAAGATTAACATGTATTGGGAATGGCATCTATCATTTGTATTTCTTGTTTTACAGCATAGTCTGCAGATAATGACATGTGATGATAAAGGGGTTAAAATAAACTGATATTGAGATGTGACCCAACCTGGCTATACATTTTTTCCCCCAACAAATCTTGAGTTTGGTGTCAGTCTGTTCAGTAGTCACAGTGACAAATATCTATTGCGATAGTAACCACAGTAGTAGGCTAGGATGAGACAAGCTGCCGAAGGAGAAACCAATCTGTTTTTTATACAGCACGTTGCTCTGTGTTAGAGAATCTCACAAACATTGTAATTCAGTAATACTCATAGAATATGACATCATGCCACATCTATACCAATATGACTGCATGGTGTGCTATGATAAATAAATGAAATATTCTGAATCACCAGGAGGTGGAGACCTATTTAATCATATCATTGAGGACATTATGACTTCCAACATCTCTTTAGGACATGCATTTTGGAACTTGAAAAAAGGTGACATTTCAGAAGTTCTGATCTAGGGTGGGCAGAATTTTCCCATGTGTAAAAGGGGAATGTCCTATGTGTCCAGTGAAAGTAAGGTACTAGAAGTAATGAAAGTACAGATTTGTTATATTATAAACAGACCAAGATACAATGACATATATACAAGATGTAGAGGAGGATGTAGTTATTTGCATAACTAACACCCCCCAGGTCTTGATACAGTGATATCTCCCRGTTGGTGACCTCTGGCTTCCTGCTGAAAGAATAGATGACCTTATGCGGTTTGATCATATTATATGACTACAGTACATGATAGAGGTGAACTTTGAGCTTTGAAAGCCATTTCATCTATTAGAACTAAGGCCTTACAGTAAGTGTACGTTGGTGTTTGTAACTGAAAAAAAATAAGCCTTGTGAGCATAATCTTAGCCTAAAATCGTTGAACCCTTTCCAGAAGAAATCACAGAATGGCTGATTTTGCCCTTGTGAGCTGATAGTAAATGTGACATTCAGGAAGGAGGAGAGGAATTTATAGAGGAGGAAGTAGCTCCATCAAGACCAATGGGGGAGAAGAGTGTTTTCCCTATTTGAAGTGCTGTGATAATTACTTTATGGTTGTCTTACCCAGCTTAGTCGAATGCACTATAATGCCGCTTTCAAAATAACTCGGAACTCATAAATCTCAGACTTCCGACTTCAGTGCGTTCAAGATGACTGGGAAAAATATTTTTGGACGGTCATCCAACTCGGAATTCCAAGTCGGGAGCTCCGGCCTCTTTCTAGAGCTCCGACTTCCGGACCTGAAGATTACTGTCGTCATGATTTGACATTGTTTTTTTCAGAGTTTCCAGTTTTCTTGAATGCAACATTAATCCCTCTGAATAAGAGCCCCTCCTAAACTACCAATATGTAAAGGTCAATGTTTCCAGAGGGTCTGGTGGCCCTGGCCAGTAGGGCCCGGTAAGTCTGTCCAAACTGGCGGTTCAAGACAGTGTAGAGCACAGGGTTATTACAGCTGTTGAGTCAGGCGAGGTTGGCACAGAACATGTGGAGCACCTTGGGGGGTGCGGTTCTACTTATCAGCAATGTTCAGCAGACAAAACAGCATACGAAACACTGGACGATAACTCACCATTGTCCACTGAAGAGGTGGTGGAGGAGGAGGGGGCAGTGATAGGGGCAGGAGCAGCCAAGTGGAGCGCAGGGATAAGGGCAGGGGGGGGCTCCTGTCCCCCTGCTAGGTGAGCTGAATGTGAAGTTAAAGCAGACCCACAGGTGGAGTGGGAGGACTGGGCTTTCCCAGGGTTCCCCTTCACCTCTCCACCCTTGTATTGGGTAGTTCCCCCTGGCTGTTCAACTCACAGCTCTGGGTGGTGGCCACCCCACTCCCGACGCCACTGTCCCTCTCCATCCCTGGTTCTGATGAGGTCGGCTTCCTTCGTGATAAGCGTCAGCTGAGTCAGTAGCTGACCGGTGCCCTTGCTGCCACCCTGACCCGCCTGTAGATGAGCAGGAATAAAAGCACCACGCAGCCCAGGCCGATGAAGAAGTAGAAGAAGAGCAGCACGGTGGTGTAAGGGCGCCCCCTGGTGCGGTGGAAACTGCATGTGCACACCTGCAGGGAAGAAACACGTAAATGGGCCAAAGCCGGCCAAAGCTGGTGGAGGGCAGGAGGAGGGCGAGGCCCCACCGAGAGAACACACACTCAAAGATATACCGCCTCGCCACCAGCAGGTAGCGACTTGCCTTGATCAGATACAGTGTGATGATGGAGACGGAGTTGGAGAGGAAGAGGAGGCCGAAGACGCCGCCCCTCCAGCGGAGGTGTAGGTAGGAGTCAACACAGGCAGTCTGCAGCAGGGTGCAGTACAGCAGGTCCGCCAGGCCCAGGTTCACCATCAGCGAGTTGAAACGCGTCCGCACCCGGCCAGAATGGTCATCACGTTCCCCACCGTCCCAACTATGGTCACAGCCGAACTCCACAGCACGCCAAAGCAGCGGAAGGCCTCAAAGGAGGAGTGGTGGCAGGAGAAGGAGCCATTCCCCATGTCACCTGTGATGTTCTTCAGCATCCTGTGAGGAGAGTGATAAGATCAACTTTATTGTTCCCCAGGGGGAAATTGTATTGGAAACACAATGATATAAATTATGTAAAAATACATCACATCATTTACACATACACAGAGAAAGAATGTAAATTCCAAAATCAGCTGTCAGTCAAATAGTAGCAGGCTGTTAGATGAGTCGGGGATGTCAGAGAGGGATGCTACAGGTGCAGGTTTCTGGGCTAAACTTCTAGACCATTTCCCCTTTGGCAAAAAAACTGTCAGCTTGTTGAAATCAGTTGGTGAACCATTATTGTTCTCTGTCATATGTTCCATGATGTCATGTTTTAGAACCAACCTAGACTAGGCTGTTTTTGTTGTTTCTGCAGCTCTGTGGTTCCAGTAAATTAATTTATGTCGTTTGACTTTCTGTTCATATCAGATCACAGCCAAAAATACAATTCTTTATTCTTCCTCCTGCCCAATAAGGCCCCCTCAGTTTCAATGGACCCTGGTTGCTGTATTATTTGTACTTATATTTGTGGTGTGGTTTTCATATAAGTCCTTTTGGGCTTCCAACCTGTTTTTACCAGTTTTTTTTTCATCTAACACTAGGATTGTACAGCAGACTTAATATTATATTGTGCTGCCTTTGACGGAATAACCATACATTTTCATTCCTTGAAATGAACAGTTTAAACCATAATAGAAATGTACATGTCAGACAGTTCTGTTAGATGTCAACTGTATACTAGAGTACAAGAAAGTACATTTAAATTTATAGATCTTTCTCTGTGGTGAATCATTAACTCACATTACAGAAGTTGCTCTGAAACTGAGAGCATTAACTCCCACAGGTAGTGCTCTTAACACAGGAATATTACAATCAAACAGAGTATCAGCAAATAACAGAATAAAACTTGGGTGGTTACTGATCCTGAAGTTTATTTCTCACCTCAGTTCTGAAGTTTGTCATGGAGTCTTTGTCTCTCTGTGCGTTATCTTGTTCTTTGGTTCTTCTATGTGTCGTGGTTGTTCTGTCACACAGTCTTTTCATAGTTTATCTGTCACTCAACTGGTTCCTTCTCTTTTTAAGCTCTTGAGCTTCCTCTAATCTTATCATTGGTAAACCCCAGTGACATCATACGTGCTGCATAGCGGTGTGTTTTCTGTTCCATGACGGATCTGTTACTCAATTATGGTCTGTTCCGAGTTTTCACAGCACAGAATCTCTGTGTCAGTTTGCTACTATATATCTCATTTTGTTAAAATTAATTTGGAGTCAAAGCTCACTCTGCCCTGGTCAGACATAATAACAATCAGTATACAATAGCATTTCTATGAACATACTGTACAGCATCACCACCCCAGTCATTTTGTAATAATTTATTCATCTACACGTTTTTTTTTTTACAATAAGGAAGCTCTTTTGCTCACATCGATAAAACAGTCTACATTTACAATAATGATTCAATACAGTTCTCCTAAATAACATTTAATATATTTATACACATATCATTTATTTATTGCAGTAAACAAGAGTCGTTAGCAGGAGTGCTGTAAGTATTGCTACAATTTCCCAGTCCTTTACCCTTCTTATACTGTATGAGAAACAGTTTGGTGACTTTACAGTGACACCAGGCTCCAACCCAAGCCTGCTCATTTGTATGGGTTAGGGTGAGGTTAGGTACGGAATACGGACACATGAGGCAGAGCAGGACAACAGTCTCCTTTTAAAGTGAAAATATATCATTAATTGCAATACTCTGGAGCTAATATTGCATATTATACTACTATACTACTATACATCAATGCTTGTGATAAGCATATGAGAGAAAAACAGACACAGGTTCATGGTCCTTATTCATTTCCCCTCTGTTAATTGGAACCCCTTTGACATAATTTTTAACTTCAAAACATCTTCCATTACAGTGTCTCTCACTCATGCCACACTCAGCTGACAAAATATTGGAGGTCAGCAAGCATCCCGGGAAGGGAAATCCCACTTCCCTTGTGTTCTCAGTGGAAGAGCCTGCCGCCATCAGATATCTCTAAGGCTTCCCCTGTTGTTCACAGTGTAGAAACAATGAATTTAAGACACACATACCACACTGTGTTGGGACTGTGCAGTCATCCTAAAGTTCCCAGTAAAGGTTCAGAAATTAGCAGTCTCGTTAAGTCGCTTCCAGTTTGAATGAAAGTGGTCACCATTGAGGCATAATGCCCTTCATCGGTCTCTATCTATATCCAGAATACACACACGCACAATCACAGAAAGACACACACAGACACAATAATTAGACAACAGCCATACAAATTAATAAGATAAGGGCAGAAACTGGAGGAATGCTCAAACGAACCAATTGACTCCTTGTAACAGTTCCAAATTGGCCAGTCTCTTAAGAGGGACTCACATACATTCGCATACACTACATACACACAACACAAACACACGCACACTCACAAAGTTTAGACTCATAATTTGCTGCTGATATTCTGTTCTTTATTTTACTCTTACTATTATCTATCCTCATGCCTAGTCACTATAGCCTGCCTTCATGTACATACAGTGCATTTGGAAAGTATTCAGACCCCTTGGCTTTTTCCACATTTTGTTAGGTTTATTCTAAAATGGATTAAATCGTATTTTTTTCTACACACAATACCCCATAATGTCAAAGCAAAAACAGGCTTTTACGGGATCTTGGTTACCTCCTTGACCAATAACTTTTCCCGCCAGATTGCTCAGTTTGGCCGGGCGGACAGTTCTTTTTAAAATCTTTAAAAATATATATATTTGTTTACTTTTACCCCTTTTTTCCCCCCCAATTTCATGGTATCCAATTGGTAGTTACAGTCTTGTCTCATCTCTGCAACTCCCATACGGATACGGGAGAGGAGAAGGTCGAGAGCCATGCGTCCTCCGAAACACGACCCAACCAAGCCGCACTGCCCCTTGACACAATGTCCGCTTAACCTGGAAGCCAGCCACACCAATGTGTCGGAGGAAACACCGTACACATGGCGACCGTGTCAGCGTGCATGCGCCTGGGGCGGCCAGCTCTATGAAGAGTCTTGGTGGTTCCAAACTTTTTCCATTTAAGAATGATGGAGGCCACTGTGTTCTTGGAGACCTTCAATGCTGCATAAATGTTTTGTTACCCTTCCCCAGATCTGTGCCTTGACATAATCCTGTCTCGGCACTTTACGGACAATTCCTTCGACCTCGTGGCTTGATTTTTGCTCTGACATGCACTGTCAACTGTACGACCTTATATCGACAGGTGTGTGCCTTTCCAAATCATGTCCAATCAATTGAATTTACCACATCTGGACTCAAATCACCTTGTAGAAACATCTCAAGGATGATCAATGGAAACAAGATGCACCTGAGCTCAATTCCGAGTCTCATAGCATAGGGCCTGAATGCTTATGTACAGTTGAAGTCGGAAGTTTACATACACTTAGGTTGGAGTCATTAAAACTTGTTTTCAACCACTCCACAAATTTCTTGTTAACAAATTATAATTTGTAGGACATCTACTTTGTGCATGACATAAGTAATTTTTCTAACAATTGCTTACAGACAGATTATTTCACTTATCATTCACTGTATCACAATTCCAGTGGGTCAGAAGTTTACATACAGTTGTGGCCAAAAGTTTTGAGAATGACACAAATATACATTTTCACAAAGTCTGCTGCCTCAGTTTGTATGATGGCAATTTGCATATACTCCAGAATGTTATGAATAGTGATCAGATTAATTGCAATTAATTGCAAAGTCCCTCTTTGCCATGCAAATGAACTGAATCCCCCAAAAACCTTTCCACTGCATTTCAGCCCTGCTACAAAACGACCAGTTGACATCATGTCAGTGATTCTCTCGTTAACACAGGTGTGAGTGTTGACAAGGACAAGGCTGGAGATCACTCTGTCATGCTGATTAAGTTCGAATAACAGACTGGAAGCTTCAAAAGGAGGGTGGTGCTTGGAATCATTGTTCTTCTTGCACCTAAATCAACCATTTATTGGATCATCAAGAACTTCAAGGAGAGCGGTTAAATTGTTGTGAAGACCGTCTCCTAAAGTTGATTCAGCTGCGGGATCGGGGCACCACCAGTACAGATCTTGCTCAGGAATGGCAGCAGGCAGGTCTGAGTGCATCTGCATGCACAGTGAGGCAAAGACTTTTGGAGGATGGCCTGGTGTCAAGAAGGGCAGCAAAGAAGCCACTTCTCTCCAGGAAAAACATCAGGGACAGACTGATATTCTGCAAAAGGTACAGGMATTGGACTGCTGAGGACTGGGGTAAAGTCATTTTCTCTGATGAATCCCCTTTCCGATTGTTTGGGGCATCCGGAAAAAAGCTTGTCCGGAGAAGACAAGGTGAGCGCTACCATCAGTCCTGTGTCATGCCAACAGTAAAGCATCCTGAGACCATTCATGTGTGGGGTTGCTTCTCAGCCAAGGGAGTGGGCTCACTCACAATTTTGCCTAAGAACACAGTCATGAATAAAGAATGGTACCAACACATCCTCTGAGAYCAACTTCTCCCAAACATCCAGAAACAGTTTGGTGACGAACAATGCCTTTTCCAGCATGATGGAGCACAAATTCTGACAAACTCCAAGCATTGATTATGAAATAATGGGCTGCCATCAGTTAGGATATGGCCCAGAAGTTAATTGACAGCATACCATTGCAGATTGCAGAGGTCTTGAAAAAGAAGGGTCAACCCTGAAAATATTGCCTTTGCATCAACTTCATGTAATTGTCAATAAAAGCCTTTGACACTTATGAAATGCTTGTAATTATACTTCAGTATTCCATAGTAACATCTGACAAAAATATCTAAAGACACTGAAGCAGCAAACTTTGTGGAAAGTAATGTTTGTGTCATTCTCAAAACTTTTGGCCTCGACTGTAAACTAAGTTGACTGTGCCTTAGAACAGCTTGAAAAAGGAGTCCTATATCGACATAACCTGAAAGGCCGCTCAGCAAGGAAGAAGCCACTGCTCCAAAACCGCCATAAAAAAAAGCCAGACTACGGTTTGCAGCTGCACATGGGGACAAAGAGCATACTTTTTGGAGAAATGTCCTCTGGTCTGATGAAACAAAAATAGAACGGTTTGGCCATAATGATCATCGTTATGTTTGGAGGAAAAAGGGGGATGCTTGCAAGCCGAAGAACACCATCCCAACCGTGAAGCACGGGGGTGGCAGCATTATGTTGTGGGGGTGCTTTGCTGCAGGAGGGACTGGTGCACTTCACAAAATAGATGGCATCATGAGGTAGGAAAATTATGTGGTTATATTGAACCAACATCTCAAGACATCAGTCAGGAAGTTAAAGCTTGGTCACAAATGAGTCTTCCAAATGGACAATGACCCCAAGCATACTTCCAAAGTTTTGGCAAAATGGCTTAAGGACAACAAAGTCAAGGTATTGGAGTGGCCATCACAAAGCCCTGACCTCAATCCGATAGAAAATTTGTGGGCAGAACTGAAAAAGCGTGTGCGAGCAAGGAGGCCTACAAACCTGTCTTAGTTACACCAACTCTGTCAGGAGGAATGGGCCAGAATTCACCCAACTTATTGTGGGAAGCTTATGGAAGGCTACCTGAAAAATTTGACCCAAGTTAAACAATTTAAAGGCAATGCTACCAAATACTAATTGAGTGTATGTAAACTTCTGACCCACTGAGGATGTGATGAAAGAAATAAATGCTGAAATAAATCATTCTCTCTACTATTATTCTGACATTTCACATTCTTAAAATAAAGTGGTGATCCTAACTGACCTAAGACAGGGACTTTTTACTAGGATTAAATATCAGGAATTGTGAAAAACTGAGTTTAAATGTATTTGGCTAGGGTGTATGTAAACTTCCGACTTCAACTGTAAATAAGGTATTTCAGTTTTTTATTTGTAATACAATTGCAGAAATTTCWAAAAAACATTTTTTGCTTTTTCATTATGGAGTATTTTATGTATATTGATGAGGATTTTTTTATTTGATCAATTTTAGAATAAGGCTGTAACGTAACAACATGTGGAAAAAGTGATGGGGTCTGAATGCTTTCCGAATGCACTGTATCTACCTCAAATACCTCGTACCTCTGCATATTGATCTGGTACTTACTGTATTAATTCTTGTGTATTTTTATTCTTCTTGTGTTACTATTTTATTTTTAAACTCTGCATTGTTGGGAAGGGCTCGTACGCAAGCATTTCACGGTAAAGTCTACACAAGTTGTATTCGGCGCATGTGACAAATAAAATTGGATGTGATTTGATTCAGGCACATAGCAATGTCCCACTTTCCCTTTCCCTCTGTCTTCTTACAGAGAATAAGACTGAAAGTGGAGGTGGAGGAGGAAAACAACAGTTAAATGGTTTAAGTCCATCATTTTAACTGCATTCATTATTCAAATTTCTTATTGTGATTTCTTAAAAACATTTCCCTCTATCTTGATGCATTCACTACACATTTCTCCATTGAGTCACAGTGGGGTTTAGAAGCCCTCTTTCTTTCTTTCTTTCTTTCTTTCTTTCTTTCTTTCTTTCTTTCTTTCTTTCTTTCTTTCTTTCTTTCTTTCTTTCTTTCTTTCTTTCTTTCTTCTTCTTTCTCTTTCTTTCTTTCTTTCTTTCTTTCTTTCTTTCTCTCCTTTCTCTCTCTCTCTCTCTCTCTCTCTCTCCCTTCCTTGCCTCCTCTCTCTCACCTGATCTGACAACAGAGGATATATAGACTAACATCTATCATCCACAACACTAGCACATATATCTAGTACCTGGAAACATACAGTACAATGTACCTTGTGCCTTGATCTGCAGAGCAGGCACCTAATCTAGAACCTGGAACTACAGAGTGGGGTAGGTAGGTACTGCACTTTGATTATTGAACACCCCAACAGGGGTTTGCAGTAATGCACTATTGGTTCTACTGTACTATGAATTATGAAATATTACTAAGAGCAGAGGCAGCTACTGTGTCTAACCTAGTGTGCTTTTTATTTATTTTATGGAACTTATATAGCAGATGGCTTTGGGTGGGTGAGCACTGAACCAAAACTACAGAGATGTGGAGGAAACAGGAAACAGAACAGAGCTCAGTTTACTGAGTCAGCCATAGTTTGTATAGTTTGACCTATACTTTTTTTTTTGCTATACGTATCTCAGAGTCAACTAAATGTGGGAGGAGGATTGAAGGAGGGAGAGCATGTACAGAAAGTCCACCTGACTCTGTCATGCAACCTTCCTCTTTAAAACGACTGCAAGCCGTCAATCCTTTGCTTTGGAAGTTGTCGAATGAAGAAAGGTGGAGAGGGACAGGCATAGTCTTTCCTCCGTCAAATGTTTCCGTTTTAACATCTGTTGATTATCTATCAAGAGGTTTTCCCTGTTTACTTCACAGTGTGCTTCTTCCTGATTGGCCCCCGTCCCACCACCGTCAATAAGGGGAGAAGAGGATTGGCCCATGTGTGGTGCGCATAGGCCCAGGGGCGGGCCGTAAGAGGCTGAGGTGCGTGCCCTGTAGTGTGCTCTGTAGGAGGTGGTGGTGGGGGTGGTAGTTCTGAGGGTGAGAAATGGGACCAGGGGCACGCAGCTGAGCCAGCTGATTGGAGGAGGCAGCGGCTGCCATCGCCGCAGCAACAGCCAGGGGGCTGGGCAACAGTCCGTGGCCCAGAGTTTTTGGAAGGTCCTTTGAGAAGGTCAAGGAAGACTGTGAGATCCAGAGAGAGAAACAGTGTAAAGGTCAGAATGAGAAATGATAAAGAAGAGGCAGAGAAAGGGTATGCTGTCTATTTGGCAATCCAGAGCTAAATTACTTAATGATAAATTAATGATTAAAGGCATTGAAAGTATTGCTATAGCCTACAAAAAGAGTTGGATCATTACCACAAAGTCTGTGCGCTTCTTGTGCCGGCTGAGGAGGGGATTTGGCTTCCCAGCAACTCCATCCCGATGCCTTCGACTGGATATATGCTGGAGAACAAGAGAAGATGAAAAGTATAGGTGTAGAGTAAAGTTCCCTCTAGAGGCTGAACTGTAGTCAGTTTAGCATTTTCTCCGCTAATGGTTAAGGTTAGGATTTGGGGAGGGGAGGGGAAGCTGATCCTAGATCTGTACCTAGGGAAAACTTCCCTCTGGAGCAGTGGTCATGGTGGTCACTCACTCACCTGTTTGAGCTGCAGCTCAGAATTCACCCTCACGTTGCAGATCTCACAGTGGAAGGTGCGTTCCTGAGTGTTGGGGTCCGAGTGCAGCCCCCCTGCCTGCTCAGGGCTGGGGTTAGGGCCCAGCCGAGGGTACGCCTTGATGGGGCCCAGCCCACTCCTTGCCTCCAGGATGGTTTTGTGTTTGGTACCTGTCACCCATGGAGAGAGTGCTTTATTTGTACATTTTGTAAGTTAATATCCTATAGATGCCATCGGAGAGTAGTCTAATTCAGGCACACATTTCATGATGTTCTTGTTAATATCAAAACGTTGATATTTTATGTATTTTTTGTACTATTAAGAAATTAGGGGACTGAATGATTGTAATATGGAATAATCTACCCTGACCTTTGAACTATTTAACTATTTTTGCCAAAAATGAGATTTCACACCTGCCGACAAAGGACAGGAGCGTTCAGCCGCACTAGGTCACCCAGCAGCCAGGTGAGAATTTAGTTATTTTTTGTGTGTTCTTTTTAAGGTCGCGTATTTGTATTTGTATGTTCCTTAAACCATCATTTGTCTGTGGCTATCATTGTAATTAACCTAGTCCCCAGGTTATTTGGGGCGGAAGTGTGTGGTGAACAAGATCACATTGTAATTGGCCATAAAAAGGCCGAAGTATAATGAGTCAGAAAGTGTGGTGACATTGACTCGCCACTAGAGAGCTGTAGTGACACAGCCAAAAATGTTCTGGATTATTCAGCAGTTTTGGTAGCCTATATCCTCCTCTATTCTATCTGGTCATGTAGCACAAAACCATTCCCCCCATTTCTATTGTTCACTGTCATTTCACATTCAGCCCCTTTTGTCTCTTTAAAAAAATAAACATCTCTTCTTTCTCAGTCCAGTTAAATACTTCTTCTCACCCAATTCTACTCTCCTTTTCTCTCTTCATCCTCCCCTCTGCTGTACTGTTTCTTTCCTGATGTACAAGACCAAAAGTATGTGGACACCTGCTCGTCGAACATCTCATTCCAAAATCATGGGCATTCATTTGGAGTTGGTCCCCTCTTTGCTGCTATAACATCCTCCACTCTTCTGGGAAGGCTTTCCACTAGATGTTGGAAGATTGCGGCGGGACTTACATCCATTCAGACACAAGAGCATTAGTGAGGTCGGGCACTGATGTTGGGCAATTAGGTCTGGCTCGTAGTCAGCGTTCCAATTCATCCCAAAGGTGTTCAATGGGGTTGAGATCAGGGCTCTGTGCAGGCGAGTCAAGTTCTACCACACCAATCTCGACAAACCGTTTCTGTATAGACCTCACTTTGTGCACAGAGGCATTGTCATGCTGAAACAGGAAAGGGCCTTCCTCAAACTGTTTCCCCAAAATTGGAAGCACAGATTAGTCTAGAATGTCATGTATGATGTAGCATAAAGATTTGCCTTCACTCGAACTAAGGGGCCTAGCTCGAAACATTAAAAACAGCCCTAGACCATTATTTCTCATCCACCAAACTTTACAGTTGGCACTATGCATTGGGGCAGGTAGCGTTCTCCTGGCATCCGCCAAACCCAGATTTGTCCGTCGGATTGCCAGATGGTGAAGCGTGATTCATCACTCCAGAGAACACGTTTCCACTGCTCCAGAGTCCAATGGCGGCGAGCTTTACACCACTCCAGCCGACACTTGGCATTGCGCATGGTGATCTTAGGCTTGTGTGTGGCTGCTCGGTCATGGAAACCCATTTCATGAAGCTCCCGACAAACAGTTATTGTGCTGACGTTGTTTCCAGAGGCAGTTTGGAAGCTGATAGTGAGTGTTACAACCGAGGACAGGTGATTCTTTACTCATTACACAGTTCAGTGCTCGGCTGTCCCGTTCTATGAGCTTGTGTGGCCTATCACTTTGCGGCTGAGCCGTTGTTGCTCCTAGCCTTTTCCACTTCACAATAACAGCACTTACAGTTGACCGGGGCAGCTCTAGCAGGGCAGAAATTTTACGAACTGACTTGTTGGAAAGGTGGCATCCTATGATGGTGCCACATTGAAAGTCACCGAGCTCTTCAGTACAAGCCATTCTACTGCCAATGTTGGTCTGACTGCATGCTCGATGTTATACACCTGTCAGCAACGGGTATGGCTGAAATAGCTGAATCAACTCCTTTGAAGGGGTGGCCACATACTTCTGTATATATAGAGTATACACCCATCACCAGCACATGGTTATATTTCAAAAACTAGTTTTGATGTCTCACTTTGGGATATGCCTGGGCCTGTCCACAGGCTCGAATTAACCAATCACACACCATCTGTTGGAGACAGACAGGTCAAGTGGTGAATGAGATGAGCCCCTCTCTTCCATAAAGGGAGCCACCGCCCGCCAATTGGTCATTCTCGCCACTCTTCCTTGCGGAAGTGATTGCAGTCACAATAAGCTCTCTTCAGCTTGACTAAATTCCTGGTTTCCTACTTAACTGTTCTCAGAACGTGAGGTTTACACTGCCAAACGTAGAACTTCAGCTCCTGTTGATAGTTGAGTACCGACCGAAAGGTTTTCGTTTCGAGTAGAATTCATTTTCTACTTGTCAGTCTCCGCCTAGCTAGCTCCACATGGCTAGTTATCGAGGCTCGGTTAGCCCTCGCCACAAGGCTTCGGCTGCCTAAGTTAGCACACACTGTAAGCTTTTAGCCAAATTGGCTAACTAGTTGCAAAGCTAGCTAACCACACTAAGGGCTTGTTCCCGCCACAAGGCTTAAGCTAACCTGGCCAACTAGCTGCAAAGCAAGCTAACCACCCTAACAAAGGGCTAGCTCTCGTCCCAACGCTTAAGCTAACCTGGGTAACTTGCTACAAGGGCTGCCAATCACACCAACATTACAACCTGCAACACAGTACTATTGCTATCACTTTTCTCTCATCTAGTTCAAACCTACACTTACCTGTTCGTATTAACTAGAAAAACACCTATCCAAAGTCTAACTGCCACACGGGGCTAGCTACAGCTTGCCTTAGCAGGTGTAGCTGCTAGCTAGCTGACACACCACTATCCTCACGGCTGTAGTGTTCCCACACATCCCAGCTTGCTTTAGTCTCTACTAGCTAGCTGACGCCTAACTGAAGGCCAGAGCTTACACGTTGTTTTTACAACAAGTGGCTCAACCCCCACTACTGACCCCAGCTGGGGCGAGGTTATGGATAGCCTCGATTCCCTCCCCTCACTGTCTGACGACAGAGCGTTGGGGGAATATGAACTAGGGGATGACGAGGACGACAATGGGATTAATTTCATGGGTCTCCTCGACTTTGAGACGGAGATGAACGGGCTCTTCCCCCTCTCAACACCCAAGATCCCGCCCCCAAGATGGGGGAGCTGATGAATTCCTTTTGGAGTATGGCCTCCCCAACGTTTGCAAGCGAGCCGTGGCCAGACTTGAAATAGACTGGCAAGCTCCCTTGCGGGGCTTATATGATGGGAAAAGACTCCCATCCCGCATATCCCCCTCTAAGCAGCTCCTTCCCGCAGTCCCAGATGGCCTCAGAGAGATAGTGGGATAAGCCCCTTACCAGCAATATCCTGGCTAGGGGCTTCCCGAGCAATGACAATCTGGAAGAATCTGTTTTTTTAACCTTCTCATGGTGGAGCCGTCACTGGCTGACAATCTCCACCCCACACGGGGCGCTGCTAGCAGTACGGGCACTTACCTCCCTGGACTGAACGTTTTTCTGACACCATTTTCCATAAGAAGTACAAAGCCTCGGCCTTAACAATCACAGCACTTAACATGACCACTTTATTGTTGGCTTACCAGGCAAAGTTACTGGAGGATGAGAGGAAGCAACTGAATTCGGGAACCCTAAATCAGGACGGTTGGGATGAGATACAGTACCATGCATGATTATGGATCTAAACCTACGGGCCTCACGTAATGTCATCCAAGGCTGTGGTCGCGCCAGGAGCCTAGTGGTGGTGGGAGAAAGGGCACTTTGACTTGTCCAGCTTAACAGGCAAAGAAAAAGCTGACCTCCTGTATGCCCCTGTGACACGCAAGGAGTTGTTCACCCCCACAGTTGCCGCCATGCGGCAGAAGTGTGACATGCGAAAGAAAGAAGGTGAAGCCAACTTCTGTCTGCACTGCAAACCTGGGCCCCTGTGCATGTTTGATGTGACATTGATGGAAAATTCTCCTAACCCTAAGAAAACTGGAAATAGGAATGTTCTTGAAACATTCCCATGAAAAGGGTCTATAACATTAATATTGTATAATCTGAGAACCTTTTAACTGTGTTCTAGATAAGTTCTGCTTGACGTTGTTCACAAAAACATGCTAAAAATGTTTTCAGAATGCTAGAATGGTCTAACTAACAGAAAACTGGACACTCACTAAGGGAAAATTAAATTTTTACATACACTCTTATCCAGAGCGACTTACAGTAGTGAGTGCATACATTTTCATACTGATTCCACTTGGGAATCGAACCCACAACCCTGGCATTGCAAGCACCGTGCTCTACCAACTGAACATTACGGGTAACATTATAAAAATGTTCTCTCTCCCTAGAATTGTTAGCTGGGCTCACACTTCTACAAATGTAGAATCTCCCCAGTGTGTTTACATAACATAGGAAAAGCCCAAATGACTACATGTGTAACTAGTTATTTGACTCTGTATACATAAAGTTTTATGAACTGTTCATCCTTAAACATAACAGCCATATTCTGGTAAACTGGCAGTTTTATGAGGCAATATCAGAGATTAGGGTGTTTGGAAGACACATAAAATGTTGTGTTTGTAAACGCTCAAGTATCACTTTGTGTGGCTAAATTTGAGCTTGCTGAAAATATAGAATTTCCCACAGGAATACTGTCGGGATAATCTGTTTCACAATAGGAAACAGTTTTCCCTCCGAGATGGCAATATCTATCTAGGCCAGAACTCTCAATGACAACACTTTATTATACATTGCGTTATCAGTTCTCTTGATGGAATGAGCCTTACCTTTATTGTGCGCCTCTAGCTGAGAGAGGGAGTTGACGGCCACTTTGCACAGTGAGCAGTAGAGCAGCTTCTTGGCTTTGTCCTCCTCAGACTCCCCTGAAGAGGGGCTGGGGGCTGGGGACACTGTGTCAGGGGGGCCCACCATGGGGGTGTCCACCTGGGGGGGACCAAGGGCCGGGGAGGGGGTGGAGGTGGTAGACATGGGCGTACTCAGAGGGGGCAGGAGTGGGCACACAGGGAGCTGCATAGGGGTGTCTGGGGTGTCTGGCACAGACATGGGGATGGGGCTGGGTGTCATGGGTGAGCTGTTTGAATGTGGGTGGGGCTGGGAATCACCTGTGAACAGAACAGATAGTAATAGTAAATGGAACGTTTTCAACCATATTATGTAGATCACACCAGATAATAATATGACGAGGACGATAATGGTGGTCCTGCTACTGCAGCACCAGTATAGTAGTTTGTCTGACCCTACTGGGTCAAAACTCTGCCCCAGGGGGCCACACATCTGTCTCCCCCATCTGAAGTGAGTCAGGGTAGGGGGGGATACATGGGTCATGTCAGGTTATTCAGGTTGGAGAGAGTGAAAGGAAGGTCAGTAGTACAGCACAGTACTTTTAATGTTACTGTAGGTTAACCACTGTGTGTAGCACAGGGTCATCTGGCCTGCTAATTGAAGGAATGATGCCTGGGAACCTGATCCTTGTCATTCATGACAGAAGCGTCTCTTAGCAGACATCCACCTGTAACACTCTATTCTGTTTCACGCCCGACTTCTGACTAAACAGCTGTCCCTGACTGAAACATCTGTGTGTGTGTTTAGGTTATGTCTCTGTGTGGGTTCACACACAGACAGACAGGCACATATACACACGCACACACAAACATACACACGCACACATGTGCATGCGTGTACGATATAGAGCACACACACCCTGTTTGCTGGTGTCAGGTTCTGGGCTGGATGGTGAGGGGCCTGGTGGAGAGGGGGAAGCAGTGGGGGGAGCGGCCGGCTTGTCACCCTCCTTGGGGCGAGTCTTGGAGGTCTCGATGCCCTTTACCCTCCGAGCGTGCCGGTTCCCCTTATAGTGGGCCTCTGCCTGGCTCTGAGAATAGAACAAGGGGGAAGAGAGGGCATGATATTTCACATCATAATCCACATACAGTAGGTACTAATATTCATACACTTCATAGCAAATTCATGTACTGTAGCTGAGAAGCTTGAACTTGCCTCTCTGATACTGAGGCCAAATACCTGAGCAACATGCTAACCTGATATCTGTGTATATTGGGGGAAAATGATACCCAATCTGTAACAGGTGACATAATTCGCTCACCCCAATAGCAGCCTTAGCATGGTCATGGGACACCACTCACACCCTTGCTGTCATTTTCACACTGCGGTTGTGTCCTAAGCCCTATTTTACTGTTTAGTACAATATCTGTCATCCACAGGCTTATTTATTGAGACCCAGTGAGGTCAGTGGAGTGAACTCTAGCCACAGTGTTGACTGGACATCTCTCAATAGATGGCTTTAGGCTGTCACATAATGTCACATTCTGACCTTAGTTCCTATTTTTATGTCTTTGTGTTAGGTTGGTCAGGGCGTGATTTGGGGTGGGTAGTCTATGTTCTTTTTTCTATGTTATTGTATTTCTGTGTTTGGCCTGGTATGGTTCTCAATCAGAGGCAGCTGTCGATCATTGTCTCTGATTGAGAATTATACTTAGGTAGCCTGTTTTCCCCATTTTGGTTGTGGGTGTTTATTTTCTGTCTTAGTGTATGTTCACCTTGCAGAACTGTTTTGTTTTTGTTTTGTCCTCGTTGTTATTTTGTTTAGTGTTCAGTTTATTTAAAATATGACGAACACTTACCACGCTGCATTTTGGTCCTCTTCTCCTTCACCAGACGAAAGTCGTTACACATAAGCCCTGTGCTGTCCTTGCTCGGTACCTGCCTGTCCCTACTCTGTACCTTCCTGTCCCTGTGGCTGGCTGGCTGGCTGGCTAGAGCACTCTTCAGCAGTTCAGCAGATCAATTATGCCTTAATCTCTCATTCATTTATCACTGAGATCCCCAATGTCTGCCCTGCCTGTCGCTGTCATTAGAGCTGAAGTTTTTATAACTGTCCTCCCTCAAAACAAAATAGCACACAGCAGCTGAGCAGCACACACTCTCTGTAGTTTGTCATCAATGTGAGAACTATTTCAATGTTCTATAAAACAAATATACAATCAACATGTTAGATTAGAACGTTATAAAGGGGCAATCTACAGTTAATCATTTTTTGAGTTATAAATTAAGCATATGTAACCATTGATTCTAGAAGAATGGAACTTATAAATGCCTCAAGCTTAGTTCAACTGTCAAAACCCATCAGAACCCAAAATATACAGTGCCTTCGGAAAGTATTCAGACCCCTTGACTTTTTCCACATTACAGCCTTATTCTAATATATATATTTTTTATATTTTTTATATGCTACAGGCTTGGCACAACTGTATTTGGGAAGTTTCTCCCATTCTTCTCTGCAGATCCTCTCAAGCTCTGCCAGGTTGGATGGGTAGTTTTGCTGCACAACTTTTTTTTAGGTTTCTCCAGAGATGTTCGATCAGGTTCAAGTCCGAGCTCTGCCTGGGCCATTCAAGGACATTCAGAGACTTGTCCCGAAGCCACTCCTGCTTTCTCTTGGCTGTGTGCTTAGGGTCGTTGTTGGAAGGTGAACCTTCGCCCAAGTCTGAGGTCCTGGGCGCTCTGGAGGAGGTTTTCCACAAGGATCTCTCTTTGTACTTCGCTCCGTTCATCTTTCCCTTGATCCTGACTAGTCTCCCAGTCCCTGCCTCTGAAAAACATCCCCACAGCATGATGCTGCCACCACCATGCTTCACCGTAGGATGGTGACAGGTTTCTTCCAGACTTGACGCTTGGCATTCATGCAAAATACTTCAATCTTGGTTTCATCAGACCAGAGAATCTTGTTTCTCATGGTCTGAGAGTCTTTACATGCCTTTTGGCAAACTCCAAGCGGGCTCTCATGTGCCTTTTACTGAGGAGTAGCTTCCGTCTGGACACTACCAAAAAGGCCTGAATGGTAGAGTGAGTGCTGCAGGGATGGTTGTCCACCTGGGAAGGTTCTCCCATCTCCACAGAGGAACTCTGGAGCTCTGTCAGAGTGACCATCGGGTTCTTGGTCACCTCCATGACCAAGGCCCTTCTCCGTTTGGCTGAGCGGCTAGCTCTAGGAAGAGCCTTGGTGGTTCCAAACTTCTTTCATTTAAGAATGATGGAGGTCACTGTGTTCTAGGAGACCTTCCCCAGATCTGTGCCTTGACAAAATCCTGTCTCGGAGCTCTACGGACAATTCCTTCAACCTCATGGCTTGGTTTTTGCTCTGACATGCACGGTCAATTGTGGGCCTTACATAGACAGGTGTGTGCCTTTCCAAATCATGTCCAATCAATTGAATTTGCTTCAGGTGGATTCCAATCAAGTTGTAGAAACATCTCAAGGATGATCAATGGAAACAGGGTGCACCCGAGCTCAATTCCGAGTCTCATAGCAAAGGGTCTGAATGCTTATGTAAATAAGGCATTTCTGTTTTTGATTTGTAATAGATTTGTGGGAAAAAATAGTGTTTTCGCTTTGTCATTATGGGGTATTGTGTGTGTATTGATCAGGAACAACATTTATTTAATCATTTGTAGAATAAGGCTGAAAGTAACAAAATGTGGAAAAAGTGAATGGGTCTGAATACTTTCCGAATGCGCTGTAGATACATGTATCTGTTATGCATCTGGCAATGTATACTGAACAGAAATATAAATATAAAATATAAACAATTTTACTGAGTTACAGTTCATATAAGGAAATCAGTCAATTGAAATAAATTCATTAGTCCCTAATCTATGGATCTCACATGTTGTGTGTGGACCCCAGGAAGAGTAGCTGCTGCTTTTGCAACAGCTAATGGGGATCCTAATAAAATACTAAATACCAAATACCAAAGGAGAAATGTTCACTAACAGGGATGTAAACAAATTTGTGCACAAAATGTTTGTGCGTATGGAACATTTCTGGGATACTTTATTTCAGCAGATGAAACATGGGACCAACACTTTACATGTACTGTTTATATTTTTGTTCAATATACAGTATCAGTTATTCCAGGGTTTTTCTTKGTTTTTTCTTTTTTACATTATAGAATAATAGTGAAGACATCAAAACTATAAAATAACACATATGAAATCATATAGTAACCAAAAAAGTATTAAACAAATAAAAATATATTTTATATTTGACATTCTTCAAAGTAGCCACCCTTTGTCTTGATGACAGCTTTGCACACTCTTGGCATTCTATCAACCAGCTCCATGAAGTAGTCACCTGGAATGCTTTTCAATTAACAGGTGTGCCTGGTTAAAAGTTAATTTGTGGAATTTCTTTCCTTCTGAATGCGTTTGAGCCAATCAGTTGTGTTATGACAAGGTAGGGGTGGTATACAGAAGATAGTCCATATTATGGCAAGAACAMCTCAAATAAGCAAAGAGAAACGACAGTCCATCATTACTTTAAGACATGAAGGTCAGCCAATACGGAAAATTTCAAGATCTTCAAGAGCAGTCGCAAAAACTATCAAGAGCTATAACGAAATGATCTCTCGTGAGGACCGCCACAGGAAAGGAAGACCCAGAGTTACCTCTGCTGTAGAGGATAAGTTAATTAGAGCTACCAGCCTCAGAAATTACTGCCCAATTAAATGCTTCACAGAGTTCATGTAAAAGACACATCTCAACATAAACTGTTCAGAGGAGACTGTGTGAATCAGGCCTTCATAGTTGAATTGCTGCAAAGAAACCACTTCTAAAGGACACCAATAAGAAGAAGAGACTTGCTTGGGCCAAGAAACACGAGCAATGGACATTAGACCGGTGGAAATCTGTCCTCTGGTCTGATGAGTCCAAATTTGAGATTTCTGGTTCCATCCACCGTGTCTTTGTGAGACGCAGAGTAGGTGAACGGATGATCTCCACATGTGTGGTTCCCTCCGTGAAGCATGGAGGAAGAGGTGTGATGGTGTGGGGGTGCTTAGAGGGCCTACAAAAGGGGGGCCGACAGTTGCCCATCCCTGAGATAGATAATACATTTAAGATACTTTAGGGTGATTTGGACATGAAGCCCCCCTACCACTCATAATGAGAGAGTAACCCCTACCACTCCTAACAAGAGACCAATCCCTACCACTACTAACGAGAGACCAACAATGATCTCAAGAGTACTGACCATACTCAAGGACATGAACAAGACCCAATGTATACATGGCGCAATGCTGAGAACCCTAATGTGGTAGCGAGATGGTAACACAGTGACAGCAGCACATCCCGAGGGGGCTGATTTCCCTATGAATACTTCCAGAATTTGGAGGCGATCGAGCATAAGTTACTCGACACCACTTTCCTGAATGGAGTGGTAGGCAGGGTTGGGGTCAATTCCATTTCAATTCAGGAAGTAAACTGATTTTCCAATTTCATCTCATAGGAGGCAATGAAAAAATAAGGAATTTGAATTTCAGTTTACTTTCGAAATTGATTGAATTAAAAAGTAATTGACCCCAACCCTGGTGGTAGGTACTATTAAAGGGATATTTTACTCAAACTCTCTTTAAAATTTTGGTTTATTAGTTCTCTGTTAATACAATCCCAAAAACCTTACATGTTAGTAGTCACATTTTTAAGAGAGCACATTCAGTACAGAGCAAATAGTGTGATGATGCTATAGACGAAGCACCAGACGCATGATTTGATTTCTCAAGAACAACGACTTGGTCATCCAGTACCATTTTTAATTAAAAGGCTTGATGATGAGTTGTTTCGTTGAATTAAGGGTGTGTGTTAAGGCAAAAACTAAAAAGTGCACCCCGTTGGGTCCCCAGGACCAGGAAACACTGCTGTACTGAATATGCTCTATCTTGAAAAATTGTCTGTTGACATGCACATTTTTTGGAATTGTATTATTAATTTAGGATTATTTGGACAAGAAACAAGAAAAATACAAATGTTTTTATCATTGACTTGCATTGAATTTGTGCTACAAATTCTGAAAAGTTAGCATTTGGAAACAGCCAGGTAAATAAAACCAAAGCATAGATTGCTGTCATACATTGTCAAAAGGCAGCTCACAGGGTAAGGGAACCAATGTGCAAATGTGTAATTTGGTTGAACTATCCCTTTAATTGGAGTTCCTGCAGTGCATTTGATGTGCTATAAATACACTTTTTAACTTGAAAGAAAACCATGCTTTTGTCATCCTCTTAAGGATCCACCCTTTTTTTCAATTTTTGCATAAAATGACATACCCAAATCTAACTGCCTGTAGCTTAGGCCCTGAAGCAAGGATATGCATATTCTTGATACCATTTGAAAGGAAACACAAGTTTGTGGAAATGTGAAAGGAATGTAGGATAATATAACACAATAGATCTGGTAAAAGATAATACAAAGAAAAAAAACGTTATTCTGTATTTGTTTTGTACCATCATCTTTGAAATGCAAGAGAAAGGCAATAATGTATTATTACAGCCCAGGTGCAGTTTAGATTTTGGCCACAGTTGGCAGTAGTGTATGTGCACAGTTTTAGACTGATTCAATGAACCATTGTATTTATGTTCAAAATGTACCTAATTTGTTTATTAATAACTTTTCATGTTCAAAATTGTGCACTCTCCTCAAACAATAGCATGGTATTATTTCACTGTAATAGCTACTGTAAATTGGAATGTGCAGTTAGATTAACAAGAATTTAAGCTTTCAGCCAATATCAGATATGTCTATGTCCTGTGAAATTTTCTTGTTACAACCTCATGCTAATCGCATTAGCCTACGCTAGCTCAACCGTCCCGTGGAAGGGACACTGATCCCGAAGAAGTCTTAAGAAAGCAGTTTGGGCAGCAACATCTGGGGCCCACAGGGAAATGTTGACTGGGTGAACCTACAGGTCGTGTTGAAAACATTTGCACAGGAGGACTTCAGGAAGACTTCAGGAGACAAGGGGAGTCGCTCAAGTTGGATTTAATTTGTTTTAATTTACCTCAAATATTGCGTGTAGGCAATTAGCCAGACAAAACCTGCTGATTTATTCAATAAATAGTGGCTGAATTTATCCTCAAGCCGACTTGTACTTATATCCTCATGTTTATAAAAAGCAGCTAAATACGGTATATTGCTATAGATCAGTGGTTCCCAAACTTTTTATAGTCCCGTACCCCTTCAAACATTCAACCTCCAGCTGCGTACTCCCTCCAGGGTCAGCACACTCTCAAATGTTGTTGTTTGCCATCATTGTAAGTCTGCCACACACACACACTATACGATACATTTATTAAACATAAGAATGAGTGTGAGTTTTTGTCACAACCCCGGCTCGTGGGAAGTGACAAAGAGCTCTTATAGGACCAGGGCACAAATAATAATATAATAATACTAAATTATTTATTTATTTAACCATCTTACATATATAACCTTATTTGTTCATCGAAATGTGTGAATAACTCACCACAGGTTAATGAGAAGTGTGTGCTTGAAAGGATGAACATACATCTGCAATGTTGGGTTGTATTGGAGAGGGTTTCAGTCTTAAATCATTTTCGACACACAGTCTGTGCCTGTATTTAGTGCTAGTGAGGGCCAAGAATTCACTCTCACATAGGTACGTGGTTGCAAAGGGCACTAGTGTAACAGCGCGATTTGCCAAGGCAGGATACTCTGAGCGCAGCCCAATCCAGAAATCTGGCAGTGGATTCTGATTAAATAACATTTTCACAGAACCACTTGTTGCAATTTCGATGAGGCTCTCTTGTTCAGATATCGGTAAGTGGACTGGAGGCAAGGCATGAAAATGATAAGGAATCCAGTTGTTTGTGTCATCCGTTTCGGGAAAGTACCTGCGTAATTGTGCACCCAACTCACTCAGGTGCTTCGCTATATCACATTTGACATTGTCCGTAAGCTTGAGTTCATTTGCACAAAAAAATCATACAATGATGGAAAGACCTGTGTGTTGTCCTTGTTAATGCAGACAGAGAAGAGCTCCAACTTCTTAATCATAGCCTGAATTTTGTCCCGCACATTGAATATAGTTGCGAAGAGTCCCTGTAATCCTAGATTCAGATCATTCAGGCAAGAAAAAACATCACCCAGATAGGCCAGTCGTGTGAGAAACTCGTCATCATGCAAGCGGTCAGACTGTTTTGCTATCACAGACTGGAACATGTTCTGGGATTCTTCCGATGGCATTGAGGAGTACACCACATCAGTCACTGGCTTTATCAATAAGTGCATCAAGGACGTTGTCCCCACAGTGACTGTATGTACATATCCCAACCAGAAGCCATGGATTACAGGCAACATTCGCACTGAGCTAAATGACAGAGCTGCCACTTTCAAGGTGCGGGACTCTAACCCGGTAGTTTACAAGAAATCCTGCAATGCCTTGCGACGAACTACCAAACAGGCAAAACGTCAATACAGGGCTAAGATTGAATCATACTACACCGGCTCCGGTGCTCGTCTTATGTGGCTGGGCTTGCAAACTATTACAGACTACAAAGGGAAGCACAGTGACAAGAGCCTACCAGACGAGCTAATTCACTTCTATGCTCGCTTCGAGGCAAGCAACACTGAGGCATGCATGAGAGCATCAGCTGTTCCGTACGACTGTGTGATCACGCTCTCCATAGCCGACGTGAGTAAGACCTTTAAACAGGTCAACATACACAAGGCTGCGGGGCCAGACGGATTACCAGGATGTGTGCTCTGGGCATGTGCTGACCAACTGGCAGGTGTCTTCACTGACATTTTCAACATGTCCCTGATTGAGTCTGTAATACCAACATGTTTCAAGCAGACCACCATAGTCCCTGTGCCCAAAAACACAAAGGCAACCTGCCTAAATGACTACAGACCCGTAGCACTCACGTCCGTAGCCATGAAGTGCTTTGAAAGGCTGGTAATGGTTCACATCAACACCACTATCCCAGAAACCCTAGACCCACTCTAATTTGCATACCGCCCAAACAGATCCACAGATGATGCAATCTCTATTGCACTCCACACTGCCCTTTCCCACCTGGACAAAAGGAACACTTATGTGAGAATGCTATTCATTGACTACAACTCAACGTTCAACACCATAGTACCCTCAAAGCTCATCACCAAGCTAAGGATCCTGGGACTAAACACCTCCCTCTGCAACTGGATCCTGGACTTCCTGACGGGCCGCCCCCAGGTGGTGAGGGTAGGTAGCAACACATCTGCCACGCTGATCCTCAACGCTGGAGCCCCCCAGGGGTGCATGCTCAGTCCCATCCTGTACTCCCTGTTCACCCACTACTGCACAGCCAGGCACGACTCCAACACCATCATTATGTTTGCAGACGACACAACAGTGGTAGGCCTGATCACCGAAAACGACGAGACAGCCTATAGGGAGGAGGTCAGAGACCTGGCCGGGTGGTGCCAGAATAACAACCTATCCCTCAACGTAACCAAGACTAAGGAGATGATTGTGGACTACAGGAAAAGGAGGACCAAGTACGCCCCCATTCTCATCGATGGGGCTGTAGTGGAGCAGGTTGAGAGCTTCAAGTTCCTTGGTGTCCACATCAACAACAAACTAGAATGGTCCAACGCACCAAGACAGTCGTGAAGAGGGCACGACAAAGCCTATTCCCCCTCAGGAAACGAAAAAGATTTGGCATGGGTCCTGAGACCCTCAATAGGTTCTACAGCTGCAACATCGAGAGCATCCTGACTGGTTGCATCACTGCCTGGTACTGCAATTGCTTGGCCTCCGACCGCAAGGCACTACAGAGGGTAGTGCGTACGGCCCAGTACATCACTAGGGCTAAGCTGCCTGCCATCCAGGACCTCTACACCAGGCGGTGTCAGAGGAAGGCCCTAAAAATTGTCAAAGACCCCAGCCARCCCAGTCATAGACTGTTCTCTCTGCTACCGCATGGCAAGCGGTACCGGAGTGCCAAGTCTAGGACAAAAAGGCTTCTCAACAGTTTTTACCCCCAAGCCATAAGACTCCTGAACAGGTAATCAAATGGCTACCCGGACTATTTGCATTGTGTGCCCCCCCCCAACCCCTCTTTTACGCTGCTGCTACTCTCTGTTTATCATATATGCGCAGTCACTTTAACTATACATTCATGTACATACTACCTCAATTGGTCCGACCAACCAGTGCTCCCGCACATTGGCTAACCGGGCATTTGCATTGTGTCCCGCCACCCACCACCCACCACCTGCCAACCCCTCTTTACGCTACTGCTACTCTCTGTTCATCATATATGCATAGTCACTTTAACCATATCTACATGTACATACTACCTCAATCAGCCTGACTAACCGGTGTCTGTATGTAGCCTCGCTACTTTTATAGCCTTGCTACTGTATATAGCCTGTATTTTTACTGTTGCTTAATTTCTTTACTTACCTATTGTTCACCTAATACCTTTTTTTGCACTATTGGTTAGAGCATGTAAGTAAGCATTTCACTGTAAGGTCTGCACCTGTTGTATTCGGCGTACGTGACAAATAAACTTTGATTTGATTTTAAGTGAAAATGATGGTCAGTAAAGAAAATGTTAAGCTCGTCTCTCAAATCAAAAGAACGTGTCAATACTTTGCCCCTTGATAACCAGCGCACTTCTTTCTGTATGTTGTAAAAGCATTACATGGTCGCTGCCCATATCATTGCATAYTGCAGAAAATACACAAGAGTTCAGGGGCCTTGCTTTAACACAGTTAACCATTTTCCCCGTATTGTCCAAAACATCTTTCAAGCTGTCAGGCATTCCCTTGGCAGCAAGATCCTCTCGGTGGATGCTGCAGTGGCTTCGYGAGCAACTGCTTGCACGCGCGTTACCACTCCACTATGTCTCCCTGTCATGGCTTTTGCACCATCAGTACAGATACCAACATGAGCCACATTAATGTGACTGGATGTTAATTATTTGACTAGGCTACCTGTATTTGACATTGTGTTGTTATTTCGCTGAACACTAGATGGTTTAATCTTATTTTTGGCAGTGAAACGAGGCRACTCAGGTGAGAAAAAAACCTCACCCAAATGTATAGCACCGTTATATATATATATAAATGTTTGAACATTTTTATTGGCGTACCCCCGACGGCATTGCGCATTTGGGAACACCTGCTATAGATAGTACACTGCATAATGAAACAATCCCTAGTAAGCTAGTGTTTTGAGGGTGGACTGATTGTATTATTTTTTATTAATAGACTTGTTTTCTTCAACTTTCCAAGCTGGGAGAGAGCGTGAGGACAGCTCATTTAAAGAAAAAATATCAACATTTTTTATTTAACCAGGCAAGTCAGTTAAGAACAAATTCTTATTTACGGCCTACCCCGGACCAATTGTGCGCCGCCCTATGGGACTCACAATCACAGCCGGATGTGATACAGCCTGGATTCGAACAAGGGACTGTAGTGATGCCTCTTGCACTGAGATGCAGTGCCTTAGACCACATGTCATTCAGGTTCAGGTAGCCTATACAGGACAGTTGTATATTCAAAAAATTGGTAGCTGATTAGTATGCTGTTGCATCGGAAATAAATGTTACAATCTGCAATCTGTAATTACATTATTACCACCATGAAATGTTAGGCTTAACATGAGAAAATTAAGACCAATTATGCCTACCAATAAACATGTATCCATTAGCTAAAGCAAAGCCATACAGGCCCTGGCACTACAAAAAACACATTGATTTGATAGGCATGCAGCCACGTAGACATGTCGCAATTTCAGCACCATGAACAACGATCGGTAGTCGATACTTTGTGAGTAGCTATCTGGCTGACACATTCAATTTTATTTTATTTTAGAGGGGGTGTGGACAGCTACAAGGCTATTAAGAGAGTTGGGTCTTGGAGGCACTGGGGGGGGTGAGGGTGTTATCAACAAGGCTAGAGGGCTGCTGGGACATGTCAGGGATGCCTCCCTAAGCCCCAGGCAGTATTTACTGATGACAGAGGTACACATATAGCCCCAGTCCTGATTGGCGATGACAGAGATGCACATATAGCCCTTCATGTGTAAGCCAAGTCCTCGGAAGGTCTTATTTAGGCTCCTGCTCCCCAAAACCCACAGATTAGAGATGAAGGAGGGTTGTAAAGACGCCACTTAGCAACAGCTATGTGCACTAAAGAGACAGACAGAGAGAAACACTTGATGCTCTCTCTCCACTTTCTCCATCATTGCCGCTCTCTCGCTTCTCTCCCACTCTACTTTCACTGTTGGTTGTTTTCCTCTCTCTCTCTTTCAGATTATAAACCCCTTATCTCTCTCTTATTCTCTCTCTCTTATTCTCTCTCTCTCCTTCGCTCTCATTGATGGTCCTCTCTGAGGGAAAGCTTTGGTTCTGAAGCTCTGTTCCTGACCCAGTGTTTGGGTCTTGTGGGATCAATGAAGGTCAGCTATCAATTACAACAGAGCAGAGTTGACAACAGAGAGGGGAGACGGACAGGGAGACATGAAGAGGGGACAGAGCAGAGAAAGTCTAGAAAGAGATTAGAAGGAAGGAGGAAAGAGAGATATTTAGGGTCATTGAAGTCATGGGAAGAACTGAATAGTTATAAAATAGTACATGATGTTTGGAATAGGCTGAGAAGGGTTATGAAAAGAGTGTATGAAAAGTAGGATTTAAGATGAATGAGGGAATAAGAAGCATGGGAAAGATTTAAAAGAGAAAATGAGAACGAGATAATTTCCCTGAAATCCTTTTCTCTCTGAGCAGGATGGGGCTTTGATGTTTTATCTATAAAGCAACAAAGGCAGAGGAACCAGAGAGAACTGGTCTAGCAGCCAGATCTACTGTACAGCCTACAGGCAACATGATGGAGGACAGAGTGGGTGGGAGAGGAGAGAAGAGGGAGGATGAGGGACAGAGAGAAATGCAGAGGAGACAGAGACACAGGAAGTACGCCAGAGAGAAAGAGAGATGGAGAAACATGAAGATTTATGAAGAGGCAGAACAAGGAGAAGAAAGCACCCACTGGGTAAAAACGTTGTTTCCAATGTTGTTTCCATGTCAATTCAACCAAGAAATGAAATATGTTGACATTGAATCAACATGGAAAAAGTAATCAACATAAGGGAATTTTGTATTTTTTTCTCCCAACTTTTAACCTAAATCCAAATTGATTTCACGTGAGTTGACAACTCAACCGAATGTAAATTAAAACTAGACGTTGAACTGATGTCTGTACCCAGTGGGCAGGGTCTATTTTAGGGACTGAGAGTGACAAGAATGAAAGGGAAAGGGGGGATAACTAGTCAGTTGTACAACTGAATGCCTTCAACTGAAATGTGTCTTCTGCATTTAACCTAACCTCGGTTACTGGCCCAACACTATAACCACTAGGCTACCAGGGAGGGGGGGAGAGAGAGAGAGAGAGAGAGAGAGAGAGAGAGAGAGAAGAGAGAGAGAGAGAGAGAGGAGAGAGAGAGAGAGGAGAGAGAGAGAGGAGGAGTGTGGGCGCTGACGATGTCGAAGATAAACGGTGGATGTGTTTAGGGGAGAGAGAAAGGAGGCTAGAGGGGCGAGACGAGAATGAGAGAGAGAGAGAGAGAGAGAGAGAGAGAGAGAGAGAGAGAGAAGGTGTCCTGCTTTGTGGTGCTGCAGTGGTGACGATGGCCAATGCAGCACAGTCAAGATGCGTGTGACGTCAGTCTTGCAGCAGAGAGAGCCGGGGCTGAAAGCTGACAGCCTAATCTGTCCTCTGTGGCTGGTGGCTGCTTTGAATGAATTGCAATTTCATAATTACCCGATGTGGCCATACATTACATTATTGTTGGCAGACAGTGTGATACGCTTGCCTCCGCATTGCGCATATTAATCAATCCAGATATTTTGGTTTGTGTTCAGCTTCAGCCTTTAATTGACTCTAGTTTAGCAAATTCTTAAGTTTAATGGCTTAGCCAGTATTGACTGACAGAAAATGCAGTCCAGGGTGTTTTCTCACTTTGTTCCCCAATTTGTGTGAACTCAGTGCAGTTCGCTTAATTTTTTGTCCAGTGTGAACACTCCAAAGGAACTCAGACCCTTCAAAAGAGCCCCCGAAATTCCACAGTCTGGTTCCCTTTTTTAGGGCAATGTGAACACAAAGCTCCCCAGGTTTGCTTGTCATTGCTTGTCCCGCACCACACACTAGACTACTGCAACACTGTTTCACCTGCCATAAACCCACTCACATTGGTGCCACAATAGAGAGAAGATGATGATGTGCAGGTTTGCTGAAAAAACGGGTGCTGTTTTTGGTTATGGCCTATTGATTATCAATTGTTAAGGATGCACAGAAATTCCAAAACGTGTGGAGTTTTTAGTTCAGATTATTTGTTTGCAATATGTGATCTATAGGCTAAGATAACTTTATAAGCTGTTTATTCGATTGTAGGGTTTGAATAGTGTGAGACAAATTTGGTGAGAATCACAACATATGGTACAAAATCAATTCTAGCTCTTAAAGGGGCAGTAGCCCGTGTACAATTTTTGATTACAGCATTATTTAACATGCAGTTATTCTTCTGCTATTTATTCTGTTACCAATAATATGTACATGTTAATAGTATCTTCTGATTACAATTACTATGTCTCACCTTTAATTAAATGCAATCAATTAGCTTACAACATGTAAGTAGGTACTGTATATATGGCTGTCCGATAACACATTCTGATGGAATGGCTTGTCCTGCACTTTGTAAAAACCCAGAGTGCATTGAGGGAATGTTGGAAAAAGATCTTGGTTCCTTTCTAAACATAGCAATGTGAATGCAAAGAGGACGGTCCACAAAATAGGTGAAGTGAACTGGCAAAAGAGTTGAGTCCTCATTCAAAGGCAAGGGCACTGTGAATACAAAGAGCTTTTTTTTTTACCCCACAGTTCACTTTAAAGAAGACTGAGATCGGTTCTTTTAAAGAGGACTATATGTTAAAATGCCCTCAGTGAGAGTGCTGACTGTACTTTATTTTGAATATTTATAGAAACTAGTCTTACCGTTTATAGCATTAGGAAAGTATAGAAAGTATGATATAGTGTCTAACCCTGCTTTTGAAATGCAGTAGTGCTGCATGAAGAGCACCTCAGGTACTTAGTGAGAGCAGTGACACCTAACCATAGAGGTAGACCATGTGAGAGGGGGTCCACGGGAGTGGGGTTAGAGCAGTGACACGGGAGAGAGATCCCTAAGAGAGCGAACCAGGCTATTGCAGGGGTGGCCAGTCCTCTATCTGGCTTGTGCCAGGGTGGAAGATTATAACAGAACTATGCCTAAGATGTTCAAAAATGTTCATAAGTGACAAGCAGTGGTCAATATAATAAATGACATAATTTCAGTTGGCTTTTGCATGAGCCCGAATCATCAAGAGCCGATCATTTACTACATCTTAATGGTGATCAAACATTCACATCTGGGGAAGGGGAAGGGGAAGGGGAAGGGGAGAAGGGGAAGGGAAAGGGAAGGGGAAGGGGAAGGGTATATAAACAGAAAATCAGGCTTTGCCTCAGATATGACCATATCTCCACATCTGTTACAAGGTGAGAGGACCATATAGAAAGGAAGAGGAGGCGACATTAATATGTTTTGTACAGTACAATAACACATAAAGACATGCCATCAAACTGAGCAGTGGATAATGTGAGGACTTCACATTCAATTGTGTACAGAGCTGAGAGCTTCTGTCTTTATGACGTTTTCAGAAGGCAGTCAGTGTCAAAAGCACCTATCAACTGTCAGACCCCCCTCTCTCTATTGGAATGTGTGCAGAACCATCCGAGATCCTAATCACTTTTCCATGCCGATGGAACAAACAGCTCAGAGTAATCCCCAAAGGGCCAACACACGCGCGCCGCGGCGCCACCACGCACACACACACACACACACACACACACACACACACACACACACAACACACACACACACACACACACACACACACACACACACACCACGACACACACCAAACAGCCACA
>NC_036838.1:37489915-37520096 GCF_002910315.2 Salvelinus sp. IW2-2015
GACACTTAACGCATAGAGGTAGAACCATGGAGAAGGGGGTCCCACGGGAGTGGGGTTAGGAGAGCGTGACACCAACCATAGAGGTAGACGCAATGTGAGAGGAGTCCACGGGAGTGGGGTTAGCGAGCATGACCCTTACCATTAGAGGTACTGACGAGAGGGTACGGGAGTGGGTAGAGAAGTGACTAACCATAGAGGTGAAGTGAGAGGAAGGTCCACGGGAGTGGGTTAGCAGTGACACTACCATAGAGGTAGACCATGTGAGAGGGGGTCCACGGGAGTGGGTTAGAGCAGTGACACCTAACATAGAGGTAGACCCATGTGAGAGGGGGTCCACAGGAGTGGGGTTAGAGCAGTGACCACCTAACATAGAGGTAGACATGTGAGAGGGGGTCACGGGAGTGGGGTTAGAGCAGTGACACTAACCATAGAGGTAGACATGTGAGAGGGGTCCACAGGAGTGGGGGTTAGAGCAGTGACACGCTAACCATAGAGGTAGAACCATGTGAGAGGGGGTCACAGGAGTGGGGTTAGAGCAGTGACCACTAACCATAGAGGTAGACCATGTGAGAGGGGGGTCCACGGAGTGGGGTTAGAGCAGTGACACCTAACATAGAGGTAGACCATGTGAGAGGGGGTCCACGGAGTGGGGTTAGAGCGTGACACCTAACCATAGAGGTAGACCATGTGAGAGGGGGTCCACAGGAGTGGGGTTAGAGCAGTGACACTAACCATAAGGTAGACCATGTGAGAGGGGTCCAGGGAGTGGGGTTAGGCAGTGACACCTAACATAGAGGTAGACATGTGAAGGGGGTCAGGGAGTGGGGTAGGCAGTGACACTTAACCATAGAGGTAGACCATTGAGAGGGGGTCCACGGAGTGGGGGTTAGAGCAGTGACACTTAACCATAGAGGTAGACCATGTGAGAGGGGGTCCACGGAGTGGGTTAGAGCAGTGACCCTAACCATAGAGGTAGACCATGGAGAGGGGTCACGGGAGTGGGGTTAGAGCAGTGACACCTAACCATAGAGGTAGACCATGTGAGAGGGGGTCCACGGAGTGGGTTAGAGCAGTGACACTTAACCATAGAGGTAGACCATGTGAGAGGGGGTCCACGGGAGTGGGGTTAAGCGCAGTGAACCTAACCATAGAGGTAGACATGTGGAAGGAGGGGTCCACGGAGTGGGGTTAGAGCAGTGACACCTAACCATAGAGGTAGACCATGTGAGAGGGGGTCCACGGGAGTGGGGTTAGAGCAGTGACACCTAACCATAGAGGTAGACCATGTGAAGAGGGGTCCACGGGGAGTGGGGTTAGAGCAGTGACACTAACATAGAGGTAGACCATGTGAGAGGGGGTCCACGGGAGTGGGGTTAGAGCAGTGACACCTAACCATAGAGGTAGACCATGTGAGAGGGGGTCCACAGAGTGGGGTTAAGGCAGTGACCCTAACCATAGAGGTAGACCATGTAGAGGGGGTCCACGGAGTGGGGTTGAGCAGTGACACCTAACCATAGGGTAGACCATGTGAGAGGGGGTCCACGGGAGTGGGGTTAGAGCAGTGACACCTACATAGAGGTAGACCATGTGAGAGGGGGTCCACGGGAGTGGGGTTAGAGCAGTGACACCTAACCATAGAGGTAGACCATGTGAGAGGGTCCACGGGAGTGGGGTTAGGCAGTGACACCTAACATAGAGGTAGACCATGTGAGAGGGTCCACGGGAGTGGGGTTTAGAGCAGTGACACCTAACCATAGAGTAGACCATGTGAGAGGGTGTCCAGAGTGGGGTTAGAGCAGTGACACCTAACCATAGAGGTAGACCATGTGAGAGGGGGTCCACGGGAGTGGGTTAGAGCAGTGACACCTAACCATAGAGGTAGACCATGTGAGAGGGGGTCCACGGGAGTGGGGTTAGAGCAGTGACACCTAACCATAGAGGTAGACCATGTGAGAGGGGGTCACGGGAGTGGGGTTAGAGCAGTGACACCTAACCTAGAGGTGACCATGTGAGAGGGGGTCCACAGGAGTGGGGTTAGAGCAGTGACACCTAACATAGAGGTAGACCATGTGAGAGGGGTCCACGGAGTGGGGTTAGAGCAGTGACACCTAACCATAGAGGTAGACCATGTGAGGGGGTTCCACGAGGAGTGGGGTTAGAGCAGTGATACCATAATCATAGAGGTAGACCATGTGAGAGGGGGTCCACGGAGTGGGGTTAGCGCAGTGACACCTAACATAGAGGTAGACCATGTGAGAGGGGTCCACGGAGTGGGGTTAGAGCAGTGACACCTAACCATAGAGGTAGACCATGTGAGAGGGGGTCCACGGGAGTGGGGTTAGAGCAGTGACACCTAACCATAGAGGTAGACCATGTGAGAGGGGGTCCACGGGAGTGGGGTTAGAGCAGTGACACCTTAACCATAGAGGTGACCATGTGAGAGGGGGTCCACGGGAGTGGGGTTAGAGCAGTGACATAACCTAGAGGTAGACCATGTGAGAGGGGGTCCACGGGAGTGGGGTTAGAGCAGTGACACTTAACCATAGAGGTAGACCATGTGAGAGGGGGTCCACGGGAGTGGGGTTAGAGCAGTGACACTAACCATAGGGTAGCCATGTGAGAGGGGGTCCACGGGAGTGGGGTTAGAGCAGTGACACTTAACCATAAGAGGTAGACCATGTGAGAGGGGGTCCACGGGAGTGGGGTTAGAGCAGTGACACTAACCATAGAGGTAGACCATGTGAAGAGGGGGTCCACGGGAGTGGGTTAGAGCAGTGACACTTAACCATAGAGGTAGACCATGGTGAGAGGGGTCACGGAGTGGGTTAGAGCAGTGACACTTAACCATAGAGGTAGACCATGTGAGAGGGGTCCGGGAGTGGGTTAGAGCAGTGACACTTAACCATAGAGGTAACCATGTGAGAGGGGTCCACGGGTGGGGTTAGAGCAGTGACACTAACCATAGAGGTAGACCATGTGAGAGGGGTCACAGGGAGTGGGGGTTAGGCAGCAGTGACACCTAACCATAGAGGTAGACCATGTGAGAGGGGGTCCACAGGCGTGGGTGTTAGAGCAGTGCACCTAACATAGAGGTAGAGCCATGTGAGAGGGGGTCCACAGGAGTGGGGTTAGAGCAGTGACACTAACATGAGGTAGAGCCATGTGAGGGAGGCGGGTCCACAGGAGAGTGGGGTTTAGAGCAGTGACACCTAACCCATAGAGGTAGACCATGTGAGAGGGGGTCCACGGGAGTGGGGTTAGAGCATGACACTCACCATGAGAGGTAGACCATGTGAGAGGGGGTCAGGGAGTGGGGTTAGAAGCAGTGACACCTAACCATAGAGGTAGACCATGTGAGAGGGGGTCCACGGGAGTGAGGTTAGAGCAGTGACACTTAACATAGAGGTAGACCAATGTGAGAGGGGTCCACGGGAGTGGGGTTTAGTAGGCAGTGACACAATCCTAACGTCATAGAGGTAGACCATGTAGAGGGGGTTCCACGGGAGTGGGGTTAGAGCAGTGACATTACCCTAGAGCCGTACGACCCTTATCCCGTGAGAGGTTCGGGTCCACAGGAGTGGGGGTTCAGATGCAGTGACACATTCCAAACTCGGTAATCCAATCCAGAGGTAGACTTCGTGACCGGATTGTGTGACGACCAGTGGGGTCCCACCTACACGCCGAGTTGGGGTTAGACGGCAGTGACACCTGTATTCATCAGAGGTAGGAACATGTGAGAGGCGCGGTCCACAGGAGTTTCCCGGTGTTAGAGCAGTTGAAACACTTTTAACCATTAGAGGTAGATCTCCATGTGAGAGGGGGTCCACAGGAGTGGGGTTTTAGACGCACGTGACTACTCTAATCATTTAGGAGGTAACCTATTTGAGGCGGGGTTGTCTCACAGGAGTCTGGGCCTAGAAGCTGCAGTTCCTTGAGCGTCCCTTATGGCATTTCAGGTTGGTTCACATTAGAGGTAGAGACTCTAACGACACTCCAGATGTGAAGAGGGGGTCCCACACATCCCTTCGGAGTGGGGAGTACGGGGTTCAGACGCCCAGCGTTCTCACATGGGTCCTACTCTATGGATTAGGTGGTCCTGCTTCTAACCCGCACTTCTGTGGGACCCCCTCTCACATGGTCCTACCTCTATGGTTAGGTGTCCCTGCTCTAATCTGTGACCCTTTCCACATTTTCTTATACCTCTAATTTAAGGTGTCACGCTCTAACTCCCACTCCTGTGGACCGCCGCTCTCAGCATGGTCCTACTCTATGGGTTAGGGAGTGTATGCTTCTAACCCCCTCCTTGTGGACCCTCTCCTCACACATGGTCTAACTTCTATGATTAGTGTCACTGGCTCTAACCCTCCTGTGGACCCTCTCACATGGTCTAACTAACTCTATGGTTAGGTTGTCCTGCTCTAACCCCACTCCTGTGGACCCCTCACATGGTCTATACTCTATGGTTTTCGTGTCACTGTCTAACCCCACTCGCCGTCGTTTGGAGAACACCTCTCTGCAAGTCTATAGAGAGGTAGAACCATGTGAGAGGGGGTCCACAGGAGTGGGGGTTAGAGCAGGTGACACCTAATCATAGAGGTTTGGTGCTACCTCCTAAATGGTTGAGATAGGGGTTCCAACGTAGGGCTTCAGAAGCGATGACACTAACCATTTACGAGCGTAGACGCATGGGTTGAGACGCGGGGTCCCCACGGGAGTGAGGGTTAGAGCAGTCGACAACATGCCTTTAATACCATAGAGGTCGACCTCCTTATGGTGTGGAGGAGGGATGCCTACGTTGGGAGTGGGCAGTTGAGGTCAAGTGACACCTAACGCGAGCTTCTAGAAGGTACCCTGCATCCCGTGCCCTCGCCATGTTCGAGAGGCCATGGGCTGACCTCTCTAGAGGTACGGGTTTCGATTGCTGTTTAACCCGAACTCCACCGGGTTGGACCCCATTCTTCCACCTGTTCTTAACTCCAGTCTATTGGGGATTGAAAGGTGTCGATTGGGGCGCTAAACCCCACTCCGGTGGACCCCCTATTCACATGGTGCTATGCTCTCAGGTAATGGGTTAGGTTGTACTGGGCTCTACGCCAACTGCGCCTGTGACTGCTGCTTCACACATGTTTTCAGCCCTCTAGATTCAGGTGGGTCCACTGGGGCACTCTAGCCCCACTCCTCTGGTGGACGCTCTCGAGTGGGTTTACCTTCTATGTTAGGAGTGTCACTGTAATAACCACACTCTCTGTGGGAACCCCCTTCGACACTGTATCACATGGATCCCTACCATCTATGAATGTAGAGGTGTAACTGAGGGGGCTCTACCCTCACTCCTGGTTTGGGAACGCCCTCTCCGACGGATGGTCTGCCGGTTCCTAACTCTGAGGTGAGTGTAGGGTGGTCACTGTGTACTCTAAACCCCAGTCCTGTGGAGACCACGCCTGACCAACTCACATGGTCCTAACCGTCTAATGGCTTAAGTACTTGCAGTTAGGAGCACTGTAGCCATGGTGAGAGGGGTGTCCCGGGAGTGTAGGTTAGAGCAGGCTTCTAACGAACTCTTAAACCATAGCAGGTCCGCAACTACATGTGAGAGGGGGTCCACGGGAGTGGGGTTAGAGCAGTGGTGACACTTAACCATAGAGGGTAACATGTGAGAGGGGGTCCACGGGAGTGGGGTTAGAGCACGCCTGACACAGCTTGTAAGGCCATAAGACGGTAGACCGCATCGTGAGAGGGGGTCTGCACACTGGAGTCGGGGTTTTAAGAGCAGTGGGACACCCGTAACCATAGATGTTTTGTACGACAATTGGTTAGAGGTGTCCACTAGGGGGGCCAGGATTGGGGTCTAGCAGCACAGCACCTTGCACCCTTTAGAGCATGGAACGAGCGTAGACTCCCATTCGTGACGAAGTGTAGGCGGTCGTCCACAGGAGCTGCGGGTTTTTAAAATGAGATGCTAGTATTGATACGCCTCCTTAACCATAGAGGTAGACCATGTGAGAGGGGGTCCACAGAAGTGGGGGTCTTAGAGCAGTGACATTCTTCACCTAATCATACTCATGAGAGGTGACCCTGGTGATGGGTGACGCAGGCGGGGGGTCCCTCCACCTACGGACGTCGCGTGGGGTTTATAGAGCAGTGAACACCTTCACTTTCATTGGGTTAGGTGATCACTGAGCGTGTAGACCTAATGTGAGAGGGGGTCCACGGGAGTGGGGTAATAGCCAGCAGCTGACAAACTTTTAACCCATAGAGGTCTTGGTGGAGACGACCCATCGTGATCCTGTCCCTTGATGCGGGAAGTCCACGGGCAGTTCGGTGGTATAGGGGAGGCTAAGTGAACAGGGCCTATATGCTCATACTAGAGGTAGACCATGTGGAGGGGGTCCGACGGCTAGCTACCCCCCTCCCGGGGACCACGCCTCTCCCCATGGTCATACCCATCTATGGGTTAGGTGTCACTGTAGTGGCTCTAACCCATCCCGTGGCGCCGGGAGTGAGTTAGAGCAAGTGACACTTACACCATAGAAGGTAGACCCTTCCCATGTGAGAGGGGGTCCATCGGGAGTGGTGGTTAGTACCAGCCTCAGGTCTTAGACACACCTTCTATGGTTTATTAACGGCTGTCATACTAGGCCTGTACTAGAACCCATGTGAGAGGGGGTCCAACTGGGAGTGCGCGTTGTCGAGGGCAGTGACAACCCCCGATCGATTCACACATGGTCTTAAAATTAACCATAGAGGGTAGGACCATGTGGAGGGGGTCCTACAGGCAGTGGGGGTTAGAGCAGTGGAAGCCTAACCATAGAGGTAAGACCAATGTGAGGGGGGTCACAGGAGTGGGGCTTAGAGCCGTTGACACCCTAATCCATAGAGGTAGATCCCTGTGAGAGGGGGTCACAGGAAGTGGGGTTAGAGTGCAGTGACACCTCCAACATCAGAGGTAGAAGACCATAGTGAGAGGGGTCACAGGAGTGGGGGTTAGAGCAGTGACACCTAATTGTGAACATAGGGTGTTACTCGGTCGCCCATTTGGAAGTGAGAGGGGGGTTCACAGTTGAGATGGGAGTTAGAGCAGGTGATGTCAGAAAAAGGAAATAAATAGACACCCTAACCATAGGTGAGGTAGACTCACACTTCATGTGAGCCAGGCGGGTCACACGGTAGTGAGGCGTTCAGACGCAGTGGATTCACTAATTCAATAGAGGTCTAGAACCATGTTGAGAGGGGTCCAATCATGTCTGGAGTGGGGTTAGAGCAGTGACACTAATCATAGAGGTAGACGCATGTGAGAGGGGTCCCAGGTAGTGGGGGTTAGATGCACCTCGTATGGTTAATGACATCCCTAACTGCTACTACGAGGTAAGATTCGAGTCACATGTGAGAGAGGGGTCCACGGGAGTGGGGGTTACGACGCAGCTGACACCTAACCAGTAGAGGTAGACCATGTGAGAGGAAAGCGGTTCCACCGGGAGTGGGGTTAGAGCAGTGAACACCTAACATAGCGGTAGACCATGTGAGAGGGGGTCCACGGGATGGGTAGAAACAGCTGACCCTAACATAGAGGTAGACCAATGTTTTGAGAGGGGGGGGTCCACGGGAGTGGGGGTTAGAACTGTGACACTTAAAACATAGAGGTAGACCATGTGAAGGGGGTCACGGGAGTGGGGTTGTGCAGTGACACTCTACGACATAGAGGATAGACCATCGTTGAGGGGGTCCAGCGGGCAGTGGGCGTTAGAGCAGTCCGTGGGCACCCTCTCACTGGGTCTAAACCTCTATGTTACGTGTTCACTCTCTAATCCCGGTGGACCTCATCAACATGTCTAACCTCTATTTAGGTTTCCTTTCTACCCACTCCCTGTGGACCCCCTCTCACTTTGGTCTACTCTCATTGATTAGTGTTCCGCTCTACTCCTGGTGGACCCTCTCAATGTTAATCTATGATTAGGTGTACTGCCTCTAACCCCCACTCCTTGGACCCTCTCACAATGTCTCTCTAAGGTAGGTGTCACTAGGCTCTACCATCCTGTGACCCTCTTCTAATGTTCTACCTCTATGACTTACGTTGTCACTGCTCTAACCCCACTCTTGGGTGGACCCTCTCCACATGGTCGACCCCCTCTATGGTTAGGTTCACTCGTCTATTATACCAAAAAAACATCCCGGGCCCCCTCTCACTTACATGGTTACCTCTATGTAGTCACTTGGCTCTACACTCCGTGGACCCTCTACTCTGGGTTACCTTAGTTTAGGCTGGTCACTCGCTCTACCCCACTCCGTGGACCCTCTTCGGTTTCATATACATGGTCTACTCTATGGTTGGTGTCATGGCACACATCCCTTCCCTCCTACTCACCCACTCATTGCTCCCACCCATGACAATTAACAGGAAGAGGTAGAAACATGTGAGAGGGGGTCCACGGGAGTGGGTTTAGAGAGTGAAAGTTAACCATAGAGGTAGCACCCATGGTGAGAGGGGGTCCACGGGCAGTGGGGTTAGAGCAGTGACACTAACCATCAGAGGTGACCATGTTGGAAGAGGGGTCATGCGGAGTGAGGTTAGAGCAGTGACACTTAACCATAGAGGTAGACCCATGTGAGAGGGGGTCCACGGGAGTGGGGTTAGAGCAGTGACACTGTCTAACCAATAGAGGTAGACATGTGAGAGGGGTCCAACGGGAGTGGGGTTAGCCGCAGTGACACACTTAACCAAGAGGTAGACCATGTGCGAGGGGGTCCACGGGACCCGCTGGGTAGAGCAGTGACGACTTACTAGAGGGTGACCATTGTGAGAGAGGGGGTTCCAGGAGTGGGGTCCTAGAGCACCCTGACACTTTAACCATGTCCTCTCAGAGGTAGACGCATGCTCGATCGCAAGGGTGGTGGGCCATCTACTCGTATGGTTCGGGTGTCACTGGCTGGGAACTAAGTGGAGGCCGTCTCCACCGAGCGGCAGTGGAACACCACACTAACCATCTATCACGAGAGTAGAACCATGTGAGAGGGGGTCCCCGGGAGTGGGTTAGAGCAGTGTACACCTACACATAGAGGTAGAAAATGGATCTACCGATGTGAGAGTCGTGATTGGCTGTAGATGCCGCTGGGTTAGGGGGTTAGAGCATTGACAACCTAACGCAGTAGAGGTAAGACATGTGAGTAGGTCATGGGGTCCACGGGGACGTGGGGTAGAGAAGAGCAGAACTGACACCCTCAACCACCACTTAGAGGTTACGCACGTGGGACCCATCTCACATTGGGTCCCTCTCTGGTTAGGTGGGTGATGTAGGACTGGTCCACGGCGAGTTTCCCGGGCGTCTTTAGCGTAGCCATTGTATCCATTCCTAATCATCTCAGGAGTGCACCTATTCGTTGAGCAGGGTTGTCGTATCGCGGATGTGGGGTTACTGTTAGATTAGATATCTCAAGCATCCCCTCCCTTTCCCCCTCCGATACGGATATAGGTCATGAGCCCCTCCCCAGCTTAGCCGGTGGCCAGCTGTTTATGTGGATTTCTGAAGATCGCCCGTCCTGCTCTTTCTCGCATCCGTCCACTCCACCGGCCTTTCCTTGAAAAGTGTATTTACTGTTTACTTCATTGGCATGTCCGTCGTATCTTTTTGCATCTTGTGTGTACTTTGTGTTTGGCTTAAGAGTGACAGCATCATCCATAAACACTGGATTTTCCCTGATGCACGAGAGCTTTTATGTTTTAGGGATTACTCCTTCAGTCCATGCTATTGTGGACAACTGTTCACCCTGGGCTGTACTCTATATACCTGCATTGTAACACCACTACAAAAAACTTATGTAAGTATATACCAGTGAACATTACTAACCAAGGTCTATATCTCAATCCATATCACCAGATAACTCACAGTTACGTCTAACGCTGCAATGTCGGCTCAATCGGAATGACTCTTTAAGATTTCCTATGGCGAAATCTCTGTACGACGTTTCAGCGAGTATGTGATTGTAATAGAATCCCCAACCCTCCCAAGCTAAATACAGTTGTTACCCCATTTGCTGCTCCAAATTATTATCAGTAAAATAAATCTGAAAACATACACACGGCAATTAATATAGTAATGTTTTCTGGGACTGAATAAATAATTAGAATAACCCCATTTGAAAACCAAAATATATAGTGTAACTCATTATCTGTGCACCAAACAAACAAAAAATACAAAAAATCAAAGGCAAAGAATACACGATAGAACAAATAAACTATACATGAACCTTTCTGATCGTCTCATGAGGAAAGCAGTTACTCTACTACTATGCTTAATGGTGCATCCAACATTCACATCTGGTGTGGAATGGAACGATGGTGAAGGTGGGGGGAAGGGTGATATGGGAGGAGACAGGCTAGGGGTAAGTGTTCGGAAGGGGAAGTGGTATATATAAAACAGAAAATCAGGCTTTGCCTCAGATATGACCATATCTCCACATTCTGTTTACAAGGTTGAAGAGACCATATAGAAAGGAAGAGGAGGCGACATTAATTTTGTGTTACAGTACAATATACACATAAAGACATGCCATTCTACAACTGAGCCATGTGGATAATGTGAGGACTTCACATTCAATTGTGTGACAGAGCTGAGAGTCTTCTGTTCCTTTATGACGTTTTCAGAAGGCAGTCAGTGTCAAAAGCACCTATCACTGTAGACCCCCTCTCTCTATTGGAATGTGTGCAGAACACTCACCGAGATCCTAATCACTTTTCCATGCCCGATGGAACAAACACTAGAGTAATCTCCCAGGGCCAGCTACATCCACGCCGGCGCACACCCGCACCGACACACACACACACAACACCACCACAACACACACCACACACACACACAGAACACACACACCACACCACACATCACTCACACACACACACACACACACCACACACACACCCACACACACACACACACACACACACACACACACACACACCACACACACACAACACACACACACCACACCATGGTTGTATATGCTAATTAGCCCAGCCCTGAGCCAAAGAACTTGTTGTGGATTATAATCTTATGATTTATTTGTTTTTCAACTGTGAAAGTATCAGTAACACCGCTGGCAGATTTATGGACACTTAAACCCCTCATTCAGTTGAACACTTCATTCTTTAGTTATCGCTCCCTCAGTCATCCTTTTTTGGTTGGTGCCCTGTCCAAGACTGATATGCTGGAATGTGCTTTGTTAATTCACCCTCAATTACCCTTCACAACCCTCTATCACGACCCTCCCCATGATCACTGTCCTATTGTTTTCTATCCGTTATATCAGAAGCACTCGGTTGTTGTCTCTAGTGTGTTTTCCCTCTCGTAAGATCATTCCCCACAGTTATACTCACTCATCACATCTCACTCCATCTCAGGCCTCCGGTCTCTCTAGTACCTCTCTCTTTTCCTCTATCTTCCACCACTATCATCCATATCTCAACATCTCGCCGTCACTGGCTCTCTCTGTTTCTCCGTTGCTTCTGCTCCAGTTACCACACGTTGCCACTTTAATATGTCCATTTCATATTCCTCTTCTTTCTTGGCACTGCTTGCCAGCAAAATTGTAAGATTCTAGACTTAGGTGCCTCCCAAACGGCTATTTACAGTGAGCTTCTAGTATAGATCTTGTTTATGCTCAGACACATTCTGGACCTTGACACCTCTGCCATCCTCTAGCCATGGTACCATCCATATTCCTCGTATATTTTCTGTATTAGTGTTTATTGACTTCTGTCCTTTAGTCCATAGATTAGATCTGTGTGAGTACGCTACGTCTCTAAGATTCAGCTTATGTTATTGTCCCTGCGTTCATAAAGGCCGTGCCTCGATCGTGGTGTGTTATGCCTTGTGTCTCATGTCCTAGCGCCTGTGACTTAGATGTAATAGCTGGACTGCCCTTGCTTGTTGGGTCGCCTCTTGTTCGTTGACCGCTCTCCTATTCCTGGTTCTGAGTCTGAATGCCCTGTGCCATCATGCGCCTCACGACATGGTATGACATCGCAGAAGACTTGCTATGGGGGTTCTTTTCCCCCGTCTTAGATTGAGTATTCAAAAACAAATAATCTGAACTACTCCACACGTTTTGGAATTTCTGTGCATCCTTAAATTTGGATAATCAATGAGGCCCATAAACAAAAAACAGCACCGTTCTTTTCACATAACCATGCATCGGTGTGGGCGACAAGTCATGCTTCTCCTCTAGATTGTGGCACCAATGGTGAGTGGTTTGGCAGGTGACAGTGTTGCTAGTAGTCTACGGTGTGGTGCGGGACAGCAATGAACAAGCTAAACCTGGGAGCTTTTTGGTGTTCAACATTGCCCTTACAAACACAAGGGAAGCAGACTGTGGAATTTCGGGGGTCTTTTGAAGGGTCTGAGTTCCTTTTGGAGTGTTCACACTGGAACAAAATTAAGCGAGTACTGCACTGAGTTCACACACATTGGCGGAACAAAGTGAGAAAACACCCTGGGACTTGCATTTTCTGTCACTCAGTACTGGCTCTAAGTTCTAGTAAACTAAGAATTTAGCTAAACTCAGAGGATGGTAAAAGGCTTGAAAGTGAACACACACTCAAAATCATCTGGTACGAGAGAAGGGGATATGTGGGGACAAGCTGTGAAGATGTAGGGATTGCTAGTCAAAGAAAATTCTGAATCGTGACTCGTGAGTAAGGCCGATCACGAGACTGTCTGCCAGACAAATCATAAATTATGGTTATATACTTGGTTGACATGGGTGGTCCGGCTGGTAGACAGAGTTAGGGTCGGGTAATTATAGAAATTGCGAATTCAGGTCAAAGAAAGGCACCACCACACACACACACACACACACACACACACACACACACACACACACACCATGGTTGTATCATGCTAATTAGCCCAGCCCTGGAGCCAAAGAACTGTTGTGGATATATATCTTATGATTTATTTGTTTTTCAACTGTGAAAGTATCAGTAAACACCGCTGGCAGATTTATGGGGACACTTAAACCCCCTCTTCAGTTGAACCACTTCATTCTTTAGTTACGCTCCCTCAGTCATCCTATTTTTGGGTTGGTGCCCTGTCCCAAGACTGATATGCTGGAATGTGCTTTGTGTAATTCACCCTCAATTACCCTTCACAAGCCCTCTATCACGACCCTCCCCATGATGCACTGTCCTATTGTTTTCTATCCGTTATATCAGAAGCACTCGGTTGTTGTTCTAGTGTGTTTCCTCTCTAAGACATCCCCACAGTTACTCACTCACACAATCCAACCTCAACATCTCAGGCCCCTGGTCTCTCGTTCCCTAGCCTCCCAGAACACAGTTGCATAATATTCATAACTCCTTTCTGGGAAGTGCCAGCAAAATGTAAGATAAGCAGGGCTGCCCAAAGGCTAAAAGTGGAGCCTAGAAATCACAGACACAGTTCTGACCTGACACCTGCTCCAGCAGTACAGTCAATCACTGACATTACATCAGGTTATGATGTAGTCCATAGATAGATGTGTGGAATACTAAGATAGAAGGCCTGGTAAATGTGTGGATGGAGGGATGGATAGATGAATGGATCGTGCCTTTCTAGCTTACCTCTGAGTTGAAGCGGATCTGGCAGACGTTGCAGGAGATGATGGGTCGTTTGGTCTTCATCATGGGGGGGCCGAAGGTGTGGTTCATCACTGCCTTCTGTACCGGGTCCATCTGGAGAGAAAGGGGATGGGGGCAGAGGGGAGAGGGATTATATAGAAAATCTAATTACTCTGAGTAGGGGAGCAGATAGACATATTAGGTTACTGTGCCATGGTGGTGGGCTGGTAGCAGAGTTAGGCTATCTAATGAAACACTTTGAGAAAAGCCCCTATTGCGGGAAAATCGGTAGAGAGAGCGAGAGAGAGAGAGAGAGAGAGGGGTGAATGAATGAAAAGGAGAGCGAGTTAGAGAAAGGGAGAGAGCCTTGATTGATAATGACAGGAGAGTGTGTTTTTGTTCAACAGCAGCTGCTGGACCTGTCTGTGACTTGGGTCTTGGGTGGGCCCCAATTACAGACAGGGGGCCCTGATTACAGACTCCCCATCCTACATAAATTATCACTTTGTTTTGGGGCTTTTGTGTACCATTGGAGGCTCCTCAGAAGAGGAAAGGGAGGACCATCCTCAGTGAATTTCATAAAAATGTAAATTGTAAAACATTTAAAAAGTTATCCTTTTTAGATAAAACTATACTAAAAAGATTCACTTGTCACCAAATAGCACAGCACACTGTTTTGTAATGAAGGTCTACAGTAGCCTCAACAGCACTCTGTGGGGTAGCACCATGGTGTAGCCGGAGCACAGCTAGCTTCCATCCTCCTCTGGGTACATTGACTTCAAAACAAAACCTAGGAGGCTCATGGTTCTCACCCAATTCCATAGACTTACACAGTAATTATAACAACTTCCGGAGGACGTCCTCCAACATATCAGAGCTCTTGCAGCATGAACTGACATGTTGTCCACCCAATCAAAGGATCAGATAAGGAATCTAGTACTGAAAGCATAAGCTACAGCTAGCTAGCATTGCCGTGCATAACACATGGTAAGTAGTTGACTGAAAAGAGAGAGAAAGATAATAGTTGAACAGTTTTGAACAAATTAATTTCTTCCAAAATGAAGGAGAAGCAAGAAGAGAGATAGAGAGACAGATTTCATTTTTTTTTTCACTGCCACTGCAACAAAACAAAAAAATACAGTACATTCGGAAAGTATTCTCAATCCACTTTACTTTTTCCACATTTTGTTACGTAACAGCCTTATTCTAAAAGAGATKAAATATTATTTTTTCTCAACAATCTGAACACAATACCCCATAATGACAAAGCTAAAAACAGGTTTTTAGAAATGTTTGCACGTTTATTAAATATAAAAAACAGAAATACGTTATTTACATAAGTATTCAGACCCTTTGCTATGAGACTAGAAATTGAGCACAGGTGCATCCTGTTTCCAATAGATCATCCATGAGATGTTTCTACAACTTGATTGGAGTCCACCTGTGGTAAATTCAATTGATTGGACATGATTTGGAAAGGCACACACCAGTCTATATAAGGTTCCACAGTTGACAGTGCATGTCAGATCAAAAACCAAGCCAAGAGGTCGAAGGAATTGTCCGTAGAGCTCCGAGACAGGATTGTTTCGAGGCACAGATCTGGGAAGGTTACCAAAACATTTCTGCTGCATTGAAGGTCCCCAAGAACACAGTGGCCGCCATCATTCGTAAATGGAAGAAGTTTGGAACCATCAAGACTCTTCCTAGAGCTTGCTACCCAGCCAAACTAAGCAATAGGGGGGAGAAGGGCCTTGGTCAGGGAGGTGACCAAGAACCCGATGGACACTCTCACAGCACTCCAGAGTTCCTCTGCGTAGATGGGAGAACCTTCCAGAAGGACAACCATCTCTGCAGCCCTCCACCAAMCAGGCCTTTATGGTAGAGTGGCCAGACAGAAMCCACACCTCAGTAAAAGGCACATGAAAGCCTGCTTGGAGTTTGCCAAAACGCACTTAAAGACTCTGAGACCAGTAGAAACAAGATTCTCTGGTCTGATGAAACCAATATTGAACTCTTTCGCCTGAATGTCAAGCGTCACGTCTGGAGGAAACCTGGCACCATCCCTACGGTGAATCATGGTGGTGGCAGCATCATGCTGTGGGGATGTTTTTCAGTGGCAGGGACTGTAAGACAAGTCAGGATCTAGGGGAAAGATGAATGGAGCAAAGCACAGAGAGATCCTTGATGAAAACCTGCTCCAGAGCGCTCAGGACCTCAGACTGTGGTGAAGGTTCACATTCCAACAGGACAACAACCCTAAGGACACAACCAAGACAATGCAGGAGTGGCTTCGGGACAAGTCTCTGAATGTCCTTGAGTGGCACACCAACTGGAAGGAACACGCAACACTATCTGTGGAGAAAAGAAGGCACAGCACACCAACATCGAAATCTCATCCCAACTGTAAAGTATGGTGGAGGGAGCATCATGGTTTGGGGCTGCTTTGCTGCCTCAGGGCCTCGACAGCTTGCTATCATCGATGGAAAATGAATTACCAAGTTTATCAAGACATTTTTCAGGAGAATGTTAGGCTATCTGTCCGCCAATTGAAGCTCAACAGAAGTTGAGTGATGCAACAGGACAACGATCCAAAACACAGAAGTAAATCAACAACAGAATGGGTTCAACAGAAGAAAATACGCCTTCTGGAGTGGCCCAGTCAGAGTCCTGACCTCAACACTATTGAGATGCTGTGGCATGACCTCAAGAGAGCAGTTCCCACCAGACATCCCAAGAATATTGCTGAACTGAAACAGTTTTGTAAAGAGGAAGGATCCAAAAATCCTCCTGACCGTTATGAGGGTCTGATCCACAACTACAGAAAACGTTTGGTTGAGGTTATTGCTGCCAAAGGACGGTCAACCAGTTATTAAATCCAAGGGTTCACATACTTTTTCCACCCTGCACTGTGAATGTTTACACGGTGTGTTTTTTGTGTTTTGTTAGTTTAAGTAGACTGTGTTTGTCTATTGTTGTGACCTAGATGAAGATCAGATCAAATTTTACTACCAATTTATACAGAAATCCAGGTATTTCCAAAGGGTTCACGTACGTTTTCTTGCCACTGTATATATATATATATATATATATGTATAGATGTATGCCCCAGGAAGCCCCCACACCCTAGATGGAAGACCCCAGGAAGACCCCCACCAGCTAACTCTGACACCGCTGCTGAAAAAAATCCTAGGGGAACACTGATACCACTAACAACTCCCATTAGGGTTGGACAGACCATGATAACAGACAACTAAAATTTGATTTGAGTAATGTCTTCTTAGACGAATGCACAAGGCTTTTACAGTATGTGTAGATTTTTTTAAATAACGTTTTAACACTTCACTGCTCTTAAGAAAGGCATGTTGACCATGTTGATCAGACTCAAGCCATCCCAGATAGCTGTTGTTTACAGTATACCCTGACCAAAATGGTCCCAAACAGGATAAGTGGGCATGTTGAAGGTTCTGACCACTCTGCTAGGTAACCACAACCCAGGCTGGGTGTTTCTCCACTCTGCAGCCAAAAGCTGCAGAGTGGAGGTTTTACTTAACTTGGGGTTTTACTTAACTTCTAATCACTGACTGCTGCTGTGAAATTACGCTGCAAAATGAGAGTCTGTTTTCACGTTCAACTTCCAAACACCAGGTTAAGGTGTAATTATACTCCCATATGTAAGTGGTTCAATAACAGTTCCTGGCAATATTTATACTCCTCATCTTTAACCTGGAGTTTTCTTTGTTCCCTTAATCACAACGCACTTCAGAGTGCTCACTCTCCCTCTCCCTTTATCTCTCTCTCGCTCTCTTTCCCTTCTTCATCCCTCCTGATTGTTATAAGGATATTACAATCCCAGAGCCCCCCACTACCACTTCCCACCCATCCTCTCTCTCTCTCTCTCTCTCTCTCTCCTCTCTCTCTCTCTATCTCTCTCTCTCTCTCTCGCTCTCTCAATCTTACTCTAGAATACAGCTGTCTCTCCAAATGAATTTGTTTGTATTCACGCCACTCACTTTCTATATACTAGTATGCCAACAACAGGTGTTCTGTGAAGTCACAGTGTGTGTGCGAACCTAATTCAATGTCCTATTCGGTCACATTTCCGGTTATCCATCTTGTTCATAACATCTCCTCTCTCTCTCTTCTCTGCTCTCTCGCTCTCTCTCCTGCCTCTCTCTCGTCTCTTCCTCGCTCTCTTCTCTCTCTCTCTCTCCTCTCTCATCTCTCTCTCCTCTCTCTCTCTTTTCCTTCTGCTCTCTCTCTCTTTGTCCCTGCTTCTCTAGTTTTGTCTAGCTGTTTATGAACAGGCTGATTGATCTCTCTCCTCCACCCCTCATCTCCACCGTCTCTACTTCCTCTCTGGCCATTATGACCTCACTCATTAAGCCACTTTTACGTCCCTTCTTTCATTCCCTCCTCTCTTCATACCTCCACCCATGGCTGAACTGTACACCATACGGGGCTGGCAGAGAAATCATTATATACTCTAATCTGTACTCTTGATAGAGGTGGGGAGCACCCGCTCCATGGGATAGTATGATACTGTATGATGTGTGGTGTGTGGTGTGTGGTGTGTGGTGTGTGGTGTGTGGTGTGTGGTGTGTGGTGTGTGGTGTATGGTGTATGGTGTGTGGTGCACCCAAACTCTTTAGAAGTGAATCATGGAGCATTCAGTGTAGCAGCCAGGCTCACAGAGCATCAGGAACTTGTTCCCTCACTGCACTGCCTGTTTATTGTCCTCATTATACATTTATATTCTATTTTATTTTTATTTGACCTTTATTTAACTAGGCAAGTCAGTTAATAAGAACAAATTCTTATTTACAATGACGACCTACCAAAAGGCAAAAGGCCTCCTGCGGGGAAGGGGTCTCTGAGGGGCCAAAGACCCCTCAGAGACACCAATACTCCTTAGCCGGCCCACAAGAATGGAATGGTCTACTGTATCAAAAGCTTTGGCAAAGTCAATAAAAATAGAAGCACATCATTGCTTAGAATCAATGGCAATGGTGAGATCATTTAGGACCTTTAAGGTTGCAGTGACACATCCATAACCTGAGCAGAAAGCAGATTGCTTACCAGAGAGAATACTATAGACATCAAGAATCCACTCAGTTGATTATTGACAAGTTTTTCCAACACTTCTGATAAACAGGGCAAAATAGAAATTGGCCTATAACAGTTAGGATCAGCTTGATCTCCCCTTTTAAATATAGGATGAACCGTGGCTGCATTCCAAGCAATGGGAACCTCCCCAGAGAGGAGATACAGGTTAAAAAGGTCAGAGATAGACTTGGCGATGATAGGGGCTGCAACCTTAAAGAAGATAGTATCTAAACCATCTGACCCAGATGTTTTTTGGGGGTCAAGTTTAAGGAGCTCCTTTAGCACCTCAGACTCAGTGACCYCCTGCAGGGAGAAACTTTGTAGCGGGGCAYGGGAAAAAGAGGGAGGAGCATTGGGGCTACTTGCATTAGAAGGGGTAGGAGATGAGGAAATGTTGGACAGGCAATGAGGCAAGGCTGAGTCAAATAGGAATCCAGACATAATGAAGTGGTGATTAAAGAGCTCAGTCATGTGCTCCTTGTCAGTAAAACCACATCATCAACATTAATGGACTTGGGCAGCTGTGAGGAGGAGGGTTTATTATCCAGGTCTTTAACCATTTTCCAGAACTTCTTGGGGTTAGACCCACAGAGAGAGAACTGCTCCTTAAAACTTCTTATGGCTGCATCCCGCTACCGGGATCGATATGACAGCAGCCAGATAAAGTGCAGGGCGCCAAATTCAAAAAGCAGAAATCTCATAATTAAAATTCCTCAAACATACATGTGTCTTATATCATTTTAAAGGTATTCTTGTTGTTAATCCCACTAAAGTGTCCGATTTCAAATATGCTTTTCAGCGAAAGCACTACAAACGATTATGTTAGGTCACCATCAAACCACAATAAGCACAGCCATTTTTCCAGCAAAAGATAGCAGTCAGAAAAAGCAGAAATAGAGATAAAATAAATCACTAACCTTTGATTATCTTCATCAGATGACACTCATAGGACTTCATGTTACACAATACATGCATGTTTTGTTTGATAAAGGTCATATTTATAACAAAAGATCTGAGTTTACATTGGCGCGTTAGATTCACTAGTTCCAAAAACATCCAGTGATAGTGCATAGCCACATCGTTTCAACAGAAATACTCATCATAAATGTAGATGATAATACAAGTTATACACATGGAGGAGGTATATGAAGTAGTATCTCTCCTTAATGCAACGCTGTGTCAGTTTTCAAAAAAAACTTTTACGAAAAAGCAAATCATAGCAATAATCTGAGTCGGAGCTCAGAACAATAGCCAAATTAAGCCACGCATGTTGGACTCAACAGAAACCAGAAAATACATCAGATAATGTTTCCTACGTTTGATGAACTCCTCATAGAATGCCAGTCCTAGGAATCCCAGGTCCACAATAAATGCCTTGATTTGTTCGATAATGTGTTATTTATGTCCAATTAGCTACTTGGTTCGAGCCTTCGGTAAACAATTCCATAAGTCCAGAAACCCTCCGTAACTAGTCCAGTGAGAACACATGTCAAACGATGTACTGAATCAATCTTAGAATGTTGTTAAACATACATCTTGAATAACGTTCCAACCGGAAAATTAAATTGACTTCAAAGAAGAGCGATGGAACGCCGCCTCTACTCATGTGAAGGCGCATGGTGAATGCGTGACTCAGCTCGTGGCAGTGATTACTCATTCCTGTCTCCTTCTGCCCCTCCTTCACCATTAGAAGTCATCAGACAAAGTTCTGTTGACTATTGACATCTAGTGGAAGCCGTAGGAAGTGAAAACTCATCTATATCTCGCTGTCATTTCAATGTGAGAGCATGGTTGAAAATCTGATACCTCAGAAACAATTCAAACCGGAAGTGGAACTTCTCAGGTTTTGCCTGCCATATGAGTGTTCTGTTATATCACAGACATAATTCAACAGTTTTAGAAACTTCAGAGTGTTTGTTTATCCAATATAGATAATAAGTATGCATATATTAGCAACTGGGACTAAGGAGCAGGCCGTTTAATATGGGCACCTCTGTGCACCTTTCATCCAAGCTACTCAATACTGCCCCTGCAGCCATAAGAAGTTAAAGTAACTAACTTTGGCCTTCCAGATAGTTTGAGTGCACTTATTTCTCATTTGCCTGAATGAGAGCCAGTCAGCCTGAGTATGTGTGTGCCAAGCCTTTCGCCAAATGGAATTCTTGAGGTGGAGTAACAGCCAGATCACAATATCAAAAAATAAGGTCCAAGCGTCTTCGACAGAGGGGATCAAGCTGATTCTTTACCAATTTACAGAGGCCAGGTCATGAAGGAAGGCTTGCTCATTAAAGTTTTTTAGCAAGCGTCTATGACAAATCAGGAGTCCCAATGCTTTAGGATTGGTCAGGTGGTTTAAGCATGTCCCAGTTCAGGTGACCTATCAGGACAAATTCAGACTTAGTGTAAGGGGCCCGGAGAGAGCTTAGGGGAGGTAAGTTACAGGCTGGTGCTGAGGTTGGACGAGAACACCCAGCAACAGTCAATAAAGAGTTATTTGAAAGTTTAATGCTTAAAACCAGCAAATCAAATTGTTTGGGGACAGCCTTGGTGGAGACAACCGAGCACTGAAGGTGTTCCTTGGTAAAGATTGCCACTCCACCACCTTTGAAAGATATGTCTTGCCAAAAAAGGTTATTACCAGAAAGGTTAACATCAGTGTTCAAAACACTCTTTCTTAACCACGTTTCAGTAATGACCAGCACATCTGGATTGGAGCTGTGAACCCACACTTTCAATTGATACATTTTATGTAATAAGCTTCTAGTGTTAACGTGCAGAAAACCAAGGCTTTTACGAGAGCAGAAATCAGTGAAACAGATATCAGAGCACAAGTCAGAATTGGGGCTAGCAACAGTAGATGGGCTAGGGTGTACATGCACATTTCCAGATATCATCAGCAGTAATACAATCAGGGCACGGCAGAGGACAGGGAGAGKTCTGCAGTGTTGATTTGTTATGACATTTGAATGTGCATCAGATGGCAACAAGATCATATTGTAGAGCAATTTCATCAGGTAACATGAATACAAAGCCGGCGAGAGGTAGTTAGAATAGGACGGGAGGCCAAGAGTCTGTGTAACCAATAGAGAGTCAGAGTCCCGTGTTTGGGAACAAACATATTCTGTCCCATGGTTGGGTAAACAAGCAAGTTCATAGTCAACAAATCACGCAGGTGTCATGAAACAAATAGCATAAACACAAGAAAAAAATATGACAACTTGGGGCTAATCGTTGTAAGTTCAAAGAGTCAATCACCCCAACAAGATATCTTGAGAGAGTACCTCTCTATGAGTCCAGTAGGCTATAAAAGTATGAGATAAAATAAATAAATAAATAAATAGTAGGCCTATAGTAGTTAATTAAAGTGTTTCTGAGTAAGCTCACATAATAAGCTTCACAAGTTAATTAGCCTACCTAAAATTCTGATATTTGCTGTGACGCTCCGGTGGCGCCGTGAGTCTTAGAGCACTGATCGCATGCTAGTGCGCCACCAGAGTCTCTGGTTCGGGCCCAGGCCTGGCTGGGTTCGCGCCCCAGGCTCTGTCGCAGCCGGGAGGTCCCGTGGGGCGACGCACCAATTGGCATAGGCGTTCGTTCCGGTTAGGAGGAGTGCCGGTAGGGGATCATCCTTGTCTACAGTCATGTAAAAAATGTAATAAAATGTATGCACTCTACGTAAGTACGCTCTGGATAAAGGCGTCTGCCTAAATGACTAAAAATGTAAAATTTAAATGTAGCTACAAACTGCAGTTGTGTGTAAGGTGCTGTTAGTGCTGGAGCCGAGCGAAGAGCGAAAGCTCGGGAGAGAAGGGGGAGTGTGGCGGGGGTACCTGTACCAGACAGGGGGAGACAGACCAAGGCAGAAGGCGAACAGATCGCAGGTGGAATCCAAGCAGCAGCGCAGCAGGCAATGGGAGTAGGTGTCACACCCACTTGTTAGAAGCTTTTTTCTTTTTCCGGGAGGCAGATTCCTTGTAGAAAATCCCAGCTAGCTAGCTAACGTATCTAGCAAGTCTCTGTCCACTGTTTTTTTTCCACGGGCAAAATGAGGATTTTAGCTAGCTATATCTCTTCAGTTTCGGCGAATGGTCCTTTATGACGCCCATACAAAGTTGTCCTGTGGCTGTTGTATTTTGTATTTTGCGATGTCAAGGCACTCCTTTCTGGAGTATTGTTTCTTATTAAGGTAATTTACAATTGAAGTGTCCTGGTGGCATATCAGTTCAAAAAGAGATGAATCCAGAGGGTACTTTACTGTAATGACCACTGCACAGAGAGAGGGGGCTTCAAAGGCCTCTGCATTTGGGTGGGGGAGGCTGTGAAACTCTCCTACCATTGTTGGGCTCAAGGGCTTTGACACCTCTCACTTCAGACCTCAGTACTAATTGAAGTTGCAGCCAGATAAGTTCTGTCCTAGCAAGCTTGGTAGCCTTAACTTAGAATTCAGTCCTTATAGTAGAAATATATTATTGTAATTGATTTTTCTTCTTGGCTTTAAAAGTAGCATCAGACTAAACATTACTCACTCATTTCCAGGTTGAATAGTGTTTTCAGGTTTCTGTTTCTTTTGCTGGTCGTTGGTTTGATAGTAAGTATTGTTCCAGGTAATTTTGTCTAAAATCAGGTTGTAGGTTTGGAGTTTTGATTTGGAGTGAAGGTTATGTTGGCTACAGTTCCCCTTTTTTGACTATGTTATTGGTGTCCGAGCTGAGCAACCCCTATCTGAATACTTTCCGAATGCACTGTATATACAAGGAGTACCAGTACTGACTCAGTGTGCAGGGGTACGAGGTAGTTTAACTTGTTTTTTATAGCTGAGGCAACTGGGGAAAGATTAAGGTTCTTCCTTCTCAGCTACCCATACTTGATTCATTTCCGAACAGGCTTGTCCAACGACCCATGGCGGAGGTTAAGCACAGACTGTTACAATAACAGGTCCTCATCAGAATGTCACTCATTATCTGACAACAACTAGGAAACTTTAGTGGTTCTCTCAATCTCATACATTACTTATCAATGTCTGTGAAGTTTCTATCAAATTCTTGTATCTGCTCGGTCTGGCGTACTTTCAGCATCTGTTCTAGCACCCTCTAGAGGTTATCAGGGTAAATATGTTCTGTCATACTCAGTCTCACTAGCTAGGTTTACAGTATACCCTGACCAAAATGGTCCCAAACAGGATAACACATTTTCATGCAAATATTCTAAAATCCCAATAAAAACAGTAAGCACATTTTCCCACCAGAGATGTGTTTCCATAAAATGGACTGGTTGCGGATAAAGGCTGTACGTGATGATGTAGTGCACATAAAATACATTTTGCGGGTTTAATCCCCATGTACCGAATAAACAATACAAGTTAAATGGGTTTCCATTGCATTTTCAACTCTACTGATGGGTTTGTCACAAAAAAATGTGGTTATATAGCGAATGTGTCCATTCTGATATTGGCACATGCGCTCTAGCCAACAGCTCGTAGACAGACTGTAGTGTGGGTATAGCCTACATGATGAGATTATTATCAAAAAATAAACATAAAAAGAGAAAGATTATTTTAATTTGTCAAACGGCAGCCAAGCATTAGATTTATTAGGATCCCCATTAGCCGATGCCAATGGCAATAGCTAGTCTTACTGGGGTCCGACACGTAACGAAAAAGACATTACAGACAAAATACTTTAAAATATACATACATTAAAAAACATTCACGTGTGTGTGTGTGTGTGTGTGTGTGTGTGTGTGTGTGTGTGTGTGTGTGTGTGTGTGTTGTGTGTGGTGTGTGTGTGTGTGTGTGCTGTGTTGTTGAGTGTGAGTGTGGTGTGTGGTGTGTTGTGTGTGTGTGTGTGTGTGTGTGTGTGTGTGTGTGTGTGTGTGTGTGTGTGTGTGTGTGCATCTATCAGTTACACATGCATGTCAGTACATACACAGAACAAGTAGGTCACACGGGGGAGAGGCACTGTGCTGTGAGGTGTTGCTTTAATTGTTTTTTGAAACCAGGTTTGCTGTTCACTTGCTTTTTTGCCATATAAGATGGAAGGGAGTTCCATGCACCTCGTGGCTCTGTATAATACTGTACATTTCCTTGAATTTGTTCTGGACCTGGGGACTGTGAAAAGACCCCTGGTGGCATGTCTGGTGGGTAAGTGTGTGTGTCATGCTGTGTGTACGTTAACTATGCAAACAACTGGATTTCCAACACATTAATGTTTTGTATAAAAATAAGAAGTGACGCAGTCAGTCAGTCTTTCCTCAACCCTTAACCAAGAGAGACTGGCATGCATAGTATTAAAATTAGCCCTCTGATTACAATGAAGAACAATGCGCGCCACTTTGTTCTCAACCAGCTGGCAGCTTAACTAGGTCTTTCTTTGCAGCACTTGACCATTGACTGGGACAATAATCAAGATAAGACAAAACTAGAGAGTGTGGAGTGGTGTCAAAAAAAGCAGAGCATCTCTTTATTACTGACAGACCTCTACCCATCTTTACAAACCATTGAAACTATGGGGGGGTTGCACCAACATGGATGAACTCTTAAACTGGGTTAAATCAAGGTTTATCTAGTTCACCAAATTTAAACCTTGTTTTATTTATTTTTTATTTATTTTACCGTTATTTTACCAGGTAAGTTGGATGAGAACACGTTCTCATTTGCAGCAACGACCTGGGGAATAGTTACAGGGGAGAGGAGGGGGATGAATGAGCCAATTGTAAACTGGGGACTATTAGGTGACCGTGATGGTTGAGGGCCAGATTGGGAATTTAGCCAGGACACCAGGGTTAACACCCCTACTCTTACGATAAGTGCCATGGTCTTAATGACCTCAGAGAGTCAGGACACCCATTTAACGTCCCATCCGAAAGACAGCACCCTACACAGAGCAGTGACCCCAATTCACTGCCCTGGGGCATTGGGATCTTTGTTAGACCAGAGGAAAGAGTGCCTCCTACTGGCCCTCCAACACCACTTCCAGCAGCACCTGGTCTCCCATCCAGGGACTGACCAGGACCAACCCTGCTTAGCTTCAGAAGCAAACCAGCAGTGGTATGCAGGGTGGTATGCTTCATTTTAAATGAATCCTAGTTAAATTAAATCCTTCCTCTAATCTAAGTTTAGTTTTCACTTTAAACCTAGATTAATTTTAAGCCTGTTGTTCAATTAATAAAAAAAAAATGTAAACTAGATGGGAGATTAATTCTAAACTGCCACTTGAGGGTGCTTTAACTGATCAAATGCAGCATATCTACTGTGGAGAGACCAAAACGAGGTCCTCAGAGGAATAATTAGATACAGGTTGAATCCTGTGAGTTTTATGATAATTAACTCATTATTAGTAGGCTATTTACGTGCCCATTTTGTACAACAATTGAATTGGGGCTTATGATATGCCAGCCTTTGTACGAATGATGATGTTATGCAACATGGCTGTAACCGGGCTGATATACATTAACATTGTGGTGAAGTACGATGTTAGAAGAAACAGTCAGAGGTCACCAAGCGCAACATAGCTTCAGCGTGGTAAATCAGCTAGAAAGATGTTCGGCATCGAGTAATTGTCTCTTTCCCCCTCCAGTTAGGGGAGTGATGAGCTCTACAGCAGAGTCTCACAACTCAATCCCTGGTTGAAAAACGGTTTTCTGCCCCTCCCAAAAGATAGAATTTGTAGATAATTGGCCCTCTTTCTGGGACTCACCCACAAACAGGACCAAAGCCTGGCCTGCTGAGGAGTGACGGGACTCCATCCTAGCTGGAGGGGTGCTCTCATCTTATCTACCAACATAGACAGGGCTCTAACTCCTCTAGCTCCACAATGAAATAGGGTGCAGGCCAGGCAGCAGCCTGTTAGCCAGCCTGCCAGCTTAGTGGAGTCTGCACTAGCATAGTCAGTGTAGTCAGCTCAGCTATCCCCATTGAGATTGTGTCTGTGCTCGACCTAGGTTGGGCAAAATTAAACATGCGGTTCGCCTTAGCAATCTCACTTAGGATAAAGACCTCCTCCATTCCTGCCATTATTGAAAGAGATCTGATACCTCACATCTCAAAATAGGGTTACTTAATTTAGATCCCTCACTTCAAAGGCAGTTATAGTCAATGAACTAATCACTGATCATAATCTTGATTGATTGGCCTGACTTGACCATGGCTTAAGCCTGATGAATTACTGTGTTAAATGAGGCCTCACCTCCTGGTTACACTAGTGACCTATCCCCCGTGCATCCCGCAAAAAGGCGGATTGTGTTGCTAACATGTACCGCGATAGCCAAATTCAATTTACAAAAAAAAAAAATGACCGTTTTCGTCTTTTGAGCTTCTAGTCATGGAAGATCTATATGCAGCCTACTCAATCGCTTGTATAGCTAGCTACTGTTATACAGGCCTCCGCTGCCATGTACCAGCGTTCCTCACTGAGTTCCCTGAATTCCTATCGGACCTTGTAGTCCATAGCAGATAATTTCTAATTTTGGTGATTTTAATATTTCACATGGAAAAAGTCCACAGACCCACTCCCAAAAGGCTTTCGGAGCCATCCTCGACTCAGTGGGTTTTGTTCCAACATGTCTCTGGACCTACTCACTGCCACCAGTCATACTCTGGACCTAGTTTGTCCCATGAATAAATGTTGTAGATCTTAATTGTTTTTCCTCTAATCCTGGACTATCGGACCACCATTTTATTACGTTTGCAATCGCAACAAATATCTGCTCAGACCCCAACCAAGGAGCATCAAAAGTCGTGCTATTAAATTTCTCAGACACAACACAAAGAAATTTCCCTTGATGCCCTTTCCAGAGCCTTCTGCTACCCAAGGACGTCAGAGGAAAAATCAGTTTAACCACCTAACTGAGGAACTCAATTTAACCTGGCGCAATACCCTAGATGCAGTTGCACCCCTAAAAATCTAAAAACATTTGTCATAAGGAAAGTAGCTCCCTGGTATACAGAAAATACCGAGCTCTGAAGCAAAGCTTCCAGAAAATTGGAACGGAAATGGCGCCACACCAAACTGGAAGTCTTCCGACTAGCTTGGAAAGACAGTGTCGTGCAGTAATCGAAGAGCCACACTGCTGCTCGATCACCCTATTTTTACAACTAATTGAGGACAAATAAGAACAATCCAAAAGTATTTTTGAATCTGTCGCAAAGCTAACTAAAAAAGCAGCATTCCCCAAGTGAGATTGGCTTTCACTTCAGCAGTAATAAATTCATGAACTTCTTTGAGGGAAAAGATCATGATCATTAGAAAGCAAATTACGGACTCCTCTTTTAAATCTGCGGTATTCCTCCAAAAGCTCAGCTGTCCTGAGTCTGCAGAACTCTGCCAGGACCTAGGATCAAGAGAGACACTTAAGTGTTTTAGTACTTTATCTCCTTGACACAATGATGAAAATAATCAGGGCATCTAAACCTTCAAGCTGCATACTGGATCCTATTCCTACTAAACTACTAAAGAGCTGCTTCATGTGCTTGGCCCTCCTATGTTGAACATAATAAACGGGCTCTCTATCCACCGGATGTGTTTACCAAAACTCACTAATTAGTGGCAGGAATAAAGGCCTTCTCTTGAAAAAGCCAAACCTTGACCCAGCAAAATACAAAAAAAACTATCGGCCTATATCGAATCTTTCCATTCCTCTCAAAAAATTTTAGAAAAAGCGTTGCGCGAACTCACTGCCTTCCTTGAAGACCAAACAATGTATACGAAATGCTTCAGTCTGGTTTTGGACCCCATCATAGCACTGAGACTGCCACTTGTGGAAGGTGGTAAATGACCCTGTTAATGGCGTCAGACCGAGGCTCTGCATCTGTCCTCGTGCTACTAGACCTTAGTGCTGCCTTTGATACCATTCGATCACCACATTCTTTTGGAGAGATTGGAAACCCAAATTGGTCTACACGGACAAGTTCTGGCCTGGTTTAGATCTTATCTGTCGGAAAGATATCAGTTTGTCTCTGTGAATGGTTTGTCCTTGACAAATCAACTGTACATTTCGATGTTCCTCAAGGTTCCGTTTTAGGACCCCTATTGTTTTTCACTATATTATTTTGCCTCTTGGGGATGTTCATTCGGAAACATAATGTTTACTTTCACTGCTATGCGGATGACACACAGCTGTACATTTCAATTGAAACATGGTGAAGCCCAAAATTGCCCTCGCTAGAAGCCTGTGTTTCAGACATGAGGAAGTGGATGGCTGAAAACGTTCTACTTTTAAACTCGGACAAAACAGAGATGCCTTGTCTAGGTCCCAAGAAACAAAGAAGATCTTTGTTAAATCTGACAATTAATCTTGATGGTTGTAAAGTCGTCTCAAGATTAAAACTGTGAAGGGACTCTCGGCGTTACTCTGGACCCTGATCTCTCTTTTGACGAACATATCAAGACTGTTTTCAAGGACAGCTTTTCCATCTACGTAAATTGCAAAAATCAGACATTTCTGTCAAAAAATTATGCAGAAAAAGTAATCCATGCTTTTGTTACTTCTAGGTTAGACTACTGCAAATGCTCACTTTCGGCTACCGCGGAAAAGCACTAAATAAACTTCAGTTAGTGCTAAATACGGCGTGCTAGAATCCTCGACTAGAACCAAAAAATTGATCATATTACTCCAGTGCTAGCCTCCCTTCACTGGCTTTCCTGTAAGGCAAGGGCTGATTTCAAGGCTTTGGAGCAACGAAACCGCCCTTGCTGTCTTCTGCCTGGCCGGTTCCCCTCTCTCCACTGGGATTCTCTTCCTCTAACCCTATTACAGGGGCTGGTCACTGGCTTACTGGTGCTCTTTCATGCCGTCCCTAGGAGGGTGCGTCACTTGAGTGGGTTGATCACTGACGTGATCTTCCTGTTCTGTTGGCGCCCCCCTTGGTTGTGCCGTGTGGCGGAGATCTTTGTGGGCTATACTCGCCTTGTCTCAGGATGGTAAGGGTGTTGAGATATCCCTCTAGTGGGTGTGGGGGGCTGTGCTTTGGCAAATGGGTGGGGTGGTTATTCCTTCCTGTTTGGACTTGTCCGGGGTATCATCGGATGGGCCACAGTGTCTCCTGACCCCTCCTGTTTCAGCCTCCATCGATTTATGCTGCATTAGTTTATAGTTTGGGGGACTAGGTCAGTTTGTTATATCTGGAGTATTTCTCCTTGTTTCTATCTGGTGTCCTGTTGTGAATGTAAGTAATGCTCTCTCTAATTCTCTTCTTTCTTCTCTTTCTTTCTCTCTCTCGGAGGACCTGAGCCCTAGGACCATGCCTCAGGACAACCTGACATGATGTGACTCCTTGGCTGTCCCCAGTCCACCTGGCCGTGCTGCTGCTTCCAGTTTCAACTGTTCTGCTTGCAGCTATGGAACCCTGACCTGTTCACCGGACGTGCTACCTGTCCCAGACCTGCTGTTTTCAACTCTCTAGAGAGAATACTCTTAATGATCGGCTTATGAAAAGCCAACTGAATATTTACCTCCTGACGTGCTGCACCCTCGTAGCATTAACCTACTGAATCT
>NC_036838.1:37520121-37549512 GCF_002910315.2 Salvelinus sp. IW2-2015
TTATATCAGCGGTTCCTCACTGAGTTCCCTGAATTCCTATCGGACCTTTGTAGTCATAGGCAGATAATATTCTAATTTTGTGATTTTAATTATTTCACATGGAAAAGTCCACAGACCCACTCCAAAAGGCTTTCGGAGCCATCCTCGACTCAGTGGGGTTTGTTCCAACAGTCTCTGGACCTACTCACTGCCACAGTCATACTCTGGACCTAGTTTGTCCCATGGAATAAATGTTGTAGATCTTAATGTGTTTTCCTCATAATCCTGGACTATCGGACCACCATTTATTACGTTTGCAATCGCAACAAATATCTGCTCAGACCCCAACCAAGGAGCATCAAAAGTCGTGCTATAAATTCTCAGACAAACAAAAGATTCCCTTGATGCCCCCTTCCAGAGCCTTCTGCGCTACCCAAGGACGTCAGAGGACAAAAATCAGTTTAACCACCTAACTGAGGAACTCAATTTAACCTGGCCGCAATACCCTAGATGCAGTTGCACCCCTAAAAATCTAAAAACATTTGTCATAAGAAGAAGTAGCTCCCTGGTATACAGAAGAAAATACCGAGCTCTGAAGCAAAGCTTCCAGAAAATTGGAACGGAAATGGCGCCACACCAAACTGGAAGCTTCCGGACTAGCTTGGAAAGACAGTGTCGTGCAGTAATCGAAGGCCGCTCACTGCTGCTCGATCACCCTATTTTTTCCAACTTAATTGAGGAAAATAAGAACAATCCAAAATGTATTTGTTGATACTGTCGCAAAGCTAACTAAAAAAGCAGCATTCCCCAAGTGGAGATTGCTTTCACTTCAGCAGTAATAAATTCATGAACTTCTTTGAGGGAAAAGATCTGATGATCATTAGAAAGCAAATTACGGACTCCTCTTTAAATCTGCGGTATTCCTCCAAAAGCTCAGCTTGTCCTGAGTCTGCAGAACTCTGCCAGGACCTAGGATCAAGAGAGACACTTAAGTGTTTAGTACTTTATCTCCTTGACACAATGATGAAAATAATCAGGGCATCTAAAACCTTCAAGCTGCATACTGGATCCTATTCCTACTAAACTACTAAAGAGCTGCTTATGTGCTTGGCCTCCTATGTTGAACATAATAAACGGCTCTCTATCCACCGGATGTGTTACACAAACCACTAATTAGTGGCAGTAATAAATGCCTTCTCTTGGAAAAAAAGCCAAACCTTGACCCCAGAAAAATACAAAAAAAACTATCGGCCTATATCGAATCGTTCCATTCCTCTCAAAAAATTTTAGAAAAAGCTGTGCCGCACACTCACTGCCTTTCCTGAAGACAAACAATGTATACGAAATGCTTCAGTCTGGTTTTGGACCCCATCATAGCACTGAGACTGCACTTGTGAAGGTGGTAAATGACCCTGTTAATGGCGTCCAGACCGAGGCTCTGCATCTGTCCTCGTGCTACTAGACCTTAGTGCTGCCTTTGATACCATTCGATCACCACATTCTTTTGGAGAGATTGGAAACCCAAATTGGTCTACACGGACAAGTTTGGCCTGGTTTAGATCTTATCTGTCGGAAAGATATCAGTTTGTCTCTTGTGAATGGTTTGTCCTTGACAAATCAACTGTACATTTCGATGTTCCTCAAGGTTCCGTTTTAGGACCCCTATTGTTTTTCACTATATTATTTTGCCTTCTTGGGGATGTCATTCGGAAACATAATGTTTTACTTTCACTGCTATGCGGATGACCACACAGCTGTACATTTTCAATTGAAACATGGTGAAGCCCAAAATTGCCCTCGCTAGAAGCCTCGTGTTTCAGACATGAGGAAGTGGATGGCTGAAAACGTTCTACTTTTAAACTCGGACAAAACAGAGATGCCTTGTTCTAGGTCCCAAGAAACAAAGAAGATCTTCTGTTAAATCTGACAATTAATCTTGATGGTTGTAAAGTCGTCTCAAGAATAAAACTGTGAAGGGACCTCGGCGTTACTCTGACCCTGATCTCGTCTTTTGACGAACATATCAAGACTGTTTCAAGGACAGCTTTTTTTCCATCTACGTACAATTGCAAAAATCAGACATTTTGCTGTCAAAAAATTATGCAGAAAAAGTAATCCATGCTTTTGTTACTTCTAGGTTAGACTACTGCAATGCTCTACTTTCCGGCTACCGCGGATAAAGCACTAAATAAACTTCAGTTAGTGCTAAATACGGCGTGCTAGAATCCTGACTAGAACCAAAAATTGATCATATTACTCCAGTGCTAGCCTCCCTTCACTGGCTTCCTGTAAGGCAAGGGCTGATTTCAAGGCTTTGGAGCAACGAACCGCCCTTGCTGTCTCTGCCTGGCCGGTTCCCCTCTCTCCACTGGATTCTCTGCCTCTAACCCTATTACAGGGGCTGTGTCACTGGCTTACTGGTGCTTTCATGCCGTCCCTAGGAGGGGTGCGTCACTTGAGTGGGTTGAGTCACTGACGTGATCTTCCTGTCTGGTTGGCGCCCCCCTTGGGTTGTGCCCTGTGTCGTGGCGGAGATCTTTGTGGCTATACTCGCCTTGTCTCAGGATGGTAAGTTGGTGTTGAGATATCCCTCTAGTGTGTGGTGGGGCTGTGCTTTGGCAAAGTGGGTGGGTTATATCCTTCCTGTTTGGACTTGTCCGGGGTATCATCGGATTGGGCCACAGTTGTCTCCTGACCCCTCCTGTTTCAGCCTCCAGTAGTTATGCTGCATTAGTTTATGTGTTGGGGGACTAGGGTCAGTTTGTTATATCTGGAGTATTTCTCCTTGTCTTATCTGGTGTCCTGTGTGAATGTAAAGTATGCTCTCTCTAATTCTCTTCTTTCTCTCTTTCTTTCTCTCTCTCGGAGGACCTGAGCCCTAGGACCATGCCTCAGGACAACCTGACATGATGACTCCTTGCTGTCCCCAGTCCACCTGGCCGTGCTGCTGCTCCAGTTTCAACTGTTCTGCTTGCAGCTATGGAACCCTGACCTGTTCACCGGACGTGCTACCTGTCCCAGACCTGCTGTTTTCAACTCTCTAGAGAAATACTCTTAATGATCGGCTATGAAAAGCCAACTGATATATTACTCCTGAGGTGCTGCACCCTCGACAACTACTGTGATTATTATTATTTGACCATGCTGGTCATTATGAACATTTGAACATCTTGACCATGTTCTGTATAAATCTCCACCCGGCACAGCCAGAAGAGGACTGACCACCCCTCATAGCCTGGTTCGTCTCTAGGTTTCTTCCTAGGTTTTGGCCTTCTAGGGAGTTTTTCCTAGCCACAGTGCTTCTACACCTGCATTGCTTGCTGTTTGGGGTTTTAGGCTGGTGGTTCTGTACAGCACTTTGAGATATCAGCTGATTTACGAAGGGCTATATAAATACCATTTGATTTGATTTGAAGAGCATGAAGTAGCATTAACATTAGTTTTAACGTGCATTATAGGCATTGATATTTACCAGTTATTTATGCTTACTAAATATTGGTGGGTCAAGTTGTCCGTCGTCATCATTGGGGTTATGGAGAGGGGCAAACTGTTGGGGAATCATCTTCATATCTTCTGGGTGATAGGATTAATTCCCTTGGACGGAGGCCCCCATCCGGCTCCGGTCTGAAATAGCCCCCGCCTCTTCTCTGCCACATCCTTTTTGGCTTTTGCTTTAATCTATGTCGATCCATTGCATTTGTTGCATAAAATGGCCCAGGTCTTTTCCTTCTTTTTGACAGTCGTGTTGTCTGTCTTTTAATCCTCCAGTACGTTACTAAATTCCTCCATCAGCTCCAACAATAGTTTTTTTTCCTAAATGAAGAATTTTGAACTTCTTTGACATGCCACGATGAGGTGGCTAGCGGACAAATAATACATGTCTAAATAACCTTAAGTAATGACAATTATAAATTATAGTGTATGCTAGCTAGCTCAGTTTATAAACTAGCTAGCTACAGTAGCTAATGTTAGCTAACCAATTCGTTTTCTGTCTAGTACTGGCAAATAACAGATTTTATTTCAAATCCGCCAACCCATGAGAACCTTTCACGATGGAGTTTCAGTAGTTCTAACATTACATTGTTTATTTTATCAAGGAACAGCAACTTTGTGGTCTCATTTGTCAAGTAGCTACTTCGCTTCAACTCACGAAATACATCATATATTGGTGTAACATGTCACTAATCATAGTTTAAAACCGTTAATCATAGATTTAATGATCCAGATTTAAAATTAAGTGGAACAACACATCTCTGATTAATTTAAAACCTAAATTTACAAAACCTAGATTAGCTCTAATCCTAGATTAATTTAAACCATGTTGGTGYAACCCACCCTCTATGTTTTGACCATGACAGTTTACAATCTAAGGTAACACCAAGTAATCATCATGTCACCAAAATAAAACCCTTGATATTTATTGGAAAGGAGCATCAAGCTCATCACCTTTCACCACCCTGTTAAATTCATCATAACTTGCCTTCCCGAGTTGCAGTGGGAGGGACCACACAACATGTCATCGCTTGACTCCAACTTTACTTCCATATGACGGTTATTATATCAACACTTGGACATAATAGCGTTTCCACCGCCATTTCTGGCGTAATCAATTTCACAGACACAAAAAGATCCCACCTTGACTAGCAAATTTGGTTTTGTCGACATTTGGAAGGTTACCGACAAATTTGCTGTTTCCATCATTGCTGTTTCCTTTCATTACATTTTTATCGGACGAACTTTACGCGCATAAAATGATTGGATGGAAACCTGGTCTGCTGCGTGCGTGTGTGTGCGTGCGTGTGTGTGCGTGCGTGTGRGTGCGTGCGTGTGTGAGCCCATCTGTGTGTGTGCCGCTCTCACGCGTGCGTGTGCACCACTGTTTGTCGCTGACCTTCACTTGAAACCCAATCTGGAAATGAACTGAATGGGGCCTTGTCTAAAAACGCTGACTATGTGGAACGCTGGCTGTGCCACTTATAAAATTGATTAGCCATAACTTATTGTATTGCAGTAAAACGCTTGCCTGGTCATTTTGTGTATATGCAGAGCCTCATGCTGCCACAGGGAGTTGTAATCACTTGTCCACTGATTATTGAGGGTCATCCTATAAAACCACACCACTTCATTAGAATACATCCCCTGTCTTCATTCATGAGAAGACACCTCTAAATGACAGGCACATTCATCCCACTGTCCTCTATCCAGGAATATTATGCGAAACCAAAGCCAATTACGATTAATAATCTGTCAGACACACTGCGACAGGTACAAGTACAAATAATATTCTGTCAGACAGCCTGCATCAAGACTGCACTAGTTGTATATTTCAAGTTATGGGCTAGTCATTTACTATATCTCTCTGCTGCATTCTGTCCTGTGTTGTTGTAAACATGACCATGTTGTTTTGAATATGACTGTTTTTGTGTATATGCTTTTCAATGTAAACACACACATCGAAACAACCATGCAGCTGGATGTTCTGTGGAATGCAGCTGGATGTTCTGTGGAATGCAGCTGGATGTTCTGTGGAATGCAGCTGGATGTTCTGTTGGAATGCAGCTGGATGTTCTGTGGAATGCAGCTGGATGTTCTGTGGAATGCAGCTGGATGTTCTGTGGAATGCTAATCTGTTTGATGTGTTGAGACATTAGAGTTGATGTGTGAAATCTTCCCCTTGGTCTGACTAGTCAGTGCCACGCCATTAGATAGATAGCATTGACTATTCACAATGTACTGCATAAGGCAGAATATGAAGTTGGCAACAAACACGTACAGTGTATAGATGTATTTTTACAGTAAACAGTAGGCTATATTTCCCCCGCTAAAACAGAGTGTATGACCTCTGAATATACAGTCAGGGTGGAAACTCATTGTGTATGCTTTATTTTCGTGCTCTTGGGAACCTGGCCAAGTGGAGAGGTGACTCTGTGTATGTGTGCCTGCCTGCTGCTGTCCACTCAGCCACAGTGCTGAAGTTGTAAAAGAAGCTGACACAGGGGGATGGGGAGTCTACATGTGTGTGTATGCTGTGTTAGTCTGTGTCTATGATGTGTTAGTATGAGGTGTGTGTGTGTGTGTGTGTGTGTGTGTGTGTGTGTGTGTGTGTGTGTGTGTGTGTGTGTGTGTGTGTGTGTGTGTGTGTGTGTGTGTGTGTGTGTGTGTGTGTGTGTGTGTGTGTGGTGTGTGTTGTGGAGTCCGTTTATCCACTGTTGAGTACTGTTGGTGTTGAAGTTGTGGAACAGGCCCATGCGTGTTGTGGTGGAGCTGTGTCCATGGGGAACTGCAGGAACTGCTTCATGTCCAGTTGGGGGCGGACTACCGTGGGGTTCCTGAGGAAGGCAGGGACGCCCCCGGACGGTTCATGCTGCCTGGAGAGAGACAGACAGAGGGAGAGAGTGTTTTATTCAGAATATATCTAACAGTCAGTGGTATTTTTCTATTTGTTGTCAATGTAACAAGAATGTACTCCTTCACTTCCCGGGACAAAGTGATGTCCATAAAATGTTGTCCATAATGTTCAGCAGTGTGGTACTGGGGTGATGTCTGTAGTGTAAAAGACACACACACACACACACACACACACCACACACACAACACCACACACACCACACACACACACCACCACACACACACACACACACACACACCACACACACAACACACACACACACACACACACACACCCACACACCACACACACACACAGACAGACACCTATAGAAGGACACCTATAGAAGGACACTATAGAAGGACTCACTCAGTACTCTGCTCAATCCCCCTCTCCTCAATCACTACTAACAGCATCTCAGAGACTAGATTGAGAGCGATAAGAGAGAGAGAGAGAGAATGAGAGAAAGAAAGAGAGAGAGTGGGGGGTAAAGACTAGCTCTACACTTGACATCCCACCTCTCCTCTAATCAGCCATTCCCTCTGAGCCCAGCTCTTGAGAGACAGAATAAACACGACATCCACTCTGCCATCATCCCTTTCTCTCCCCTTCTCTTCTCCTGTGCTCTCTCTCCCTCAAACCTTCTCTCTATCCATCCCTCCCGTCCCTGCATTCTCTTCTGGCGGTTAAGCAGTGTGAAAGGCTTGCCTTGAGTCTACTGTGACGGGGAGAGCTAAGCTCACAGCTGGAGCGTCTGCAGATATCCAACCTAGCTCCCCGTATTCCTCTCTCACTTTCTCTCTCTCCTCTCTCTCTCTCTCATCTCTCTCTCTTCTCTCTCTCTCTCTCTCTCTCTCGCTCCTCACTCTGTGCACCGCTCCTCTCCCCATTTCAAACTCTCTTTTTTCTCTGCTCTGTTAGACTCTTATTGTCAACCATCTACCCTCCCTTACTCCACTGACTCGCCTGCTTGTGCACTCCCTATTTCTCGTCCTCCCTCCCCCCCTCCTCCCTCCCTCCCTCTCCCTCCCTCCCTCCCTCCCTCCTCCCTCCCTCCCTCCCTCCTCCCTCCTCCCTCCTCCTCCTCCCATTGCTCTCATTCCTCTCCCCTCCCTCTCTCCACCAATATCCCTTTTTTAGTGTACAATCAGAATTTGTTTAGTTTTTTTGTGCCTTTTATTGCGTCGGGTAGCCATTGTGACTGTAGCTACTTAAAAAAATTTGCTACAGTTTGGAAAACCGGTTACAATCCGAAACGCTTGTGAGCAGAAGCTATTTTATTGTGAAGAGGAAGATCCTTTGAATAGAGAGACTTGAAGAGGATCTTCAATGAGCTGTCAGTATTAGAGTTTCTCTAGCCCCCTCTCTTCTCTCTCTCTCTCTCTCTCTCTCTCTCTCTCTCTCTCTCTTCTCTCTCTCTCTCTCCTCTCTCTCTCTCTCTCTCTCTCTCTCTCTTCTCTCTCCTCTCTCTCCTCACTCCCTCACTCTCTCTCTCCCTCTCTCCCTCTTCCTCTCCCCAGAAGCAAAAAGGCTGTCAGAGAGCTTAAGCTCAGCTGCAACCGGTCTGTGTGGCTGCTGGTCCTGACATCCTCCAGTCTCTGTAGTGAGGGAGGGAAACAGAGAGAGACAGACTCCCTGAAAAAGTAAGAATAGAACAATAGGATGGAACGGGGGAGAGAGAGAGAGAAAGGATCGTGGCGGGCGGCAGCTCACATGATGGTCGTCATCACCTCTCCTAAACTGACCGCAGTCAGGAATTGTCTGTTACCACCTCTGACTTGTTCCAGAACCATCTTGAACTACACACCTACCATAAACCCACCACCACAACACACACACACACACACAACACCACACCCACCACCACACACACACACACACATACACACACACACCACACACACACACAACACACACACACACACACCAGCACACACACACACACAACACACACCCACACACACCACATCTGACACACACACACACACACCAACACCAACACACACACACACCACCCTTTTCCCAGCGACAAAGGAGAGAGACAGCATTGATCTGACACGGTCGGAGTGGTGCTAAAGTGTTAAACTCCTGCCAAACTCTATAAATCTCCATCTCTCTCTCCTTCTCTCCTTTAAGACAGCCCTGTTCTGTCTGTCCTCCCCTATTCCCTCTGCTTATCACTTTTCTGCCCCAAATGCAAATGTTTGGCTGAGGAGAAGATCAATGGTAGCGTAATAGCTTATTGGATTGTACAGGGGTTAGGAGAGAGATGGAGGAGAGAGACATGGAGATAGAGAATGAGAGAAAGAGATGTAGGGAGAGAGACATGGAGATGAAGAAAGAGAGAGAAAGAGATGGAGGGAGAGAGAGAGACATGGAGACAGAGAAGGAGAGAGAAAGAGACAGAGGGATAGAGACATGGAGACAGAGAAGGAGGGATAGAGACATGGAGATAGAGAAGGAGAGAGAAAGAGAAAGAGATGGAGGGAGAGAGAAAGAGATGCAGGAAATGAGATGAAGTGAGAGAGATTATGAGACGGAGGGAAAGACTGTGTGTAGGTTGACATGTGGATTGATATTTTTACCTCTTCCTCCACCAATACTTTCTCCCAACCCTACAAACATCATTATGGTATAATGAATTGATGAGTTGATGAAGACAGTGAACCTTGAGATAATGTTGTACTGTCACACAAGAAATGGGATTTGACAATTTAACAGACACTTTAACTATTTTTCTGTAATAACAGCTGAGCTGTGAATACATGATCATGTTAATATCCACTGTGGAGGCTGGCCTTCTAGGCAGAGTTCCTCTGTGTTTGTGTTCTTTTGCATATCTTAATTTACATTTTTTATTGGCCAGTCTGAGATATGGCTTTTTCTTTGCAACTCTGCCTAGAAGGCCAGAATCCCGGAGTCGCCTCTTCACTGTTGACGTTGAGACTGGTGTTTTGCGGGTACTATTTAATGAAGCTGCCAGTTGAGGACTTGTGAGGCGTCTGTTTCTCAAACTAGACACTCTAATGTACTTGTCCTCTTGCTCAGTTGTGCACCCGGCCCTCCCACTCCTCTTTCTCTAACTGGTTAAAAATCAGCCATTTCCAGCTACAATAGTCATTTAAAACATTATCAATTTCTACACTGTATTTCGGATCAATTTGATGTTATTTTAATGGACAAAAAATGTGCTTTTCCTTCAAAAACAAGGACAATCTGAACAGTAGTGTATATAAAATATATATGAAAAATGTTTACCTATAGAAATTATATACAAGTAAATATATCATTATATGAGTGCTGCATTACTGCTTATGGTAATGGTAATGTATATGTATTGGTTTGACCTTGACACAATGTCTGCCCTCCATGAATTCCCAGTCTCCCCCAACAGTCTAGCAAGAGCACATGGCTCACAGATATACACACACACACCACACACACACACACACACACACACACACACACACACACACACAACAAACACACACGCACACGCACACGCACACGCACACGCACACACACACACACACCGCCCCCCACCCCCATGCACATACCCAGCTGTGCCTAAGGCTGCTGAAATTGGCAATTCATTTACCCAATTCAGACTTAATGATCACAGAGGTAATGCCAAAGTCAGTGATGTAGTGGAGCCTCTCAGTATTCCCTGCCTGTCTCTATCTCTATCTCTGTCTCGATCTCACTCCGCTCAGGGGAACCAGGGCTACTACTGATGTGTTGTCTCGCCACCACCTCCCCCAATGAAAACCTGATAAGAGGCAACGCCGGAGGGTCCCTATAAAACCACTGCATTGAGGCCAACGCTACACATGCACACACACTCACACCCACACACTGTGGATTAGTTTAACATTAGGCTAAACACATGATGATGCCAGTCTGACACATCTGCATGTCAATGGGGCTGCTGCTGCACAGCCAGCTGAGAGACAAGCTAGCTAGCTACTGTACTGGATTAACCAGAAGCTCCTGACAAAAGGCTGTTTAACAGCTGCCAGAGAGCAGGGAGCAAGGAGGGGAGAGCTGGGATGAAACTGTAGCATAAGACAATTCTGGACCAACTGCAGATCCCTTATCCACTGGATCTGCTGGATTTATACTGGCCATTGTGATGTCACAAGGTGACTTACTCTGCACTGACAGCAATTCGGGAGATAAATGATTACAATTATTATCAGGGCAATCAATCGCACACCGCATCAGTTACAGAGATGGATTGCTATTTAGTCCTCAGTTGCTCTGCAGCCAAAATGCTGCCCAGGAAAGTCTTCTATTCGCAATAGCTTGTACAATCATCCCATATATTGAGACTCTCATTTTATAATCATACATTATAGGTTCAGTTGTGTAAATGTTGTGTAAATGTTCTCTACTGTATGTCGTGTCATTCACAGAACCACAGTGCTAATGTTTTTATGCAGGGGAAAGATGCTCCTCTCTCTGTGTCGCATTCTGCCACTGTGAAGGATTGACCTGGGCATGAAATTGTATTTACTGCAGCTTAGCTTACCCTCCAGCCAAAGACAGCTATTTTGACCTACGCAGGGGGCACACACACACATATGCACACACATGCATGCAAACACACACAAGCATGCATACACACACACACACACACACACACACACTCACAAAAGCATGCACATGCACGCAAACACACACACAAATACCAACACACATGCAAGCTTGCAAGAACATGTGCAAGCACACACACACACAAGTATCATACACACACATAATAATAATATTGATTTAGAATCCATGGGGAGTGTAATTAGCTAAAGTCACAGACATTTGTTCTTAATGACTTCTTCAGAGGACGAATGGGAACTTTACAAGAGAAACACACACACACTTATCAATTGCAAATAGTTGTCCTTGGAAATAAGTACATGCCTAAATTAGACAGATTTATTCAGTCAGAGCCTAGTATGTTCTCTCGTTATCTCTCTTCCAGTCCCAAATGATAATTACAGCGCCATCAGAAGTTAATTCTTAATGGACACAATAACTACCAGGGCACAATGTGTTCCTGTCATATCACCTCACGGGCCTGACACTCATTCACATAATGATCTATTACTTCTTCCGCTGAAGGTGAGCTCAGCATCACAGAGAGAGAAAGAGGCATAGAGGAGGTGAGGGAGAACACATTGTTCACTTCAGCCTTCATCTGGCTTTAATGATAGATGCTCTGCACCTCAGTGGCCAGGTTTAAACGCTGCCTCAGAGTTTGCTGGGAACTTTGACAAGTGCACTCTGTGTGTGTAGGGAAGAATGTGTGTGTTAGAGCTAGAGTTTGGGGAAAATGTCAGGGATTTCGAAATGTATAAGTGATTTAGAAGTCTTTTTAAAAATATAATTCTGCACTGTCTGCAGACAGTGTGCGTGTTACAGAGAATAACAGTGTGTGTATGTAAATATGGCATGTCATTGAATGTTTGTTTGAGTGCTCACTGTAAAAACATATTTGTTCTTTCAACATATTATTTCCAGTCATAAAGTTGCATGGGCCTTTTCAAGCACTATCAACTTAAAATGTCAAGCTATCCAACTTACACCACATTTACTTTGACTAATACAAGACAGGTAAGGCAACTGCACCATTTGTCAGCATAACCTACTGCTTATAGTTGAATCAGTTTAGGTTTAAGCAGAGATAGCTAGCTTCCATATTTTCAATTAAGCTAACTGTCCAGTTAAGTAGACTATATATTGACTAAACAACCCTAACCATGATATAATAGAGCTTTCAGTAGGGAACATTATGCTCCCATCTGTCTCTTGATCATGCATTTATTTTWATTTTTTCAAATAATTGTCTTTTTCATTTCACCAACAGGCCACTTTAACCTCAACGACATTTTCAGTAACGGTTATTGCAACGTTTTACTTGTTACTTTATACATGTGGTTGTTTATCTACCTATGTTGTTGAATGCACTGACTGAAGTCAAATCAAATCCAAGTTTATTTGTCACGTGCGCTGAATACAACAGGTATTACAACAGGTACCTTACAGTGAAATGCTTACTTACAGGCTCTAACCAATATTGCAAAAAAGGTATTAGGTGAACAATAGGTAGGTAAAGAAATATAACAACAGTAAAAAGACAGGCTATATGCAGTAGCGAGGCTATAAAAGTAGCGAGGCTACATACAGACACCGGTTAATAAGGCTGATTGAGGTAGTATGTACATGTAGATATGGTTAAAGTGACTATGCATATATGATGAACAGAGAGTAGCAGTAGCGTAAAAGAGGGGTTGGCGGGTGGTGGGTGGGACACAATTCAGATAGCCCGGTTAGCCAATGTGCGGGAGCACTGGTTGGTCGGCCCAATTGAGGTAGTATGTACATGAATGTATAGTTAAAGTGACTATGCATATATGATAAACAGAGAGTAGCAGCAGCGTAAAAAGAGGGGTTGGGGGGGCACACAATGCAAATAGTCCGGGTAGCCATTTGATTACCTGTTCAGGAGTCTTATGGCTTGGGGGTAAAAACTGTTGAGAAGCCTTTTTGTCCTAGACTTGGCACTCCGGTACCGCTTGCCATGCGGTAGTAGAGAGAACAGTCTATGACTGGGGTGGCTGGGGTCTTTGACAATTTTAGGGCCTTCCACTGAGGGCCTTCCTCTGACACAGCCTGGATGGCAGGCAGCTTAGCCCCAGTGATGTACTGGGCCGTACGCACTACCCTCTGTAGTGCCTTGCGGTCAGAGGCCAAGCAATTGCCGTACCAGGCCTGTCTCTTATACACATCTAGATGTGTATAAGAGACAGATTCTAGTTTGTTGTTGATGTGGACACCAAGGAACTTGAAGCTCTCAACCTGCTCCACTACAGCCCCGTCGATGAGAATGGGGGCGTGCTCTGTCTTCCTTTTCCTGTAGTTCATTAGTTTTGGTTACGTTGAGGGATAGGTTGTTATTCTGGCATCACCCGGCCAGGTCTCTGAATTCCTCCCTATAGGCTGTCTCGTCGTTGTCGGTGATCAGGCCTACCACTGTTGTGTCGTCTGTAAACATAATGATGGTGTTGGAGTCATGCCTGGCCATGCAGTCGTGGGTGAACAGGGAGTACAGGAGGGGACTGAGCATGCACCCCTGGGGGGCTCCAGCGTTGAGCATCAGCGTGGCAGATGTGTTGCTACCTACCCTCATCACCTAGGGGGCGACCCATCAGGAAGTCCAGGTTCCAGTTCCAGAGGTAGGTGTTTAGTCCCAGGATCCTTAGCTTAGTGATGAGCTTTGAGGGTACCATGGTGTTGAACGCTGAGCTGTAGTCAATGAATAGCATTCTCACATAAGTGTTCCTTTTGTCCAGGTGGGAAAGGGCAGTGTGGAGTGCAATAGAGATTGCATCATCTGTGGATCTGTTTGGGCGGTATGCAAATTAGGGTGGGTCTAGGGTTTCTGGGATGATGGTGTTGATGTGAGCCATGACCAACCTTTCAAAGCACTTCATGGCTACAGACGTGAGTGCTACGGATCTGTAGTCATTTAGGCAGGTTGCCTTTGTGTTCTTAGGCACAGGGACTATGATGGTCTGCTTGAAACATGTTGGTATTACAGACTTAATCAGGGACATGTTGAAAATGTCAGTGAAGACACCTGCCAGTTGGTCAGCACATGCCCAGAGCACACGTCCTGGTAATCCGTCACTCTGGATTAAAGAGTCTGCTAAATGACCAAAATGTCAATGTAAAAAATATACGGTTGCAAAGAATGCTGGGTATATTTCTAATGAGCGCTGCCCCCCCAAAAAACATTTTTTTTATTCAGCACAACTGTTATGTTATTTCAGTAGATTTCACTTCATGGTTGTGAATTTCTAAGTTGAGCAAACACGTAGTTTTTAGCTGATTCAATTTGATTTCATAGGTTAAGACAATTTGAGTGAGTTGACCAATTTAGTTGACTTAGATATATAAAACAAGTCATTTTGAGTGATTCTCAATATATTTTTTTTACAGTACTTGTGTGTGTGTGCGTGTGACTGCGTGTGTGTGTCCAGTGATGGTGGCAGCCATGATGTCTCCAGTGGTGAACACAACTATACTCTCGCTCTGCCCCATCAGACTCCTCTGTAGTTATTTTTAAGACACTGTTTAACCTTGTTTTACGCATGTGATGTCAGAATACACTTACTAGCTAGGTTTCCATCCAATTGGTGAAAGATTTTCATGGGAATATTCTAAAATCTGCATAAAAACAATATGCACATTTTTCCACCAGAGATATGTTTCCATCAAATTGACAGATAAATTCCCATGTACTGTATAACAAAATACTACTTAAATGGGTTTCCATCGCATTCTCATCTCTACTGATGGTTTAGTCCCCAAAAATGTTATATAGCGAATGTGCACACTCTGGTATTGGCACGTGCACTCTAGCCAACAGCTCGCAGATACAGTGCAGGTATAGCCTACATMATGAGATTATTTTTATTTGTCAAACGGCAGCCAAGCATCGATTATTATGTCACCAGAATAAGACCCTCATCGTCTTGCACTTTCACCACGCTGTGAAGTTCATCAGAACTGAATTTTTCTGTAGCCTAATAAACTGCAAGGTTTCCTGAGTCGTACTGGGAGGACTACACAACATGTCATTGCTTGACTTCAAGTTTGCTTCGATATGATGGTTGTTATATCAATATTTTAGCATAAAAGTATTCCATAGCCATTTCTCGTATAATTAATTTTACAAACACAAAAAGATCCCACCTTGTCTAGCCTATTTTGTTTTGGAGATATTTAGAAAGTTTACTGACAAATGTGCGGTTTCGTGACATGTTTTATCCGACATGTACTTTCCTTGCATAAAAAGGTTGGATGAAAACATGGTTACTGTTCCAAAATGACTCAAATGACTGCCTCGCCTGGTTCACCAACTACTTCAACGACAGAGTTCAGTGTGTCAAATCGGAGGGCCTGTTGTCCGGACCTCTGGCAGCCTCTATAGGGGTGCCACAGGGCTCAAATCTCGGGCCGACTCTTTTCTCTGTATACATCAATGATGTCGCTCTTGCTGCTGGTGATTCTCTGATCCACCTCTACGCAGACGACACCATTCTGTATACTTCTGGCCCTTCTTTGGACACTGTGTTAATTAACCTCCAGACGAGCTTCAATGCCATACAACACTCCTTCCGTGGCCTCCAACTGCTCTTAAATGCAAGTAAAACTAAATGCCTGCTCTTCAACCGATCGCTGCCAGCACCTGCACACCTGTCTAGCATCACTACTCTGGACGGTTCTGGCTTAGAATATGTAGACAACTACAAATACCTAGGTGTCTGGTTAGACTGTAAACTCTCCTTCTAGACTCACATTAAGCATCTCCAATCCAAAATTAAATCTAGAATCGACTTCCTATTTTGCAACAAAGCATCCTTCACTCATGCTGCCAAACACACCCTCGTGAAACTGACTATCCTACCGATCCTTGACTTCGGCGATGTCATTTACAAAATAGCCTCCAATACTCTACTCAGCAAATTGGATGCGGTCTATCACAGTGCCATCCGTTTTATCACCAAAGCCCCATATACTACCCACCACTGTAACCTGTATGCTCTCGTTGGCTGGCCCTTGCTTCATACTCATCGCCAAACACACTGGCTCCAGGTCATCTATAAGTCTTTGCTAGGTAAAGCCCCGCCTTATCTCAGCTCACTGGTCACCATAGCAGCACCCACCCGTAGCACGCGCTCCAGCAAGTATATCTCACTGGTCACCCCCAAAGCCAATTCCTACTGCCTTTCCTTCCAGTTCTCTGCTGCCAATGACTGGAACGAACTGCAAAAATCACTGAAGCTGGAGACTCATATCTCCCTCACTAACTTTAAGCATCAGCTGTCAGAGCAGCTTACAGATCATTGCACCTGTACATAGCCCATCTGCAAATAGCCCACCCAACTACCTCCTCCCCATATTGTAATTTTTTTTTGCTCCTTTGCACACCAGTATTTCTACTTGCACATTCATCTTCTGCACATCTATCACTCCAGTGTTTAATTGCTAAATTGTAATTATTTCGCCACTARGGTCTATTTATTGCCTTACCTCCCTAATCTTACTTAATTTGCACACACAGTACAGTATATAGACTTTTATATTGTGATATTGACTGTAAGTTTGTTTATTCCATGTGTAACTCTGTGTTTTTGTTTGTGTCGCACTACTTTGCTTTATCTTGACCAGGTCGCAGTTGTAAATGAAAGCTTGTTCTCAACTGGCCTACCTGGTTAAATAAAGGTGAAAAAAAATAATAATAATTGTGATTGTTAAGCCAAAGTGCAGTTAACCCATGCTGCCCTCAAACCAAGGCACGCTGCCCACTATTTATCTATGTTTCAACTTGTTTTTCAAATTTTCAAATAAAAGTTTTATTTTCAAACAYCAGTCTGAAATGAGGTGCGTTCTGCTTCCTCATTAATTCACATAGAAGTAGCACATTTCACAGTGGCGGACAATTTACGTTTGAGGCATGCTATGCTATTGTAAGGTGAGGATTAGCTACATGAGCTGGACAAACTTCTCTCTTCAATGAGAGCCCAAGCACTCCCCCAGTGTTTCCCCAGGTCAAGTATGCAGACATTTGCGCATCTTCAGTCAGAACAGAACCTTCCCAAACTTTCCCCCTGGCACATTTTCCATCTGGGTCCCACTTTGCCTTCATTGTTGTTTTCCTTACTAATAATTACATTGTGCAGGTGTGCATTCCTATCAAAATAATTGCCTTATTACCTTATCATAATGCAGTTTCTGTATATTGTGGTATGTAATTTCTGCTGTACCACAACATATGTACATTGTGTTATTTTATTGTTGCTCTTTAAATATTTGTTGTTTTTCTATTTTCTTATTTTTTTCATTTTCATTTGTATTTATTTATTGTTTACTTCAGTTTATTTAGTAAATACTTTCTTAACACTTCTTTTTTCTTAAAACTGCATTGTTAGTTAAGGGCTTGTAAGTAAGCATTTCACTGTAAGGTCTACACCTGTTGTATTCGGCGCATGTGACAAATAAATGTATGGAGCATAATGCGTTCTGTGTGTATTCCTTTATAACCGCGGACATGCAAGGTACTAATTGCATAACCTCTATGGTGTTAAACTCAATTGTGCTTACATAGCTATATTCTTCTATACGTTTTGTAAAGCAATGCTAATGGTGTCAGAGAACTATTGGCTTGTGTTGTATGCTTTGAAGTTGCCCTGGCCTTAGCATGACCATTGCATTGGCCTGTGTATTTATTTGGCCTGTTTAGCATAGCTCTGCCCTGCCTCCTTGTGGAGCCCTTGTGGAGCTCTTCAGTTACTGTTTCTTATATCATTCATAATTGTCATGTTGTCAATGAGACATATTATTTTTTATAGCAGTGTAATTATGTCACTTCATTGTAATATTGTTTCATTACTTTATCCTGATCTTGTATTATAATTGCTAATAATTCCTGTTTATTGTGTACTTTCAGAAACCACACAAAGAGAATTTAACCTAATTTGACCTCATAACTGGAATTGGACATCTTTCTTGCTGAAGATTGAAGCCAGGTTTTGTATTCTAACAACATACTGTTTGGAGAGGGACTGGGGCGGATGAGGGAGTGGAGAGGAGGATGAGGTAGTGGGGCGGATGAGGGAGTGGAGAGGAGGATGAGGTAGTGGGGAGGATGAGGGAGTGGAGAGGAGGATGAGGTAGTGGGGAGGATGAGGGAGTGGAGAGGAGGATGAGTTAGGGGAGGATGAGGGAGTGGAGGAGAGGAGGATGAGGTAGTGGGAGGATGAGGTAGTGGAGGATGAGGAGTGGAGAGGAGATGAGGTAGTGGGGAGGATGAGGGAGTGGAGGAGGAGGATGAGGACTGGGGCGGATGAGGGAGTGGAGAGGAGGATGAGTGAGTGGGCGGATGAGGGAGTGGGAAGGAGGATGAGTAGTGGGGAGGATGAGGGAGTGGAGAGGAGGATGAAGGACTGGGGCGGATGAGGGATGGAGAGAGATGGTGAGTGGCGGATGAGGGATGGAGAGAGAGATGAGGTAGTGGGAGGATGAGGGAGTGGAGAGGAGGAATGAGGGAGTGGGGCGGATGAGGGAGTGGAGAGGAGGATGAGGTAGTGGGGAGGATGAGGGAGTGGAGAGGAGGATGAGTAGTGGGAGGATGAGGGGAGTGGAGAGGAGGATGAGGTAGTGGGGAGGATGAGGGAGTGGAGAGGAGAGATTGAGGTATGGGAGGATGAGGGAGTGAGAGGAGGATGAGGTAGTGGGGAGGATGAGGAGTGGAGGAGGATGAGGGAGTGGGGAGGGGTGAGGGAGTGGGGAGGATGAGGGATTGAGAGAGGGATGAGTGAGTGGGAGGTGGGTGAGGGAGTGGAGAGGAGATGAGGTAGTGGGAGGTGGGTGAGATATTGTCAACATAATTGCATAATGGAACTGTATTTGTTGTATGTGAACTGTATGTTACATTTTTTTTTTTACTTGTGCAGTAATGATTTCCCTTGTTAGCTGCGGTGAACTATGTGGCCATTGAGGACACAGTGTTGATCAGATGGAAAAATATTCTTATACCACTTGGTGGTTTTCTGAGTGCATGCCACAAAGCTGTTAAATCATGTCCGCCTTATCCACTGCCCCCATTTTGCGATTATAGTCAAGCACCCGGTCTGGTTTGATCTTTCTCTCTCCCGTCAGGTGATCCACCTTCCCTGTGGCTTTCATTTCTCCTGTAGCTCCAAGGCATAATGATTGGTCTCTTCCACTATGTCTCCCACCAGCTCCTCTGTCAGAAAACACTTGAAGCACTCTGCCTCAGAGGGAAATGGCAAGGGGCTTTGCACTCCAGACTGGACTCATCAAAACCAACAGCAAGGCCAGGAGGGGTGAAAGGCTGCTTTCTCCGTCCAGCTACCGCAGACCCTCCGTACTTCACCCACTGTTGGCTGCCTCCATCCAACAGCATCTTCAGAGGGACCTGGGACTTTGTCGGTTGGCAAGGGGTTCTCACTTTCAGGGTTTCAATGTCTACAAGGCTGGGGAGCAGCTCATCACTGTCACTGTCAGCATCTGATTCCTCACTTTCACACTCAGACTTTGAATTTCCTAAAATGTCCACATTGCTAATGCTACAGCTTAGGCCACTAGCTACATACATAAACAACAACACTGAATGGCTCCAGGGCCTGTTGCACAAAAGTAGAATTAAGACATCCGGGATAAATGACTCAGCTGAGCTCAATGAAGCCAAAACATGTGCGTCCAGGCTTAATTGGTTGCACAAGACCAAGCCAGGATGAGCAGACACGGATTCATTAAGCCAGGTGAAACCAATCCTGGATAGGTGCGCGCTCACGGCTCACTCAAATAGACCCGCCACAGATCACAGATTAACTGATTTACCATGCAACTAGAGCCGCGTACTTTTCCCCGTCGGAAGCACAAATCCTCATGGAGGCATACGAGGAGGTAAAAGATTATTAATTAAGAGAAGGCAACACCGCCACATGATAAAGCAAAGAGAAAAAGCGTGGCAAAGTATTGCAGACCGCCTGAATGCGTAAGTAGTGCACAATTACACACTCACCGCTCCGCTGAAACATCACAATTACAATTCAAATATTTAATTCACATCTCCAAAAATGCAGTTGTACTGTAATTATGAAACGGTTAAATTTTTTATTGAAATGCACTGCAGATATGAGTGAAATTGTGTAAAGTAACTCCATCACACTGTATAAAGCCTATGATACATTTTTTGATATTTTTACTGAAAACAAGACAAAAATACCAAGTAATTTTTTGCAGTGTGACTCCATTAAATGTGTGGTGTGTTGTGTGTGTGTGTGTGTTTGTGTGTGTGTTGTGTGTTAGATTAAACATGAACGGGCCAAAACGGACATGGCAGCAGGTCAAAATCAAATACAAGAACATTCTGCAGAATGGTATGGTCCCTGACTAATATTTAACAAAGCACAAGCATATATTGTACCAGAAGGTGCCTGCTCACACATTGTCTGTACTGTTTTAGCAGTGAAAAAGAATACCCACAGACAAGGCACGGGTGGTGGGTCACCAAAGGCTGACCTTACCCCAGCAGAGGACATGGCCTTGGAGCTAAATAAAGGCAGGCCCGTCTTAGAGGGGATCCCTGGGGGGAAAGAGACGAGCATAGGTCCTCCCAAGATGCCACCCGCTTCATTCAAGGTATGTCCTTCCATCTCTACATGGGATACAACCACATTCATATTGAATCAATTTGGACTGTCTGACTTTGGTTTACCTATTGCCTTGCAGTGTCTGGCAGCACTGTGTTCCTGTTAGAGCCACCAGCACAAGCACCAGACGATGCTGATCCAGTGAGTACTCCATCAAAGCATACTGTAGGCCTGGCATGTCTTGTCTACTAGCTTCAATATGAATCGATTAAATGTGATAGGGTGAAGGCCCAGTGCAGCAGCAACAGCACATGATGGAGACGATGAGAGGAGGAGACATCTCTCTGGATTCCAGAAGGCATGAGGTATCATGTTAAGACTGTGAAAGTACTATTTACTCTACAATGGTGAGGAGTCCTCATCAAAATCAAAATCTAATTCTTTTACAGGACCCAGATGCTATACAGTGGGAAAACCAGCCTGGCAACATAGTGCGTATTAATAAAAGGACACCACATCCTGCCAAATTCCAGCTGCGCTAATTGTATTTGTGTTCACAGAGCTCACAAGCTATCAGAAAGTTGTATGGCAACCACCTCGCGCCAATAGAACTGGCAGACATAGACATTCAGTAAAGAAGAAAAAGATGGAAAATCTTGCACTGGAGTCCGAAATAAAAAAGAGGACAATTAGAAACTGGACCTTGAAATAAAAAACTTGAGAGGGAGGTGAGATATGCCTTCAATGTACACTGTATGCTAACTGTAACACAAATGTATTAATCATTATTTTTCTTTCCTCCCCCAGCTCCAAGAAGATGACACAGCTCAAAATAAAAATTAGGTATATTCTCGTAAAGTCAAGTGAGCCATGACATATGAGCTCTTATTGTGAGCACACAGGACGGTGGCTCTTTCTAGGTTTTTTTATTTTCCCAGCATCAGTACAACCAAGTCATCGTTATAAGGCATCGCCCTCTTTTGCCCACCCCCCCAGCACCAGGTGTGGCCACATAGCCTATATGAAGGCCCAAAATTGTGTGTTCCTTTCTGCTCTGACAATGGCATGCCCATTCGTGCGAGATGGGGGATGAAGAAGCACTTGTGCTGAGGAGAGCCTTCAGGCGAGAAAGGGTCTTCAGGACCGGTTGGACCCACTGGCCTTCCCTGATGACATCTATATGAAAGATACAGGTTTTCTGCAGATGGCATCAGGTATCTATGCAGACTACTGGGTCCAGGATTAAGCACCGCAACTGCACGGAGCCATGCACTGAGTGTGGAGCAAAATGGTTTGTGTGGCCTTGCGCTTTTTTGCTAGTGGAGCCTTCCTGTACTCAGTGGGGATGCAGAAACAGCTGAACAAGGCCACAATTTGCCGCACAATAAGGAGTGTGTGTCTGGCTATCAAAGCATTAGCAGATGTCTTCATCTCCTTCCCTGGCCACAGAAGACTCTGTGACATCAAAGAGGAGTTCTATAGGATTGCAGGTAAGAGGATCTACAATTACAGGACAACTGTTAACACATAGTAGGTACTCATTACTTTGTGTGACAGGTTTCCCCAAGTCATTGGTGCAGTGGACTGCACACACATAAGGATAAAAGCCCCCTCAGGTGCCATGAGGCCGATTTTGTGAATAGGAAATCCTTTCACAGCATTAATGTTCAGGTGAACATAACTTTTTGATATGTCCATTGACGAACACTCTGCATTGCCAGTGATGTGCATTGATTGGTGTAATATTCCTCATCTTATGATTTCAGATGGTCTGCAATGCTGACTGTGTGATCAGCAATGTTGTGGCAAAATGGCCTGGCTCGTCCATGACTCCAGAATCTTTCGGCCTCTGAAATCTATCAGTGCCTATCACAAGGTAAGCCACACAAACCCCTATTTATAACCATCATGGCTGTGTCAAGAAATATCACTGTGTTTATGAGTAGTAATGATGAGATTTTTGTGTTGACAGGTGAATTCTCTGTGTGTTGCTGGGAAGACAGGGGGATGGCTGCAGCCTTTTCTCCTGACACCTTTCACAGACCCCAGGAAGCACAGCAGGCCTACAACCATGCCCATGCCAGGACAGGGCCAGAGTTGAAATGACCTTTGGCCTCCTGAAGGCACGCTTTCACTGCCTTCACAAATTAAGGGTCAGCCCTGTTAGGGCATGTGATATTCTGTGCTTGTGCTGTCCTCCACAATGTGGCCTGCCTGAGGAAGGAGAGGCCCCAGAGTGCCACCAGCCATGGACTGGACAATCCGGCAATCTTCCCTGATGACGACAGTGTCGGCTGCTGAGGAACAATATGTGTTGAATTATTTTAAGTTAGTATGTGTCTTCAATTTGGTTAAATATTGTCCTGCGGTGCAGAGGAATTTGGTTTTTTGGGTTCGTTTTTTGACGAATTGGCTCTTATGATGTTTGTGCGTATACTAGTGTGTAATACAAGGCTGCAGGGAGGCTACTGCATCCATTCATTTGTCTGTTTCAGTTGATGTGTATGGATTGTCCGCTTTATTTTAGTGTGCAGACATGCAGGGTGTGTTATATAACAGACCTTGAATGTGTATGTATCATTTGTATAATATGCCTGGATTCTGTGCTTCCATCTTGTAGAGTCACTGTGACTTCAGTTTCGAAAGGAGCTGATCGTTTACCTGCTTGTTTTGTCCTTATTCAATAAAAGGAACATAATGTTACACATTGTGTTTTATATTCATATGAATGTGTATTTGTTTATATTACAGAGTACTTAGGGCCACACTGAAGAAAAAGGATAAAGCATAATTTATGAGGCTGGTTCTTTCTGCAGAAAAGCTACATATTGTTTTACAGTTTTTGATACTTTGACAAATGTGATACTTAATATTCTGGCACATCGCATGTCTTTGTGTATGAAAACCATACTGAAGTACAATTTCACGAAATGCCCCATCTGTCATTTTAACAACTGTCCTCCTTTAAAACAACTGGTTACAATATTAGACTTGTGTTTTTTTCCCCTCTGTGGCCCTAATATTCTATCATTTTATATATAGCCTTATAGTCTATGGAAACTGTAAATTATCTAATGATAGCAACAATCATCTAAAAATCATTTTTTATGCCAAAAAATTAAATAATGATCACAAACGTTTAAATAATAACAGTGGGTCTAGTTATATGTGATAACAATGTATAGTGAGCAGTGAAATAACTATTGGTTTCCATTTGTGGTGACTGCTGACTGACATTAGGGATGAGATTAAATAGATCCTGGAATTTAGCCTGGTCTGGAGCAGGCTAGCTCCACAGAATAAATCTCCATGGTAATTTATACCATAACATATCCTCCTGCCCCCTATCCATCTTTAGTGCAACCGGATTACGGATCAATTGAGCCAGGATCACCAAGATATCCTGGCTTAATCCCTTATCCTAGTTTTGTGCAACAGGCCCCWGGTGAYTYTCAGGGGTGATGTGATTGGGTGCCTGTGTGGTGATACTGATGATTTGTCCCCACAGATGGTTTGTTTACATAGCAGGTTAGAACAATTAACGTGGCAGGTTAGGTGAATTAACGTGGTAGGTTAGGAGAACTAACACAGCAGGTTAGGCTAATTAACATAGGAGGTTAAGAGAATAAAGTTAAGGTTAGGAAAAGGGTAGATGTTATAGCAAACGAGGTGAAGGCATGGTTCACTCATCTTTGAGTAAACTAACAGAAGTGAATGATGGAAAGTAAATGATGGTAGACGACACACCCCCTTTGAATTCAACAGACCCAACTCATCTTGTCACCCCGTCTTTGGTTGACGCGGATAAACAAACATGGCGGCGGCACAAACTCTACCCACCGTCGGATTACTTTTGACATTTAGAAAGAGTTTTACTAAATAATTTAGTTCACTGGTGAGCTCACCCCTCATGTGWTAAATTGTAAATAGTAATTGCTATTAGCTAATTCATATTATGGTTTCTGTCAGCCGAGAGTTAACTAAATATGACTGCTTGTGTTAGCTCACTCATTCCTCAGTTAGTGCTAGGACTAATGTAGTCTACATTTTTAGATTTGGATGAGAATTGTTTTATGCGGTTGCTACTTCTGTGAATGTCTGAACATCTGCATCCAAACATGAACTGCTCACATTCAGGACATAACGTTGTAAAGACTGTGTTTGTGCTAAATGTTTCTGTGACAAAACAGTGTAGACAGCTCGAACGCTGTCTGTTGCGTCAATCGTAACTAGAAGTGTTCTAATCACACAGGTTTAAGCTTCCACTGCAGGGACCACTGTAGAACGATCACACACACGTGTGCTCGTACGTGTCAAAGGGTTCATGAATTAAACGTTGATATTCTCCCACACAACATCCTACTTCTACAGAAATTGCAACTGCTTTTTAGACATACATACATACATAGACACACATACACTACAGTACACTACACATGTACAAAGTACTCGTATCCACACATCTAACCTGTCTCTTTCTGTCTCCCACACGCACATGCACTCACGTGCACAATCAATCACTCATGCACGCACACACACCCAAACACACGTACACACACAGTGACAAATTGGCTGCTGAGATGTGATGTTAGGCTACAGAGGGCATTGTGATGATGATGATGATGGTGGTGTTTCAGTGAGTGAGCACCTTTAATTTACCCAGCTGAGACAGACAATGATAATAATGATGACTGACTGTCAGTCTTATTTACAGAGCACCTTAACCAAACCCAAGGACACCTGTCACAATAGAATGAACAATGTAAACACAACACACAATATCAACAAAAGGTTTGTGAAATGTGTTGTTTTAGGTAGTAGCAGGACAAGCATATTTAGTCATTTAACTGACAACCACATATCACAGTCATAGTAAATACATTTTTCCTCAATAAAGTAGCTAAGAGTGAAACCTTAGCAGAGGTCAAATAAACGCTGAAAAATAATAATAATATTAATAATAATAATAAAAGATAAAACCACAACACACCAGAACGGATTAAGAGGCTAAGATAAGACAGAGATGAACAAAGAGAAACAAAGAAGCGTTTTTTGTTTATTTTTGATTTAAAAGAGGTTGTTTCTATAGTCCTAATATCTTGGTGGCATAGCATTGAACGACCTGCCACCAAAGGACAGCAGCATGTTTATGACAGCGAATCAGGAGGTATGTGTTTGATAAGCGGAGAGATGCAAGGTTACAGACAGGGCTGTTTAGACAGGGCACTATGTGGATTGGGTTACCCTCTTCCTTAAATCATCCTTCTTGGCATTTCATTTTCTCTGTCACTCCCTCTCTGTTGCCTACTCTCCATCCCCATAGAGGTGGCGGAGTCTCAGAAAAATGAATCAAATAAAAAAAAAGTCTGAAAACATGTGTACTGCCCTTCACTATTCACAGGCCAAGCAGACAATCACATCTGAATAAGATTGAGAGTTAGGGATGGGATAGTGTGGGATGGGGAGTAGGAGATGGTAAACTCACAGATTGGGGGAGTACGACAGCGCATCTGCCCTCACAGTGACAGTCATCAATTATGTGTCAGGATCTCGCAATGGTGACGGACTATGAACAGCGATTCTCTCTCTTCTCTCTCTCTTCACATCAAACTCATTCTCTCTCTCTTCTTTCTCAGACGTACACACACAGTGAAATTTCGGCTTGTCTGCACGCACTTGTGATGTTTCTACGCGTCCTAAGGCGGCATCTTTGTGATGATACTTCGATGTACTGATGGTCGTTGTGTATTTCAGTGAGTGAGCACCTTTCTAATCTTACCTCTCCGCTGAGATCTAGCAGCATCTTGTCATAATTATTCTCCGGATGACTCGACTGTCAAGTCTTATTTACATGAGCACTTTAACCAAACCCTTTCTCTCCTCTCGTGTTGCATGCTTCGTTCTCTGCCCGCAGGACACCTGTCACATATAGAGATGAACCATGTAACACATACAACAAATATCAACAAAGGTGTGAAATGTGTTGTTTTAGGGTATAGCAGGACAGCATATTTAGTCTTTCAACTGACAACTCACATATCAATCTTATCAGTTCATATACGTTCAATCTACATTTTTTCTTCATCATTTTAAAGTAGCTAGTAGTGAAACCTTAGCAGAGGTCATATTCTACGCTGCGAAAATTACATAATAAATTAATAATAATTCAATTAATCAGATAAATTACATCCAACACACCAGAACGGATTAAAGAGGCTCATGTCAATAAGAAGTTACGATGTACACAAGAGACACAAAGACGGCGTTTTTTGTTTATTTTTGATTTAAAAGAGGTTGTTTCTTATGCAGTCCTCATATCTTTGGCTGGTCATAGCTCACTTGAACGACCTGTCCCACCAAGGACCAGCAGGATGTTTTCATGAAGCGAATCAGGAGGTATGTGTTTGATTAAGCGGATCGAGATTGCCAAAGGTTAAGATTTTACAGGTTGCTGTTTAGACAGGGCACTATGGGCTGGATTCGGGTTACCTCTTCCCTTAAATCATCCTTCTTCTGGCATTCTCATTCTTTGCTCTTGTCTTTCTTCTTTTCTTCTCTCTCTCCTCTCTGTTGCTACTCTCCATTCCCTCCCTATTCGAGGTGGCGGAGTTCTCAGAAAAATGAATGAAATAAAAAAAAAGTTGAAAACTCACTGTGTACTTCTTTCCTGCCTCTCCTACTTATTCACTTCGGCTTACAAATCGCATTGCTTTTACAATAATCTTGCAATAAAGTCATTGAGACGTTAGGGAATGGAGGATTTAGTTTCTGTGAGCTAGTGGATGGGGAGTCATTGGAGGCAGTATAGGTTAAAAACTCACGAGATTGGGGGGGAAGTAAGAGGCGCAATAGTTAGATGAAAAATTGGCGCGAGAAGATTGAACAGTAGAGAGGCTATTTTGCGAGACAATCGGGATGAGGGAGTAGAATGAGGGGAGGAACAGAAAGTCGCGGGGGACGCATGGCGTGGGGGGGATCAGTATGAAATGGAAATGAGAGGGATGCTGTGTTGGGTGGGGGAGGGGGACAGACTGCGTATTTTGATGTTGTGAGCCTCAAGGGTTGTTACCACAGGGAGGTCACGGCCTTCTTGGCATTAGTGGCTTTGAAGCTGTGCTTGAATTTAGGCACCAGAGGCATTCGAGTTCATAAGACCATCTGCTGGTAGGCATTAGCAATGGCCTAACATTATATCGGAGGGTTAGGCCTGCTGGGGGAGGAGAACTGATCATATACTGGCTGGAAGGGAATCTGATGGTACATGGTCATCAAGCTCACAACACAAACACACGTGGTTTCCATGTGGTTGATACTATTACCACGACTCCATTTCAGCCATTTTATAAGCCCTCCAGTGACTTCTCCCTCAGCCCACGCGCTCCACTTGATAGCAGCAGCTGAGACTTCAACAGACAGCTAAGAGAGAGAGATTAATGTTGTCCAGTCAAGGTCACTGCATCAGTGCTGGTGATAGGACGCCATGTGGAGCTTCCGAAACAAGCTAAGAAGAAGAGAGAAGAGAGAGAGAGAGAGAGAGAGAGAAGAGCGAGAGAGAGCGAGAGAGAGAGAGCAGAGGAGAGGGAGAGAGAGAGAGAGGGGAGAGAGAGAGAGAGAGAGAGAGAGAAAGAGGAGAGACGAGAGAGAGAGAGAGAGAGAGAGAGAGAGAGAGAGAGAGAGAGAGAGAGAGGAGAGAGAGAGAGAGAGTTAATGCTGTCAACGCACTGACCTCACATTTACTGTGTAGTCAGTCGTGTCATTGCACTTAATATTAGTCAGACCCAAGGTTAAAACATGTTTGAGATGTTGCAACGGCCTGGTCCTTCATATTGTCCAGTTTACATACAGTACAGTAAAATGTGCTATATTTCAACATCTGGTCATGGTTGAGTCGAAACACGGAAATTCTGTTTTGTTTTGTGTGTATCAGTCCCTTGCGTAAATGTGGTGTTTCCTGTTGTATGTCAACTTTCTTCATTGTGGTCATCATGGGTCAGTGTCAGTGTTGACCGAAGTCCAGCAGTGACCTGCAGTGTGTTGTGTTGTCAGGGTGTAGTGCTCTGGCTCCTGATTGGGCTTAGCCCAGGTCACAGCTACTGAGTCGAGGTGACAGGAACCACATGAGTCACGCGTTACAGAGGAAAGGAGTAGGTCAACCAAAACCATGCCGGTCAGTCGTGTGGTGTGTGTGTGTGGTGTGTGTGTGTGTGTGTGTGTGTGTGTGTGTGGTGTGTGTGTGTGTGTGTGTGTGTGTGTGTGTGGTGTGTGTGTGTGTGTGTGTGTGTGTGTAAGTCTTTCATGTAACAAAACTGCTTCTCTTATGTGGTACATCGGGTAACATTAGCAGCATACATACATCCTGTTGGGTTATTTTATCATATGTGTCTTATTGAGTGCTGCTAGCTTTACTGTGCTCTGTGTTCAGGCGTCAGTTCCTCAGGGGAAGGATTGTACAGAGTGAATGGAGCGGCTAGCTTTGTCTAATATTACGTTTGTTTACAGTCGGACATACCAGACCCAGGGCAGAGAGACAATATGAAACCGCTCATAGAAGGAGAGTGGTGTGGAATATAAAGGGCTGTACAAACGCCGCACCTGACAATACATGAGTCCGTCTGTTGGTCTGTTTTATTTGTCCATCTTTTACTGAAGATAACACCTGCCTGGGAACCCATCAGACAAACATAAGACTTTAATGACTATGGAAACCTGAGCATGACATGTACACAGATGGACAGGCCAGCTGCACAATATGACATTGTATGGACATGCAATCAAACACACCCACGACTACACACACACAGCACACACACCACACACACAACATACAAACACACACACATC
>NC_036838.1:37549537-37557037 GCF_002910315.2 Salvelinus sp. IW2-2015
GTGGGGCGGAGTATGTAGCAAATGAGAGATTAGTGGAGAGGGTGAAAAGAATAAGAGAGAGGAAGATTATAGTCTATTTGGAGGACAGGTAGGGGATGTCTGATAGAAATGAGTGGGGGAGGACAGAAAGGGGGGGAGAGGGTGGGGGGGTAGAATGAAATGGAATGAAGCAGGGATCTGTGTTGGTGGAGGGGAGGGGAGGGCAGACGCACGCGATATTTGGGTAGAGGAGGGTGGCGCGCCCAAGGTGACCAGGGGAGAGAAGGGGTGTAACATAGGACCGCATGTGTAGGATCGGTGGGGGACCTGACTGCTGGTAAAACGTGGACAAGAAGCGATTTACCATCATGCTGATCAGCCCTATGGAAGCCAACGCCATCAGTAGGAGGCCTGCTGAGGGGAGGACGACTTCATAATACATGCTGGAGGGGGAATCTGAGTGGTACATTGGATCCACTCAAGAACTCACAACAGCAAAACACAACGTGGATTTCCAATGTTCGGTTGATACTCATTACTCACGACTCCATTTCAAGCCATTATTATAAGACCCTTCGCCAGCTGGACTTTCTTCGCCTCAGTCGCCACTGGGCGGCTCCACTTTGATAGCCATGCAGCCTGAGCTTCAACAGACAGCGTAAACGGAAGAGAGAGATAATGCTTGTCCCACGTCAAGGGTCACTGCATCAGTGTCTGTGTAGGACGCCATGTGGAGCTTTCCCGAAACAAGCTAGAAGAGAAAGAGAGAGAGAGAGAGAGAGAGAGACGAGAGAGAGAGAGAGAGAGGCATTGTAGGAGAGGAGAGAGAGAGGAGGGGAGGAGGAGGGGAGAGGATGTAACGAATGAGGGTAGAGGAGCAGGGAGGAGAGACGAGCATGGAAGCAGAGCTAGGTAGAAAAGAGAGAGATTGTAGAGAAGAGATAGAAGGTGAGAGAGAGGAAGGGAGAGTATGAGCATGAGAAGTAGAGTAGAGAGAGTGAGTGAGAGGAGGGATGATGAGTAGAATGATGAGGGTTCAGGGCTGTCAGGGCCCATTCATTGGATTGCTCTTTGCTCAGCAGGTTTGGACTGGTGACGCTACAGTCCTACTGTGTGTTCAATTGCTATCCTAATACTTATAGTCCAGTAGGTTTCTCCTCAATGGTTAAAACTATTTGTGTGGTTTGAGTAATGTTGCCTTTAGGGAACGGGCCTGTGTCCTTGGGCCTGGGTATGGTGGCTTCATAAGTTAAATTGTTAGACCAGGTGTTTCTTAACGCATAGCAGTTCGCAGTAAAATGTGGCTATATTGGTTGGTCATTACATCTGGTCTACTGCGCTCTGAGTCTAATTACGACGTCAATTGGTTTATCGGGGTATAGAGCGGGGAAATTTGTTTTGTTTTTGTGTGTATCAGTCCGCTTGTGGTGGTTCTCAGGACTAAGGTTTGGTGAATAATGTGGTGTTTCCGTGGTGTCGATTTGTGACTCAATGGGTTCGCATTCTTTTCTGCAAATTGTGTCGATGTCATCGGGTCAGTGTGTCGAGTGTTGACTCCACGTGGTTCCCCAACGGGAATGACCTGTGACCTTGCAGTTAGACGGGACTTGTGTTGTGTTGTCAGGGTGTAGTGCTCTGGCTCGCTCTGATTGGGCTTAGCCCAGGTCACAGCTACTGAGTCGAGGTGAGCAGGAACCATGGTCACGCGTTACAGAGGAAAGGAGTAGGTCAACCAAAACCATGCCGCGGTCAGTCGTGTGTGTGTGTGTGTGTGTGTGTGTGTGTGTGTGTGTGTGTGTGTGTGTGTGTGTGTGTGTGTGTGTGTGTGTGTGTGTGTGTGTGTGTGTGTTGTGGTGTGTGATGATGTCTTTCATGTAACAACTGCTTCTCTTATGTGGTAACAGTCGGTAACATTAGCAGCATATCATACATGCTCTAGAGTGTGGGTTCTGTATCAGTTATTTTGTCTGTTTTTTTCATATCGGTTGTCCTTATTTGCAGTCGTGCTGCTAAGCTTTACTGTGCCTCTGAGCACACACACACACAGCCAATAAAAACATGACGTACAACAGACAGGTGCTACCTAGCCTTTAACAATGGGATGCGGACAAGTCATCAAAACCATTATTGAAATCTAAATCCTCACACAAATAAACCATATAGTACTGCCATATACGTTCACAACAACATGTCTGTAACACCAACTTTTGAAATAGACTCAACCATTTAATTACAGGGCGAAGTATGCTATGGAGAAAAGAGCTGGTTTTACCATAGAAATATAATTACTACCACTACTTTCTAGACCGGCAGCCATATTGAGTGTACCCATAAGAGTAAACCAGCAAGTTCAGCGTTCAATGTCTCGTTTACATTCCAGTTATTTTATGTCTATGGGTTTAACCTTTTTTCTGGGGGGGGGGGGGTTGTGCCTGTGCAACACACGATAGCCAGGCAGGATCAGAGTCAGGTAGTCTAGGGTCACTGGATTAAGACGAAGGGTATTTCCAGGCCTATTTAAAGCCTACAGTAGGAGTAGTGCTTTAGATTCAAATATCTGGTTTGTGTGACTGTGAATAAGGTATTAGTACAGTAGTAGTAAATAGTGCATTGGTAGTGCAATGCAGTTTACAGCAATTAAATCCTGGCAAACTATAGTATACTCTAGTCTATTTTATCTGCCTTCTGGTTAAAAGTGAAGCCTAGAATAAGAATGAGAGATTGTCTGATTCTGTTGTCGGAGTTGTAAGATGTCAGAGTGTTCTTAATCTTTCTTTAAAAAAATGTCTTTAAAGGTGCAATATGCAGAAATTGCTCCACCATTTCCTGGTTGCTAAATTTGGAATAGTTTGCCTAATTTCAGTTTATGTGACAAAACAAGCTATGTATAGTGTAGAGAAGCATTGTACCATCTAAACCGCTGTGAAAAATATTTTCAATAAACAAACATTTTGTATTTTTAGCTGTTTGAAGCTGATGTACAATGATGCAAAAACTAAACTTAAGAACGGGAAGCATGGGAATAGCGCACATAGAACAGATCTGCCGCTTCTTAGACTTGCTTTCAATTAGAATGACAGATCTATAACTCACATTTCTGAATTTGGTCATGTTGCCCAAAAAGTGACATATTGCAGCTTTAAACATTTTAAGGCATCCCTGGCAGTTTGACCTTATCTGACCTGAAAGCATCTGTCAGCCTGATGGTTTCTTTGTGACAGTTAACAGAGCATTGGCCTGGACCAGACACATGTGAGTCTGTCAAATACATCTTAAATGTCATTACGTTTTATCCATCTCTGCATTGCCTATATTTAAAGGTCATGATGTTGTTTATGGACCACTTTTACCATTGGACGGCTGGAGTGTGTGTAGTGAGTTTGACACACACAAATTAGTTTCGTATTCTATACAGTGACGAAGGCCATCATATTTTTTTATCAAGCTCAGCACATCCCAACGTCAGACCAGGAGAAATAGTGGCCTATCTCTAAATAAATAAAGACCTCAAACTCTCCAGTCTAAAATATTCATAATGAAAATCGAGCAAGGGTTACTAAACTACATTTACCACTCCCCCTGCACCAGAAGAGATGAGCTAGCATTATGATCCAGTGCTGAAGACATGTTAGGATGTTCCCACTCAACAGTGGTGAGCGATGGAGTTAGCTTAGAAGACAGAAAGACAAAGAGAGAGAAAGAATCGAATGAAATGCACAGATTTTTCCTTTCTTAGCTAGAAGGAGAGGTGGGAGGCTGGGGGAAGCTGTGGTTGATGGACAGAATAGACACAGATAGAGGACAGTGCTGATGTAGCACATAAGAGTTGAAGAAACAGAGGAGGTGCTGACTGACAGACATTCAGTGGGAGGACACTGTGTGGGCCTGTACAGTGACAGAGAACCACTGTTCACTAAGCATACCACACACACACACACACACACACACACACACACACACAGAGAGAGACAGAATAGAGAAAAAGAAAGGGAGAGCATGGCGAATGGAGGAAGAGAGAAAAGAAGATGATAAATCATGTGAGAGATGACGAATGTACATGTAACATGTAACCTACATTTGTAGGGTCAAACTGATAGCTGACAGTGGTGGAAGAAAGTACCCAATTGCCATACTTCAGCAAAAGTAAAAATGGCTCAAGTAAAAGTGAAAGTCACCCAGTAAAATACTACTTGAGTAAAAATCTAAAAGTATTTGGTTGTAAATATACTTAATTAAGTATCAAAAGTAAATGGAATAGCTAAAATATATTTAAGTATCAAAGGTAAATAAATCATTTCAAATTCCTTTTAAGCAAACCAGATGGCCACATTTTCTAGTTTGTATTTATTTACGTATAGCCAGTGGCACGCGCCAACTCTCAGACATAATTTACAAACTGTAATGGCAGCCTTGGGAGTGTAGCAGGGATCGGACCAAGACGCAGCGTAGTTCGTGTTCAACATGTTTAATAAAAAGACGATAAACGTGAACACTATACAATACAAAATAACAAACGTGGCAAAACCAAAACAGTCCTATCTGGTGCAGAGAACACAAAGACAGAAGACAACCACCCACAAACCCCAACACAAAACAAGCTACCTAAATGTGGTTCCCAATCAGAGACAATGACTAACACCTGCCTCTGATTGAGAACCATATCAGGCCATACATAGAAACGGACAAACTAGACACACAACATAGAATGCCCACTCAGCTCACGTCCTGACCAACACTAAAACAAGGAAAACACAAAAGAACTATGGTCAGAACGTGACACAAACTAAGCATGTGTTTAGTGAGTCCGCCAGATCCGAGGTAGTAGGGATGACCAGGGATGTTCTCTTGATAAGTGTGTGTGAATTAGACTATTTTCCTGTCCTGCTATACATTCAAAATGTAACAAGTACTTTTGGGTGTCAGGGAAAATGTATGGAGTAAAAAGTACATTATTTTCTTTAGGAATGTAGTGAAGTAAAAGTAAAAGTTGTCAAGAATATTAATAGTAAATTACAGATACCCCCAAAAACTACTTAAGTAGTACTTTAAATTATTTTTACTTAAGTACTTTACAGCACTGAGAGCTGACATGTTGATTTGAGGTTATCATCTTCTTCATTTGGTGAGGACATATACACTGACAGTCAGGCATCACAACCACTATCTTTCTTTCTTTCTTTCTTTCTTTCTTTCTTTCTTTCTTTCTTTCTTTCTTTCTTTCTTTCTTTCTTTCTTTCTTTCTTTCTTCTTCTCCTCTCTCACTCTCTTTCTGCCTCTCGCTCTTTCTCTCCTCACCCCCTCTCTCTTTTCTCTCTCTCTCTCTCTCTGCTGTCTCTCTCTCTCTCCCTCACTCTGTCACTCTCGCTCTCGCTCTCTCTCTCTCTCCCACTCTCTCTAGATTTTCTTCTCTCATTTTCAACATAATTTCTGTAACCACGGACGACTATTTCAGAGTGCTGGCTTTTGGTCTCTCCTTACAGTGGGAAATTATACGAGACATATATCATTCACCCCTACATTACCAGTTACCATACCCATGTTCATTTAGATCATATGTCAGACATATTCTTATCTTTCTTGACGTGCTGGATGTGGGAGTTCCGCCCACAACACGGGTGAGCCTCACGATGTACTCAAGGTACAATTAGAGATCGAAGGAAAATATTTGCTCTGGGAAATGCATCCATATCACACACACTAAACACACACATAAATGCACAGAATACACACATACATACACGCACCTCAAACAAGGAAGCAGTCACACACACAACACACACAGGAGACCCTCCACCCAACTTTGCGGCGAAGCACGTGGGCCAGGAAAATGTCGCGGATTTTACATGAATTCTAATCAGAGCCCATCTGAGTGTATTCCAATATTTCCAATTTCACTCTCTGACTCATAAGCTCTGATGAGAAGAACAGTACAGAATCATATACCCAACACAAGGAGCACACACACACACACACACACCACAACACACACACGACACACAACAACACACCACACACACACACACACACACCACACACACACCACACACAGTGTTGGCGGGAAGGACATCAAGCTGCATTGTTCCGGGCTCATTTGGACACCAGGTTTCAATAATGTCTTCATCCTCTCCAAGCCCACTAACCTCAGTGAAAAGAAAGTGTCGTGAACGTTTTGTGTGTATCTGTTGTATGGGTGTGCGGTGCATGCGTGCATGTTGCATTAGTCGTTGCGGTGTGTGTATGTGTGTGTCGTACGTTATTGATCGTGGCGTTTGTGCATGTAGTATGTATTGTGTGTGTGTTGTGTTGTGTGTTGTGTGTTGTGTCTGTGTGGTGTTGTGTGTTGTGTGTGTGTGTGGTGGTTGTGTGTGGGTTGTGTGTGTTGTGTGTTGGGTCGTGTGTGTGTGTTGTTGTGTTGTGTGTGTGTGATGTAGCCCCTGAATGATGTCGAACCAAACAGAGGGCCTCACATTCATATCTCACCAGTTTTACTTCTGCTGCGTTAGCTCATTAGCTGATCTGACGGTACAACTGACTGTGAGTGTGTGTTCGTGTCTTTGTTCACGTCTGTGTGTGCATTAGCGTATGTAATCAAAGCATATGTGGGTAAATGGTTGACAAGCAATTTACATCTATGTGCGTGAATGTGTGAGAGAGATAGAGACAGGGAGAAGAAAGCATTCATATTTGAGACTGTGTGTGAGTGTGTGTGGAGAGCTACTGACTTAGTTCAAGCATGCGTTAAGCAATGTGGGTCTGAGAGCTCGTTAACAGAGACTGTTCCTCTGCTCCTCCACTGTCTCCCAGTCCTCTTGAACCTACGCATTATTGCATATTCATGTAGTCACACTGCACAGTGGTCTCAACACTGAACCAATACGCAGCATAAAACAACTTTAAGACGGCAATACTTATCAGCATAAAATAACATTTAGCAATGCTTGTGCTCATTCATACCTCTTAGTTCTCTACCTGAAACGTATTTCTGATTAGCCAGTTTCCTACTGGTCATACCATTCACCATTCATTTGATAGTCCACTTACTTAAGCAGTCATAACAGTGTAGCTATATGTAATCTTGACAAGGTTTACATAGATAATAGTATTTTAGTGTACAGTACAGGTAGCCTACACTACAGTACCAACTTCAACACAGCTGAAAGTTTCCTTAGTAAGTGACACCTGAAACTCTACCCCAACAGAGAGATTACGAGTGACGGTCTGATGGAAAGAGATAAAAAATGTCATTGAAATACTGTACAAGGACTTTATCAACTATCATCAATCTGCCACTTACCCAAAAGCATCCTGTAGTACCCTTCCACTCTCCCCCCTTCAATTCCAGTTTAGATGCTCTGCTTACGGTTCCTCACTCCCGATCTATGACGTTTATCCTCTTTCTCCGAAATGCTAGCTATTCTTTTCTTCTCACTTATTCGTCGCATCAATCGATGGAGAGGAATGACTTTAAAACGATGGAAGAATTGTCAAAATCCTAAAGTCTGCACTCTTCTCTATCTCTCT
>NC_036838.1:37558312-37568901 GCF_002910315.2 Salvelinus sp. IW2-2015
TTCTCTCTCTCTCTCTCTCTCCCTCCCTCTCTCTCTCTCTCTCTCTCTCTCTCTCCTCTCTCTCTCTCTCTCTTCTCTTCTCTCTCTCTCTTCTCCCCTCTCTCTCTCCTCTCTCTCTCCTCTCTCTCTCTCTCCTCTCTCTCTCTCCTCTCTCTCTCTCCCTCTCTTTATTCTTTCTCTCTTTCTCTTTCTCTCTACCTCTCTCTCCCTCTCTTTCTTTATTTTCTTCTCTCCCTCTCTCTCTCTCCTCTCTCTCTCTCTCTCTCTCATCTCTGCTCTCTCCTCTTCATCTTCTCTCTCTTCTCTCTCTCTCTCTCGTCTCTCTTCTCTCTCTCTCTCTGCTTCTGCTCTCTCTCTCTTCTCTCTCCTCTCCCCTCTCTCTGCTCCTTCTCTCTCTCTCTCTCTCTGCCTCTCTCTCGTTCTCTCTCTCTCTCTCTCCTCTCTCCTTCTTTCTCTGTTCTGTTCTCCTCTTCCCCTCTTTCTGTGCTTCTTTGTCTCTCTGTCCTCTGTCTCTGGTTCCTCCCTCTTCCCCACTCCCTCTCCCTCTCCAGTGTGTGTGTGTGTGTGTGTGTGTGTGTGTGTGTGTGTGTGTTCATTTTAGTGTTCATTTTCACACTTTTGCGGTGTGTTTATGCATCCACTCTCAGAGGGAATTCCACACTGTGTGAACATGTTAAAAGGTTTCTGTAACTCTATACAGAGTAGAAAATTAACACTGGCTGTGTGAAATTCACTCTACACTGGAGTGAACTAATAGGCATTTCACACTCACTGTAGTGGACTAATTAGTATTTCACTCTACTTTGTATTGAAATATAAAATGCACTCACTCTACTGTGTGGTGAAGAATCACACAATTTCATGCTACAGTGGAGTGAAACATAATGAAATGGTTTATGGTGTAAAGCCTAAGTTGCACATTTCCCAGGGTGCCTTTTCTTTTTGAGGCAATTGTGGATTTACCACCCATAACTGTATTTGTTAGTGACACAGACATGGTTGTTGAATTTTTTCTTTTAATTTTACCAAGTGAGTTCCTAGGCGTATGTTATCATTAAAATAAAACTCTATGACAATATACATTACATATATCATAAGGCCTTACTTTGATGGCCTAGTTTTTTCCTAACTCAGTGCTGTTAGGAAAGTCCTGGTTTACAGTCCACATCAGACCTGCAAGTCACATTATGCTGGCTTGCAAAGTAATGTGTAATTCCTATTGGAATCCAGACAGAGTTAGGATATCCAACAATTTTTTATTCACCCACAACTCCCATTCAGAATGACTGTCAGGATAGTGGAACTTGATAAAGGAGACTACCTAAAACATTTTAACTGCAACAACCATTTCAGTAACAGGTGCAATAAATCTAACTAACTGATTGGATCAGTTTAGGAAAATCATTCACATTAATCATTCTGTGGTTACCATGGCAATGTGAGGTAGCCTAGGCAGAGAGATCTGTAAATATTGTATATATTTTATTGTTTATATGTGTTGTTGTTTTTTACTTTATTGAATCAACTTTTTTTGTTTTTGATAACTTGTTAATAGATGAACTGTAATATCTGGTGGTGTTCCACGGAATTGCAGGACTGATTATGGCAGGTCAGTTTATATTTGGCTTGGCTAGCTAATATGATCTGAATGATGCTCAACAGCATTGGCTTTTTAGCCTCCTGCCCCAGTTCCTAGAGGGAAGTGGACTGAGGCGTGAGGGGATGCAGAGGCTCGCTTCATCTGGGGCTTTTCTGGACCACTGCTGCGGTGTGGTGGTCTTACTGGCGCTTTTACAGTCGCCAAAGCATAGCCCAGGTGGGTGCTACATTTCAGTAGTGGATGATCCAGCCTACCTACGGAGGAGGAGCTGTGACTACCGATGACGACGAGTTGCCCATTGAGGAGCATCTGTCTGTCAGATGTCTCTACCTTCCTACCTGGCTCAGCCATCTATGCTCCCTCCTCTCAAGATACGTTCTTTTATATTTGTTTTGTTAAATTGTTTTTGGTTTATTTTGTTTTTAAAGTGACTTTGATATTCTACTTGGTATGAAAAGAGTATATAAAATATATATATATATATTATTATTATCTTTGTGTAGCATAAGATTAATCAATCAATGTACATGCAAATACATAGATATTAAAAACAATCCTTAAAAATCTACATGCAGTAGAGCATGCTGGGAAATATGATAATGCTGGGTGTGGTTTTTACCCTCCACAGTGTAAAACAATAACTCTGGTTATTAACAGCAACAATAGGGGTTATTGTATACCACTGAGTGTTATTTTCACTCTTACAGAGTGAATTTAACTTCTGAATCAAGACTAGAAATGTAACATTGAAAAATCAACACTGGACAATTTGCTGTGTAGTCATACTGAATGTAAGTGTAGCGTAGTAGAATTGTGTGGACAGAACAATGGAAAGAAAAGAGAGGTAGAGATGGGATGGTGAATGACAGCTTGAAAGGCTGGTGGAGGGGATGGAGGGAGGGGAGGTGAGATTGAGATAAATGCAAACTGATGAGGGATTAAGGGATAAGGTGGAAGGAGGGAGAAAGATGAACTGGTATGGCAGAATTAAAGAAGAGGTTGACAGCGGTGTGACAGGCAGAGGTGCTGGAGATTCATTCCTCTCTATAATTATCGTTCTCTGATGGGAAATACTGACATCAATGTCCTGCCATCATCAAGTAGCTTATTACATTTACGGCATTGTAATACATGCACACCCATTGTGTTCAATCAACCATTTACTAACAAACAATGTTCCCAAATCCCTCACGAATACGCCATCTGACCCCTATTGTGATTCAGCATGGAGTAGTCCATCTCTGAGTCAGACCCTTTCTCACTTTGATGTGGCCAAAACGCATCAGTAAAAAAGTATATAGCTGGGCAAGGGGACAGGGTGTGTGTGTCTGTGTCTGTGTAAAACAGCTTCCTAAAACCCCAAGCCATAATGTAACCCTACTGAAACAGCTTAAATACAGCTAATCCTGGAAAAGCTATTACCGAGAAGCTATTTGCACTGACCCCCACCCTACCGCGAGTTGAGGCAACATAAGTTTCGTAATAGTAGAGCTTGCAATAGCCCACTTTAATAACCTAGTGTTAGAGCATTGGGCCAGTTAAACCAAAAGGTTGTGGAGTCGAATCCGCCAGATCTGAAAAAGGTCAAAATAAATCTGTCGTTCTGCCCCTGAAATCAAAGGCAAGTTAACCATCCACTGCTTCCCCCGGTTAGGCGGTAAACTAGAGGGGGCCCCAGTCCTTGTGAAGTAAGAATGTTTCGTTCTTGACTGACTCGCGTCGTTAATAAAAGGTAAGAATAAAGAAACATTTACCTCAATTACCGTACCTATGTCCCTCTCGACAATCCGGTTCCCCGAATTGACTTCTGTAACCGGTAACCCCCGTATATAGACCCGCTAAATTGTTTCATCTACTGCTCCTAACTAATTATTTTTATTCTATCTCTTCTTTTTTTTGTTGGTACATTCTTCTTAAAAACTGCATTTTGGTTAGGGGCTTGTAAGTTAAGCATTTCACTCGTAAGTTGCATTCGGCCGCATGTGACAAATACAATTTGATTTGATCCTGCTGTTGTAGTCAAGCCTGGAATGCAAGCCATTTTGTTTGTTTACCTCAACTCCCACTTGGACCACAATTCCTGAGGTCCAACATTGTTGTCACAATCATTTCATTCACCGTACCTTGTCCGAAATGATCACGGTTCCAATCAGCTTGCATCACTGAATTCATGTTCTCTTGACAACTCATAATATCAAAATCATGACTGGATGTTGATCTGATTGTCTTTGCCCGGTGGGGAACGGTCGGAATGTTAGAGTAACGATGTTAGTAGTAACGATGATGTTAGAGTAACGATATGGGCCAAACCGTTATCTCGTGGTTTGTGTGAAGGATAACAAGTTATTTCTACTAAACGTTATTGTGCAACAACTACCCCGTGAAGGCTGTCTTTGCTTGTGCCTGTATACAATTCCTTGATACGGGCAAGCCGGCCTCGTGAATGGTTTATGTGCTGTTGTGGGAAATTTAACAATATGTAGTGCATGCGTGCGTTCGTTGGTCGTAATGCCCCAAACGTACTATCTATGCAATTTACTATAGATGTTGCTCTTTTTTGTTTAAGCAGCCAGTTTGGTGTGCTGACCCTGTTTCTGGTCCTGCATGCCTTTATCCGGACTAGAGGGAGTAGCTCACAACACAGCGAGGCTAGTAGACGGAGATACATATGCAGCCCTCTAGTTACTAACTTGCAATTTCTCTCACCACGAAGATATTACATGTACATTCATAGTTTAACGGCACAACAAACGACGACGCTTGGACTGAAGATTTCAGAAGAAACTATATTTCTGTTAATACAACTCGCACCAATTCGTATATGCTCACTGGCCTGAAGCAGTATCTTTCTTGTGAAGGACAACTCCCACACAAAAATGCCAATGCTCCAGATACTCAACAGTCTAAAGAAGGCAAGTTTATTGCTTTCTTTAATCAGCACAACACGTTATTCAGCTGTGCTAAATAATTGCAAAAGGGTTTTATAATGATCATTCGGCCTTTTAAAAATGATAAACTTGGATTAGCCTAACTGACAACGGTTGTTATAGCTCCAAACTCGGTATATCCCAATGCGATAGGCAGACTAGAGACATGGAAAGGTGTTACATGAATAAGAGAATAAATTACCTCACATTTTGTTTCCAGCCGATCCCGTTTGGAATGGTGATAAGTGTACTATATTTCCAATAAATCATCATATGGGAAGTGACGGCAGTTGTTTCCACCAGCGTGAGGCATAAGTAGTCATTTATCAGTCACACAATTTATAAAAAATGTGACATCTATATTGGTTTCTTATAGAGATCCACATAATAGTACTATATTGCCCTTATATTCTTTGTCTTAGGATCATAAGGGAGGAGAATTATTGCTTATAGTGAGAATTTTCACCATTCTATCATTTCTTGAAGAATCAGGTAAAGTGGTTAGTAATGGATAGATAAATGGGTTATATATGAGAGCTGAAATTTGTTTTATTTTAGAATGCTATATTTCATCTCGCAATCCCATTTGCCCAATTTGGGTTGTATGGGCCCCCTATGGCTAATAGCCTAGTCACCTTTGTTTTGCTCATACAATTCACAGGGACATATACAAAACACTTTTCACCTTGCTCTGCTCATCTCCTCGATCTTATCAACTCTCCAACAGACCCGGGTTCGATTCCAGGCTTGTGTTAACAGCTGGGCCGTGACCGGGGAAAGACCTCCATGCACTCTCATCGTCGTCCGGTGTCCTCATAAACTTGGCGCCTCATCAGGTCGTTCCTCTCTCGCCGGTTCGATGCTCTCGTCGCTGCTCTTCTGTTTGTCTGGTCACTACGGGTTCGTGTTCTTACGGAGGTACACGCATGGCTCTCGCACCCTTCCACCCTCCTGAGTGCACGTCAGGAGTCTGCATGCGCGCGCATCTTCGGCGTAAAACACCCCTCAGACCTTCGTTCTCATTCTCACAATACTCTGCGGTGCATATCTAGTGAAAATTCGGGGAGAAACAGGGGTAAAATGACCACAACACACAAAAATCTCTCAATTACTCTTCACTTTCGCAAAGCTCGGCATCATATCACATTCCTCTTTCGCAATCTCCTCCCACGAGCTACTTATTTCTCACTTCTTCATGGTGATGTGAGATCATATAGTTTATCAAACACTGAGTCATATATATTACCCATGATCTTTATGCATAACTATAGAGTACGCTCGTATGCTCTTAGATTTGTAGTCATCAGGTCTGTAAGTGTTGCTACTCACTTGTGGACTGAGAAATTAAGCACTTTGTTCATTTTTATCCATACCTCAGAAAAAACATGCATATTTATATTAATGAAATTATATATAGGTATATTCAGATAACTAGATATTAAATATATAACCGTGGGTGTATAATAAACAAAATATTCCTTGGAAAGACACGCCTTGGCTGAAGGCGTTGCGCACTAGCCATCTAATTACACGCGGGAGGATGCTCTTCTCCTCAGGGTAAGCAACGAAGGTCTAATAGGTAGAGAGTCAAGGGAATATTAATGATACACTTCACCTGTGAGTTTTGTGCGATGATGTGTGGAAAAAAATGCACGGTATCTCCACAAATGCTATTCGACTAACACATTCGCTCTTAGAGAGACATCACACGTATCGAAACCACGAGTCCTAGCACATGCTAAAGTGACTTTATAATATGTTGAACAATAATGAACAGCATAAAATAATCACATTGGTTATGAAATTTCTTTTGAAGTTAATTTCCATTTGTGCAATTTTAATTGCATGAACATAAGTATTTTGATACACAATCCAGATACAGCAGACAACTTAATATATTGTCACAGAAACCTTCATGTCTTGAAAATTAACAGGATCATTACGTTTCCTTAAGTTCTTGACCAGGTTTGCAACACTGCAGCAGGCGATTTTGGCCCACTTCCTCATACACAACACATCTACCAGACTATACCTACCAGCGACATCACGTCGCGACGCACGCTGCACGCATCCGCATGGGCACAAGCACACGACACCCACGGCCACGCTCCTACGCCAACGCCCCGCATCGCACACGACACGAACGACATTGTCACGCACCCATGTATTGGGTTCAGGGATCTGGAGCCCTGGCTGAGGTCCATCCTCGGCGGACCTGTGAGATCTTCTTACGGAGCCACTCCTGATAGTTTGCCCTGGCTGTGTACTCTTTACGGGTATCGTGTCATTCATTCTGGAAAGAGCCTTCAGCCAGCGAACATGCTACTGCACAGACCTGACGCCATCGTCACGCGAGCGCACGACGCACGCGAGGCACAGCGAGCAGCATTGTTTGGCCAAGATCTCCGCAGCACGCACCGCACGCACGCACGCGCAGAAGCACGCACACGCACTCGCGGAACGACACAAATAACACATCCTCCCCAAATTACGGTGCAGCACATCCGCACACCACACCTGCACCACACCTCTTCAGCCAGAAAAGCATCACACCAAAACACGAGCAAATGATTGTCTCACCTCCCATGCTTCAACGGTTGGATGGTGTTCCATCAGCGACAGGGTTGTACTCAATGGCCCTTCTTCATGACACACACACACAACACACACCAACACACAACACCACACACACAACACACACACACACACACACACACACACACACACACACACACACACACACACACACACACCACACACACACACACACACACACACACACACAACACACACAGACATACCCAGGGTGCCGAAAAGACATCAAGCTTATGCGTTCCAGGCTTATTGGACAACCGGTCAAATAATGTTAATTACCTCTTCCAAAGCTTACTAACTCAGTGAAACGATAGTGTCGTGAAAGACTTGTGCATGTGTATGTGTGCACAATGTGTGTCTGTGTGTGTTGTGTGAGACCCCTTAAATGTGAGAACAAAAAGGGCCTCATAATTCATATGCTTGGTAGATTGACTTCTGCTGTGTTACTCATTAAATTATCTGACCAATACAACGGACTGTGTGGTGTGTGTGTGTGTGTGTGTGTGTGTGTGTGGTGTGTGTGTGTGTGTGTGTGTGTGTGTGTGGTGTGTGTGTGTGTGTGTGTGTGTGTGTGTGTGTGTGTGTGTGTGTGTGTGTGTGTGTGTGTGTGTGTGTGTGTGTGGTGTGTCGTGTGTGTGTGTGCAGCATGCTTAAAGCAATGTGGGTCCTGAGAGCGTGAGAGTCAATTAACAGACTGCTCCTCTGCTCCTCCACTGTCTCTCCAGTCCTCCTGAATCTACGTACCATTGTGATCATTTCTATACTCATGTAGTATACAAACTAACTACGTCAGCATAAAACAACTGTAAAACGGTAACACTATAAGAGCTTTCAGCTAAAACAACTGTAAAACGGTTAACGACTATAGAGCTGTCAAGCATAAAAACAACTGAAATCCGGTAAACACTATAGGAAGGTTTTGTCAGCCATAAAACAACAATACAATGTCAATTCATCCCTCTGCTCTCTAACCTGAAATCCAACCATTTTTCCGATTAAGCCGTTTCTTCTGGTACAAACCATTCACCCTTAATTTGATATCCAGCTTATTTAAACGTCATAAATCAAATCAAAAAATCAAATCAAAAATTATTGGTCACTACACATGGTTAGCTAAGATGTTATTGTGCAGTGTGTGCGAAATGCTGGGGCTTCTATGTTCTTACAGTGCAGCCATATCTAACAAGTAATAATCTAACAATTCCACTAACAACAGTGCTGCTTGTATGTAATCTGATAATGTTTTACATAGATGATAGGTAGGTATTGATGTGTACAGTACAAGTCAGCCTACCCACACAACCAGTATTAAAAGACTTGAAGCACAGCTTAAAATACCGTCCTTTACCAGCTAAAAGATTTTCCTTAGTTAGTGACACCTTGGAACCTACCCCAATAGAATGAGATAACGAATTACAGTCTGGGGAAAAAGCAAAAACGTAACCTAAATACAGGACTTATCAACTATCATCAATCTGCCAACTTACCGAAAGCATCCTGTAGTACCCTTTCCATCTCGCCCCCGTCAATGTCCAGTTTAAGATGCTTGTTAAGATCACTCTCTCCGCCTCATGAACGTTATTCCTCTTCTCTGAAATGCTAGTTATTCTTATTCGTCTTTCTCGTCTGTCTGCTGCTGTCTGTCTGTCTGTCTGTCTGTCTGTCTGTCTGTCTGTCTGTCTGCTGCTGTCGTGCTGCTGTCTGCGTCTGTCTCTGTCTGTCTGTCGTCTGTCTGTCTGTTGTCTGTCTGTCTGTCTGTCTGTCGCTCTCTGCTCTCTGTCGGACGCAGGTGAAGGTCTTCAAGAAACAGGGTCTGGTGTTGCAGTTATGTGAGCTATGCAGTTGAAAGGTGAAGCTTGACACACTGCCAATCCAAACCTCAGTATAAACCACCACAGTAATTTCTCCAATGCAGTGTTACACTGCAGGTGTATCCCCGTTGATGCATTCACCCGCAGGCAGCAACATCCTAGAGAATTCAAACTCTGACAGAAACCTAACTCTTCTAGTGTGAGAAAACCTCTGCAACTCCGCACGCCTGTGAAACAACTGCCAGCCTCTCTCTTCTCTCAAATTTTTGGGGTTGGGTTATAACACCTAAAAGGCACCTTACATTCCTGTGGCTCTAATTGGTTGGAGGTCTGGCCAATCACTGTGGCCAGTTCGTAGCGTTTCTGGGCGGGTTAAGAATCAAGAGGCAGACATGTAGCTCGATAAATATGCTGCCTGTGGCGCTTTTGGCTCTCGTCCCCTCTCTCTTCTCTCCATCCCCTTCTCCCCTCTCTCTGTCTCCCTCTCCCCTTCTCTCCCCTCCTCTGTCTCCCTCTCCCTCCTCCCCCTCTCCCTGTATCGTGTCTCCCCTCTCCCCCTCTTCTGTCTCCCTCTCCTCTCTCGCTCTCTCCCTCTTGTCTCACCCTCCCTCCCCCTCCTCTCTGTCTTGTTCCTCCCTCTCCGCTCCTCTCCCCCTCTCTCTGTCTCTGTCTCCCCTCTCCTCTCCCCTCTCTCGTCTCGTCTCCCTCTCCCCTCGTCTCTGTCTCCTTGCGCTTCTCCCCCTCTCTCCCCTCTTCCCCCTCTCTGTCTCGCTCCTCCCCCTCTCATTCTCACGCTCTCTCCTTCTCCCTCCATCTTCGCTCCTCCCCTCTCCTTTCTCCCTCTCTCGCTCTCCTGTTCTCTCGCACTCCCCCCTCTATCTGTCTCCCTCCCCCCTTCTCCCCCTCTCTCTGTCTCGTCTCCCTCTCCCCTCTCCCATCTCCCCCTCTCTCTTGTCTCGCTTCCCCCTCTCCCCCTCTCTCTGTCTCTCCTCTCCCCCTCTCCCCCCTCTCTGTCTCTGTCTCCCCCTGCTCCCCTCTCACTCTCTCGTCTCCCTTCTCCCCTTTCCCCACTCTCTTTGTCTCGCCCTCTCCCCTCTCCTCCTCTCTCTGTCTCCCTCTCCACCCTTCTCGACCCACTCTCTGTCTCCCTCTCCCCTCTCTCCCCTCTCTCTCTGTCTCCTCTCCCCTTCTCCCCCTCTCAGTCCTCCCTCTACCTCTCCTCCTCCCCATCCTGTCTTCCCCTCCTCCTCTCTTTCCCCTGTCTACCATCAGTGGCTCTCTCTCTCTTGCTCTCCTCATCTCTTGCTGCCTTTAAGGAGATTTTACGTCGTCTTCCTTTTACCTGCTGTTTCTGACAGCACAGTATTCGATATATGAGACAGAATTTGCTCAGAGTTTTCTCATTTCGAATAATTTATTTCTTATTGGTGTGTTGTGTGTGTTGCTGTGTGTGTGTGTGTGTGTGTGTGTGTGGTGTGTGTGTGTTGTGTGTGTGTGTGTGTGTGTGGTGTGTGTGTGTGTGTGTAGTGTGTTGTGTGTGTGTGTGTGGTGTTGTGTGTGTGTGTGTGTGTGGTGTGTGTGTGTTGTGTTGTGTGTTTGTGACATACTGTACGAAATCTCATCCTCTGGTTCCTGTATTCATCTTAATCAATTATA
>NC_036838.1:37568926-37578878 GCF_002910315.2 Salvelinus sp. IW2-2015
GTGTGTGTGGTGTGTGTGTGGTGTGTGTGTGTGTGTGTGTGTGTGTGTGTGTGTGTGGTGTGTGTGTGTGTGTGTGTGGTGTGTGTGTGTGGTTGTGTGGTGTGTGGTGTGTGTGGTGTGTGTGTGTGTGTGTGTGTGTGTGTGTGTGTGTGTGTGTGTGTGTGTGTGGAGGCTATAAGGTTTCCCTTATTAGTAGGTCAGTTTGAATAATGCAGGTAGGGTTTGTTGTTTGTGGCCAATGGTCCAGGTGCTAATGGAGCTGTCTCTGGCCGAGGGACAGACAACTGTTCGACTTTAATGGATGTCACCATGAGAGCTGAAACCATTACCTCCGGGCTCGGGTGACAAAGCAGGGGAGGGAGGGGTTTGTGTGTTGATACTGTGTGTGTGTGTGCATATCTGTGTGTGTGTGTGTGGTATCAAAGGAGTTTAAGTAGGTCTGTGGCGGTCATAAAACATTTTCAGCAGGTTATTGTCATGCAAAAGACTGCGGGCTCACGGTAATTTACCAATGAATTAACAATAAATGTTTATCATCTCCAGGCCTCCACACATACAAGCAGATACAAGCCGTTGATGTGTGCCTTTGAACATCTAGATTTAAAAAATGTCATAAGGCCTCCAGAGTGGTACAGCCGTCTATGGCACTGCAATAGCAGTCTAGAGGCATCATACTACAGTACCTGGGTTCGATCCCAAGCTGTATCACAACTGGCCGGTTAGGGGAGGGTTTTGGCTGGGGGGCTTTACTTGGCTCATTGTGTTCTAGCGACTCCTTGTTGCGGGCCGGGCACCTGCAGGCTGACCTTGGTCGTCAGTTGAACAGTGTTTCCTCCGACATATTGGTGCTTCTGGGCTAAGTGGGCGGGTGTAAGAAGCTGGTTTGGCGGGTCATGTTTCGGAGAACGCATGACTCGACCTTGCCTCCGAGTCCGTTGGGGATTTGCAGCAATGACACGCAAATGAAAATGGGGAGAAAAAGGAGGTGAAATACAAAAAATATATAATAGTAAATAAAATATAATAATAATAATAATAAATAATAAAACATGTCTAATAAATCTATGTATATTATACCCTCACAATAAATCTCTAATTTATTTAGGCAGGTTTTTAAAAAACATGATATGAAGAAATGTAATTTTCAGAGAACAGATATGACTTGGCTTATTGCATGGTGCCATGCCATATAGGCTGTAGCTTGTTCAAATAAGCAGACAAAGATAATGCTTTATCACTCTAAGTCCCGTGCAATTATTTTACATTTATAAGTGGCTATGTTGAGCGTAAACGTGATCATTTGAAACAGGTCCTATAAACTAGATTTAAGAGTTAATTTGGCAGGTTAGTTGTGAATGATATAACTTTAGGATGTCTTAGATCAAAATATATATGGGCCTACATAATGTTAACTATAGGCTATTGATGATTTGAGAAAGTAGCAAAAAAAGCTTGTGCCTCTGTTCTCTGAACTCAGGCTGCATACACTGTTCTCTCATCAAATTATCATATTTTCACCCATCAAACTATTCTCCGTTTAATCTTGTCTGATGTAAACTAAAATGTAACATTTTTTTCGATTTGGTGGCCATTACATGGCCAGGAACAAGAGCAGGAGAAAAAATATACTTCATCTGTTTGCATCTTGAATGGCAATGGAGGCCGGTTTCCTGACAGTTAGTTTCAATGTCAGGCAGGCTACTCTGGTTTATAGCTGAGAAATATATACAGTAGCAGCTGGGATCCCTCCTCTTTTTAGTGGAACATCAAAACTCTGCTTTCACATGGGATTGCATATAGAAATGGCTGGATTTATACAAAATAACAATTATTTCACCTCCACACATCAACCACTGTTGAGGAGCATGCACCCTCTCGCTGCATGACAGGTGATATTCCTGTAGCTAAAGGTAACATGTCAGCCTTTTAATGATAAATATACAAAATGCCCTATTACTACACCTATTCAAAATCAAATACAAAATTCTCTATAACTGTAGACTAAACAGTAAGACGCCCGCACAGTCAATGAACCAACAGCACCGACTAGGCCTATGCGTTTTCTCCAGAAATCGTGATAGAAAGTTGGAGTGTAGCATAAGGTAACCAGTCATCCAGTATGCATAATAATACAGCCCACCATCAAAAAGCGATTACTAGAATTAGTTTTATTTTGGAGTATAGGCTAGACCGATTAGGTACTTAAACTTAATTAACACAGTTTTTAAAATGTTTTTTTGTGTAATATTCATTAGGCTATGTATTATAATCCGCACAGTCATTATTTTAATAACGTTTTTTGTTGTTGTTCGCGTGCTTGGGTTATATATAGGACTATGGGTATGCATAAACTCTAATATGCGAATGGGTGTTTTTAATTAATTAAATTAATCTTAGAAAGCGCTGTCCATTTCTGTTGTGTTAGCTTTGTAACAACATTAAACAATGCATGTTTTCCACTCAGTTTCAACTTGTTGAACTTGTTTTTTCAAATTGATGATCACTAACAGCACAATACTGTTTGGCTGATAATGTTAATGTGATTTTCGATTTCATTTGCGTTGATGTCAGTATGAGTGTTAGAGGGACAATTAGAGAGTACCAGGCCATTAGGACCGAAGATGTTACTGTCTCTCTTCGTTTTACTATCCCTCGCTCCTCGCATATCCCTCTTTCTCCGATGTGCCAGTGATAAAAGCCATAAACCAGGGTGGAACAAGCTTGTTAAACTCTAATTTTTATCCCTGGTCCGTAACCGATGGTCAGAAACGAGCCGGACCAACTCTTAATCAAGACCTCATCTGAACAACTAAAGCAACCTGGACTCAGGGGTTGACCTAACATGTAAACGAAAACCGCAGGACATCAAAATGTTATGTTGGTATGGTATGTATTAATTTGTGGATGTCCATCATCCATTTCGTATGATATGTTAAGAATTACAATTCATATGATATGTAATGAATTACACAATTTGTATGATACCACACATGACTCTTAAGTATGTGGACCACCTGCTTGTCGAACGTCTCATTCAAAATCATGGGCATTATATGGAGTTGGTTCCCCCTTTGCTGCTATAAAAGCCTCCACTCTTCTGGGAGATTCTTTCAACTAGATGTTTGCTATGGGGACTGTCTTCCATTTCGAGCCAAAAGCATTATTGAGGTCGGGAACTGATTGGTGCGTTTAGGCCTGGTTCCACAGTCGGCGTTCCAATTCATCAAAAAGGTTCAATGGGGTTGAGGACAGGGCCCTTGTGGGTCGGCAGATCAATTTCTTCACACCCCCGAATCTCGACAAACCTTTTTCTGTATGGACCTCCGCGTTTGGTGCGACCGGAACAGATCAAGAAAAAACAGTCATGGGCTAGACACCATTCATCTTAAGTTAATTATAAGCTCCCATCAGTGTTTAGTATTAGTGTGTACTGTGTGTATTAGTGTCTACTGTGTGTGTTAATGTGTACTGTGTGTATTAGTGGGTACTGTGTGTATTAGTGTGTACTGTGTGTATTAGTGAGCACTGGTTGTGTGCGTGTGCGTGTGCGTGTGCGTGTGCGCGTGTGCGTGTGTGTGTAGGCTATATGGTTTCCTCATTAGTAGAGTCAGTGTGAATAATGCAGGTAGGGCTGTTGTTGTGGCCAATGGTCCAGGTGCTAATGGGGCTGTCTCTGTGTCTCTGGGCCAATGGGCAGACACTGCACAACTTTAATGGATGTCACCATGAGAGCCTGAAACCATACCTCCGGGCTCGGGTGACAAAGCAGGGAGGGAGGGGTTTTGTGTTTGTACTGTGTGTGTGTGTGCATATCTGTGTGTGTGTGTGTGGTATCACAGGAGTTTTAAGTAGGTCTGTGGCGGTCATAAAACATTTTCAGCAGGTTATTGTCATGCAAAAGACTGCCGGGCCTCACGGTAATTTACCATGAATTAACATAAATATGTTTATCATCTCCAGGCCTCCACACATACAAGCCAGATACAAGCCGTTGATGTGTGCCTTTGGAACATCTAGATTTAAAAAATGTCTAATAAGGGCCTCCAGAGTGGTACAGCCGTCTATGGCACTGCATAGCAGTGCTAGAGGCATCACTACAGACCTGGGTTCGATCCCAAGCTGTATCACAACTGGCCGGGTTAGGGGAGGGTTTGGCTGGGGGGGCTTTACTTGGCTCATTGTGTTCTAGCGACTCCTTGTTGCGGGCCGGGCACCTGCAGGCTGACCTTGGTCGTCAGTTGAACAGTGTTTCCTCCGACATATTGGTGCTTCTGGGCTAAGTGGGCGGGTGTTAAGAAGCTTGGTTTGGCGGGTCATGTTTCGGAGAACGCATGACTCGACCTTCGCCTCCCGAGTCCGTTGGGGATTTGCAGCAATGACACGCAAATGAAAATGGGGAGAAAAAGGAGGTGAAATACAAAAAATATATAATAGTAAATAAAATAATAATAATAATAAATAAATAAATAAAACATGTCTAATAAATCTATGTAATATATACCATCACAATAAATCTCTAATTTATTTAGGCAGGTTTTTAAAAAACATGATATGAAGAAAATGTATTTCAGAAGAACAGAATATGACTTGGCTTACTGCATGGTGCCATGCCATAGGCTGTAGGCTTGTTCAATAAGCAGACAAGATATGCTTATACACTCTAAGTCCCGTGCAATTATTTTACATTATATAGTGGCTATGTTGAGCGTAAACGTGATCATTTGAAACAGGTCCTATAAACTAGATTTAGAGTTATTTGGCAGGTTTAGTTGTGAATGATATAAACCTTAGGATGTCTTAGAAATCAAAATATATATGGGCTACATAATGTAACTATAGGCTATTGATGATTTGAGAAAGTAGCAAAAAAAGCTTGTGCTCTGTTCCTTAACTCAGGCTGCATACACTGTTCTCTCATCAAATTATCATATTTTCACCCATCAAACTATTCTCCGTTTAATCTTGTCTTGATGTAAACTAAAATGTAACATTTGTTTCGATTTGGAATGGCCCATTAACATGGGCAGGAACAAGAGCAGGAGAAAAAATACTTCATCTGTTTGCACTTGAATGGCAATGGAGGCCGGTTTCCTGACAGTTAGTTTTTCAATGTCAGGCAGGCTACTCTGGTTTATAGCTGAGAAATATATACAGTAGCAGCTGGGATCCTCCTCTTTTTAGTGGCAACCATCAAAACTCTGCTTTCACATGGGATTGCATATAGAAATGGCTGGATTTATAACAAAATAACAATTATTTCACTCCACACATCAACCACTGTTTGAGGAGCATGCACCCTCTCGCTGCATGACAGGTGATATTCCTGTAGCTAAAGGTAACATGTCAGCCTTTTAATGATGAAAATATACAAAATGCCCTATTACTACACTATTCAAAATCAAATACAAATTCTCTATAACTGTAGTGTAGACTAAACGAGTAAGACGCCCCGCACAGTCAATGAACCAACAGCACCGACTAGGCCTATGCGTTTTCTCCCAGAATCGTGGATAGAAAGGTTGGAGTGTAGCATAAGGTAACCAGTCCATCCAGTATGCATAATAATACAGCCCACACTCAAAGGCGATTACTAGAATTAGTTTAATTTTGGAGTATAGGCTAGACCGATTAGGTACTTAAGACTTAATTAACACAGTTTTTMAAATGTTTTTTTTGTGTAATATGCATTAGGCTATGTATTATATAACCGCACAGTCATTATTTTAATAACGTTTTTTGTTGTTGTTCGTGCTTGGGTTCATATATAGGACTATGGGTATGCATAAACTCTAATATGCGAATGGGTGTTTTTAATTAATTAAATTAATCTTAGAAAGCGCTGTCCATTTCGTTGTGTTAGGCTTTGTAACAACATTAACAATGCCCATGTTTTCCACTCAGTTTCAACTTGTTGAACTTGTTTTTTCAAATTGATGATCACTAACAGCACAATACTGTTTGGCTGATAATGGTTTGATGTGATTTTCGATTTCATTTGCGTTGATGTCAGTCTGAGTGGTTAGAGGGACAATAGAGAGTACCAGGCCATTAGGACCTGATYGATGTTACTGTCTCTCTCGTTTTACTATCCCTCGCTCCTCGCCATATCCCTCTCTCCGATTGCAGTGATAAAAGCCATAACCACGTGGACAAGCTTGTTAAACTCTAATTTTATCCCTGGTCGTAAACAGATGGTTCAGAAGAGCCGGACCAACTCTTAATCAAGACCTCATCTGACAACTAAAGCAACCTGGACTCAGGGGTTGACCTAACATAGTAAACGAAAACCCAGGACACTCAAAATGTTATGTTGGGTATGGTATGTATTAATTTGTGGATGTCCATCATCCATTTCGTATGATATGTTAAGAATTACAATTCATATGATATGTAATGAATTACAATTTGTATGATACACCACATGACCTTAAGTATGTGGACACCTGCTTGTCGAACGTCTCATTCCAAAATCATGGGCATTAATATGGAGTTGGTTCCCCCTTTGCTGCTATAAAAGCCTCCACTCTTCTGGGAATTCTTTCAACTAGATGTTTGCTATGGGGACTTGCTTCCATTCAGCCAAAAGCATTATTGAGGTCGGGAACTGATGTTGGGCGATTAGGCCTGGTCCACAGTCGGCGTTCCAATTCATCAAAAAGGTGTTCAATGGGGTTGAGGACAGGGCCTTGTGCAGGCCAGTCAATTTCTTCCACACCGATCTCGACAAACCTTTTCTGTATGGACCTCGCTTTGTGCACCGGGACACWGTCATGCTAAAACAGGAAAGGGCCTTCCCCAAACTGTTGCCATAAAGTTGGAAGCACAGAATCGTATAGGATGTCATTGAATGCTGTCACATTAAGATTTCCCTTCACTGGAACTAAGGGGCCTAGCCCAAAACATGGAAAACAGCCACAGACCATTTTTTCTCCCCCACCAAACTTTACCGTTGGCACTATGCATTCGGGCAGGTAACGTTAGCTAGGCTAGGGGTTAAGGTTAAGGTTAGGGTTATGGTTAGGGTTAGGGGAAGGGAGACCAAAAGTAGTACGTAGTTGCAAGGTTTCTAATTTGCCAAAATGCTAAAGTTGTCCTTGAGACATTCGCGTTATACAGCCACCGATCCAACCCGACCAAACACCCACATTTTTGCCTTTTGTAACCATACCAAACTTAACCTCTCATACTAATTTGAGTGTCCGGTATTTTTGTTTACTATGACGTCTAGTCTATGAGACCAGGCTGACTAAAGACGTGTAATACAAGCGAACTATCCCCTAAAGCCTGACAGCCTTGTCTTTGAACCAGAATGAGCCAGACCAAAGCTAATGCAACATAAGTCCATCATAGCAATGCCTTTGAACACTACTCTGTCTGACCCACTAAGAATGCCATCAGTGCAATGGGGTTAATACACCGAGTAGGTATTATGAGCAGTGATAGGGCTACGCACCACACCTCAAGTCTAGTGCCACACACACACTTGACACTTATTTTACCAAGTCAGATGACATATTATATTTTACAGCAACGACCTGGGGTTAGTGTGGGGATGATTAGGTCGCTGGGGATGCTCCCGAGTGGCGCGGTGGTCTAAGGCACTACATCTCAGTGCAAGAGGCGTCCCTACAGTCCCTGGCTCGAATCCAGGTTGTACCACATCCGGTCGTGATTAGGAGTCCCATAGGGCGGGGCACAATTGACCCAGRGTTACCCGGTTTTGGCCAGGGTAGGCCGTCATTGTAAATAAGAATTTGTTCTTAACTGACTTGGCTAGTTAAATAAAGGTTAAATCTTTTTTTTTTTTTTTATGTGGCCATGATTGTATGAGGACCAGATTGGGAATTTAGCCAGGACACCAGGGTTAACACCCCTACAATAAGTGCCATGGGATCTTTAGTGACCAGAGAGAGTCAGAACTCCTGTTCTAACATCCCAATCATGAAAGACAGCACCCATGCAGGGCAATGTCCCCTTCACTGTACTGGGATCTATTGAGACCAGAGGGAAGTGTGCCCCCTACTGGACCTCCAACACCACTTCCAACAACATCTGGTCTCCCATCCAGGGTCCAACCCTGCTTAGCTTCAGAAGAAAGCCAGCAGTGGGATGCAGGGTGGTACACACACAGCATACACACTCATCAACAAACTCACATACATACTGTATTAAAAATAAATATGCATACATGGATTCTTAGTTTAATAAATTCTTGCATACAACACTGCTTATATGCCAATTATCACCATGGGAACAGCCCTGAGATCACCCTGATGATCCTGTGACCCGGTCGGTGTGTGAAGCAGGTTCATGTCCCAATCTTCCCTCTATACACCATAGCACCTCGCCTCTTATAGAGTAGTAAGCTATTTGTATTGGTTAATCTTTTTTGTAGGCGAGTGTTAAATAACCGTTCGCTGTAGAGTTTACTCCCCCCTAGTGGTGTGTTTAGACCAGTGTCAGGTCCTCTGTGTAGCCATGGCACCCCCAGTCCATTTCCTGGGTTATAATAAGAGACAGACAGACAGAGAGACAGGAGGTTTAAATAGGTGTGACCAGATGGAGACCTGAAGTCACTGTAAGTAAATACAGACACAGAGAGCTAAACATATCTGCCTACTGTCCACACACAGTAAATAACACAGGACTAGGACATAACTTCTACATGACATACCCACATGATGTACTGTGGCATGGGCTTAGCCTGCTATAAGAGAGTGGAGAAACTGGTGAGAACTGCTTGTCCTGCTCAGCACTGTACAAGTGACTGTTCAAATCAAATCAAACCAGATATTTACACTATCAGAAATGTACTTTCAGCTGGTGACACATATTGATATTTTGCTATGCTACAGACATGACATTAAAGTAGTTGGCCATACATCTACAGTTTAAGGTGCATTACATGGGCTTATATGCACAATTATAAGTTACTTCCCATCTTCTGTATCTATTGCTCCCTCTCATAGACAAAACACACTGTAATGTCTGCTTTCACACAGGCATGTTACGTCTCCCTGCACAGTAAGCAGTGCTCTCAGAGCTCCTACTGTGTAGAATGATAACACCAAGTGTCAACAATACTACAGCCAATGTCATCAGAGTATATTGTGTAGATAGTGTTGGTAAGGCCACAACTTGGGGTTATTGTTATACAGGTGAACACAGTTCTTGACTAGGGCCGGTACACACCAGAACTGAGTTCCGGCACTTGATATAAAATATTGGTTTACAAATATTGCAGAGTTCCGGCACCTAAATATAAACAGTACCTGCACCAAAAATGTGTACCGGTACCTATTTCAGTCCAAGTCAAGCGCCACACAAAAAGCCACACAAAAAGGAGCCTTGTGTGGCGTGCTTCTACAGTAGGTTCTCCTAATTTGCTGTGAATGAGACTACACATAATTATGCTATCTCTTTCTCACACATTCTCTCTCCAATGTATCCCTCTCCATATGCCAAATCTACACATATTGCAGCTATTATTGCAGATGTGGCGAAATGCTTGTGTAAAAAATATGTGCTTTTGTCATGTCCCTGTTAGGATCCTCTTCTCCTGACTTGTTTTTAAGGGATGTGTTTCTTAGGACTATAAGYTGGTCTATCCAAATAGGGGCCTCTCTGTCCTCCTCATCCTCCTCTCTTTACTTTTCTCCCTGCTTCTCTCAATGTGGTGATGAATGTAGAGTCTGCTAGAGAAAGGTGAGAATGCAGGTAGGTGTATTGTGAAAGTTCAGCCATAAAGGGTTGCTTATGTCTCATCAAATATTGATATTCTCAGAAATCACACACAAACAAGCATGCACGAACACACACACACACACACACACACACACACACACACACACACACACACACACACATCAACACAAACACACCACACAGCCCACAACAACACAACGACACACACCACAATCACAACACACACAATCTTAACACCTACTTGTAA
>NC_036838.1:37578903-37713958 GCF_002910315.2 Salvelinus sp. IW2-2015
ACCACCAGAACTCTATGAGCCCCCACGATCTGGTGGTCACACACACACACACCACACACACACACACACCACACACACACACACACACACACACACACACACACCACCACACACACACACACACACACACAACCACACACACACACACACACACAACACCCACACACACACACAACACACACACACACTCTAACACCCTACTGTGTAAAACACACACCCTTGAGAAGCCTGTCACAGTTACCAGACACTTTGAAAAACTACTCACTGCTCACAGATATCTCTCACTCTTGATTCTATTAGACTATTATATGAGCCATAGCTATAGATTTGACCCCATAGCCTACATACGTGATGTAAAATTGAAATATTATATTCACATACCCCTACTGTCACAGACAGGCTGTTTGCCTGGACCATATTGCTCCAATACAAACTGCCAGAACATGTATTGCTAAGTGTCAGTATATTGGTGAATGTAGTATTGACAAATAAACTGTGTCAGTATTGTGGTGAATGTACTGTAGTATTAAAAAATAACTGTGTCACTTTTTGGAGAATGTAGTATTGACAAATAACTGTGTCAGTATTCTGGTGAATGTAGTATTGACAAATAACTGTCTCAGTATTGTGGTGAATGTAGTATTGACAATAACTGTCTCAGTATTGTGGTGAATTAAGTATTGACAAATAACTGTCTCAGTATTGTTGGTGAATGTAGTATTGACAAATAACTGTCTCAGTATTGTGGGTGAATGTAGTATTGACAAAATAACTGTCTCAGTATTGTGGTGAATGTAGTATTGACAAATAACTGTGTCAGTATTGTGGTGAATGTAGTATTGACAAATAACTGTCTCAGTATTGTGGTGAATGTAGTATTGACAAATAACTGTCTCAGTATTGTTGGTGAATGTAGTATTGACAAATAACTGTCTCAGTATTGTGGTGAATGTAGTATTGACAAATAACTGTCTCAGTATTGTGGTGAATGTAGTATTGACAAATAACTGTGTCAAGTATTGTGGTGAATGTAGTATTCAAATAACTGTCTCAGTATATTGTGGTGATGTAGTATTGACAAATAACTGTCTCAGTATTGTGGTGAATGTAGTATTGACAAATAACTGTCTCAGTATTGTGGTGAATGTAGTATTGACAAATAACTGCTCAGTCTTTGGGTGGAATGTAGTATTTGACAAATAACTGTCTCAGTATTGTGGTGAATGTAGTATTTGACAAATAAACTGTGTCAGTATTGTGGTGAATGTAGTATTGACAAATAACTGTGTCAGTATGTGGTGAATGTAGTATTGACAATAACTGTCTTCAGTATTGTGGTGAATGTAGTATTGACAAATAACTGTGTCAGTATTGTGGTGAATGTAATATTTTCAGTCACTTCAGGGATAGTCAGACAGCCATTCATTAAGGCAATCTAACCACAGTACCACACTGAAATTGCTTTTTAACTTACCAAGGCTAGGGTCATTACAGTATTTTACACTAAATAGTGTAACAGGCCCTAGAAAATGTGGCATCATAAAAGTTTTTTAGGTAACGCTTGAACTCCTCGCCATAACATTTTATTACGATGTCGTAAACATGTCGTAAAGCTTCATAGCATATGTCATAACTTGTCATAACTTGACAAATAATAAATGATGGCAATGTTATGACATGTTATGACCTGTGTGTGACATATTGGGATATTTTCTAGCCTTATGACACTGATAATATTATGCATAAACAAAGATTAGTGCATAAGATTGTCAATATTTCCATACTGAAGTGTTCTTACCTGAGCCCCACATTGGCAGCTCCTCTCCTCCTTGGTTGAATGGATCTAGTACTTCAAAGTTGTACAGATTCCCGAATGAACCGGTATGGATGAGGAGAGAAAATGTTGTCCTCTTGTTCACAGAGGGATGAGAGAGAAGGAGCGAATCCAAGCAGATCCTTAGAATTGCACGTAACTGTAGAGAAACATATGAATCACAATACTACAGAGAGCTTACCACATAAAAACAAACACACTCAGAGTGAGTGAGAGAGAAAGGGTGAGTGAGAGAGAGATGAAGAGACGTAGAGTGTACACAGCACGTGCCACAGTAAAGCAGAGATCAAACACCAGGCTTATTCACACTCTCTCTCCTCTCTTACCCTCACACTCTCTTCCTTATTTCTCTCTCGCTCTTCGTTTTGCCGTAACTCTATTCACTCACGTTTTCTTTTTCCTCCCCTCTCTTACTCCCTCCCCTCTTTTTTTTTTTTCTCTCTCTCTCTCTCTCTCTCTCTCTCTCTCTCTCTCTCTCGCTCTCTCTTTCTCACAGCTTCTTTTCCTTTACTGTCACTATTTTTCCTCCTCTCTCTCTTCAATCCTTCCTTGCTTCCCCACCCCCGGAGAGAGAACGGAACAAGTGCACAAGATTCCAGCAGCTAATTCTGCTTCTTAAGACATGGAACTTAATATGTGAGGACAACTGTGAGGACGGAGGGGGAGCAAGTGAGGGGGGGAAGGGAGGGCGGAAGGAGGGAGCAGGGACAGAATGAAGGATGGCAAATTCAAAGAAGAGAAGTGGATAGAGGGAAGGAGGGAGGGAGTTAAAACTAAGAGTCATTGAAATTAGGGAGAGCGAGAGAGGAAGAGAGAAAGGAAGAGGGAGAGGATTTGGAGATAGAAAGAGAGAGAGAGAGAGAGAGAGAGAGAGGGAGAGAGAGAGAGGGAGAGAGAGAGAGAGAGAGGGTGTTGAGGGAGTGAGGGAAGTGAGATTGACAGATGAAAGCATAACACAGGGAGAGGAGTGTTTGTTTTGTTTGACTTAGAGATGAATTCACACACTAGTTTTAACTGCCTCCCCAATGAGCTCCTATGTCAGCCACACTAGAAGTTGTGAATGGCTGTGGCTCCATCGGGACCTGTGCATCATAACTAGACTTTACCAACATCCATCGTCACTGTAATTAATTGAACACACTATGGCGAGAGAAGAGGCAATACAAGTACCAGTCCATCTCAATGTCTCCTCTTTGGCATCTAAGATTGTCTTCTAAGCTTACCAACTCCCCTAGATAATTCCTTGCCCCCACTACCTTAGACCAAAACAGAAGTCTTTTTAACACTCTCACACTTTCACACTCTGATCTGCTCATCATTTACGCTATTCCTTCTTTGGACGTTATTTTTATGGAATGGTCTGCCTATCCATGTGAGAGAAGCAGACTCGGTCTCAAACTTTAAGTATTTATTGAAGAGTCATCTCTTCAGTAGGTCCTATGATTGAGTGTAGTCTGGCCCCGGAGTGTGAAGGTGAATAGAAAGGCTCTGGAGCGACGAACCGCCCTTGCTGTCTCTGCCTGGCCGGTTCCCCTCTCTCCACTGGGATTCTCTGCCTCAAACCCTATTACAGGGGCTGAGTCACTGGCTTACTGGTGCTCTTCCATTCTATGAGGGGTGTGTCACTTGAGTGGGTTGAGTCTCTGACGTGATCTTCCTGTCCGGGTTGGCGCCCCTCTCGGGTTCGTGCCATGGGGTAGATCTTCCTGGGCTATACTCGGCCTTGTCTCAGGATAGTAAGTTGGTGGATGAAGATATCCCTCTAGTGGTGTGGGGGCTGTGTTTTGGCAAAGTGGGTGGGGTTATATCCTGCCTGTTTGTCCCTGTCTGGGGGTATTGTCGTACGGGGCCACAGTGTCTCCCAATCCCTCCTGTCTCAGCCTCCAGTATTTATGCTGCAATAGTTTGTGTCGGGGGGCTAGGGTCAGTCTGTTATATCTGGTGTATTTCTCCTGTCTTATCCGGTGTCCTGTGTGAATTTAAGCTCTCTCTAATTCTCTCTTTCTCTCTCTTTTTCTTTCTTTCTTTCTTTCTTTCTTTCTTTCTTTCTTTCTTTCTTTCTTTCTTTCTTTCTCTCTGAGGACCTGAGCCCTAGGACCATGCCTCAGCACTACCTGGCTTGATGGCTTCTTGCTGTCCCCAGTCCACCTGGTCGTGCTGCTGCTCCAGTTTAAACTGTTCTGCCTGCAGCTATAGAACCCTGACCTGTTCACCGAACGTGCTACCTGTCCCAGACCTGCTGTTTTAAACTCTCTAGAGACAGCAGGAGCGGTAGAGATACTCTGAATGATCGGCTATGAAAAGCCAACTGACATTTACTCCTGAGGTGCTGACCTGTTGCACCCTCTACAGCCACTATTATTATTTGACCCTGCTGGTCATCTATGAACATATGAACATCTTGGCCATGTTCTGTRATAATCGCCACCCGGCACAGCCAGAAGAGGACTGGCTACCCCTCATAGCCTGGTTCCTCTCTAGGTTTCTTCCTAGGTTCCGGCCATTCTAGGGAGTTTTTCCTAGCCACCGTGCTTTTACACCTGCATTGCTTGCTGTTTGGGGTTTTAAGCTGGGTTTTTGTACAGCACTTTGTGACATCAGCTGATGTAAGAAGGGCTTTATAAATAAATTTGATTGATTGATTGATTTGAGTTGTAGTTCATTTGGGGTAGAGTTGCTGTAATATAATGGGATCGCCTGCTGTTTTTTATTAGATTATGTCATATGAAATGATACACTGATATGAAGACGAACACAGAACTCCTAATCCATAACAAGTTAACTCCTGATATTGCACCGACAGTAGTTTACAGGAAATGTAGATCCGATGTCATGAAATGTGCTTGCAGGGTGCCATATAAGAGAAGCAAGGGAGGAGGGGGTGGAGGAGGGTGGATAGGGAGTGAGATTGACGCATGGTGCAATGTCGAGTAAATGTCAGTCTAAATCTGATGTGCTAAATGGCCTTCTTAGAAGTCAGTTCTTCCCCTCTGCCCCTCTTCGGTGTCTTTTATCCTGCCAGTGAAATGACATGTGGATTGACTGGCATTAGATAACAGAGTATTGTATATCTCATTATTTATTGTAAGATGTTTAAGTGACATATTTAACATGAGGGCCAGTTCCCCACACACAGATTAAACCTAGGCATGGACTAAAATGCCTACTCAGTGGAAAAAGTTACTTGAAATAGCTTTTTACTCCAGGACTAGGATTAACCTGTCCCCCCCAAAAATGGCACTAGATATATCAGAATAGTAGTACTTTTGAGCTTTGAGTTGAGTTTAAGAATTAGTCATGCATGTATTTATGTGTATTAGTATTATTTGTATTTATTAGTTATTTAGTTACCTGTAGGAGTTCCTAAGGATGAAGTAATGGGGTATTTATGTGCATGTATATTCCAGGATTATGTCTGAGTGTTTGATGGAGGCAGTAAAAGCAGTAATGTGTCGGTCCTGTTAAGCTTGGCAGGGCCCCACGGTGTGAATACTGAGCAGGAGAGTGTCCATGTAAACTCATATCCATGTGTTCAGGCAGGTCAGACAGCCGTCCTCTTCAAAGTTTATCCTGACCTATGGACACACACATTAATAAATCACACACATGCACATGCATATGCTCTCTCTCTCACACACACACACACACACACACACACACACACACACACACACACACACACACACACACACACACACACACACACACACACACACACACACACACACACACACACACACACTACCACCTCCCCTTCTGCGTCTGCCTCTGGCTCCCTTCCATGGCAGGGTAGGGTTGGGGGACAGTAAGGAAGGGCAACAAACTGGAACAGTAAGCACATTTCACCATCTGAGAACGTTAGGATAGAGTTACAGGGGCACACACTCCCTATCTCTCCCTCCCATCCCCCACACAGGCACTCCTTCTACTCCACACAGCTCGCTTGTCTGCTGCCTTTCTCTAATAAAATGTTTACAAGAATAGTGGTGGCTATTAAATATGGCAACTTAACGAAGGATGTCTTAGTTCTCCCTGACTGAGCTGCATTTGTCCCTTTACATATGTCTTTTATATGTCCCCGCATGACACCTATTGGTACCAGCATACCAACATACCAAAGGTCCAAGATGCTATTTCTTACATTTAGAAGTTGACTTTTCTTTCTAATGAAACTGGTAACTGAAAGTGTAATTCTTATGGCAGGAAATGACCAAAGTTTGGTGATCACATAATCCAATATTTTGTCCAACATGTTCAGAACCCAGCAATTTTCTTCTCACAAAAACTAAGCTTCTGTTTTTTGAAAATTATATATCCATAGTCTATTTTAAACAGAAAACTATTTTTGTGTAAACTGTAAAGTGTGCAAACTTGTCCTGGAGGATAGATATAACTATCTACCATACACTCTATCGTTTTTCCTTCAAAGTTTCCTTTGAAGATGTAATCAGTGTGATTTCGTGATGAATCCTTTTTCATGTCTGACCACGGTAATTAATCATAGATTATGATGATAGCGCAGGACTGTATGTAGATTTCTGTTAGAGTCTATTCCCCAGCTAGCTTCATTAGTCTAATTATTCCATAAAAGAAGTAGCTCACTTCATCACTCAGTCTACATGCAAATGATTTAGATGCTCCACTTCTACAGTAGGGCACGTACGGTAGTCCTATGTCTAATTGAAGAGATTCTGAGATACCCTCCCACTCCCTCCTCTGATCCCCCTCGCTCCACTCCCACTGTTTTCACTCCTCGTGGTCACAGCTGAAGAACTTTGAAAGTGGTTGTGAATATTAATCGCTAGATCACTCTGCAGTAGGCTGTGCCTCCTCATGTTGTCCTTCTTTGCTGTGTTGTGTTCTGACATGAAGAGACGGGCTGTCGTGTTTATAACATAATAGATCAATGTTGATGGACAAAAAAAACGGTATTCCTACGCCATAGTGCAAACCAACGTCGTTATGCTTTACCACTTTAGATCGCGTCTTATCAAATAGCATTATCAAAAGGTTTACAACCCTATCGTATTGTCTGTGTATTTGAATTGCCTTGCTGTCTTKATTTCATCATCAACCTGAATGATGTCGTTCGAGGAAACGTAACATCGTGCAAGGATTCTCCACTAATAAATCTTTGTTTCACCAGTAACACCATCAACATTAGACTACTAGGGCCATCTTGTGGCTAAGCTGATGAACAGCCTCAGCTCTGATCTACAATGTAAAAAGATTGTAGGACTGCAGTCTCACGCTAGGTGGCACCGCGACTCTATTATTGTAACTTTTAGGTATACAGTACTTGGACTATATTTGAACTGGACAATGTATTTATTAGCAATGCAATTTCTCAAGATTGGCAGTGAATGTTACTTTAGATTATAGTACAATTTGTGTGTAGAATCCATGAGTGTAGAATCATGTAACCATCAGGTATGTTTACTCTACTCTGAAAACATAGTTTATGAAGCTACCAATTACTTCACACTGGAGGAAGTTAAACTACACTAAAGATACTCTTCAGAAAAAATATAGTTTACTTAACAAAATATACTTTGAAAAGTAGTTCACCACATCCAAACAACTTTGTGAAAAATTCTGGTATCTAAATCTGACCACAAATTGAAAGAACAGATCGCTCTGGAGGCAGATGTTAACAGAATGTGTAATTTAGCATATTAAACACAAACACTTTCAAGTCAGAATTAGGCAGGTCTGATGCCTACTTCACCATATGTCTTCTGTTCTCTCTACATGGAAAAAAAGTAATTAACTACTGAAAACACTACCAATATTTWATTTTAGTTTAACTACCACCAAGCTACTGCAAAATGTAGTTAGATGTAGTTAACTACTCCCCAACACTGGATGTAGACCCCTTTCAACTTGGAATGTTTATAATGGCTTCATCTGCAGGCTTTGTAGTACTGTTTATTTTCAAGCTTTTTGTTGTTGTGTTGAACAAATAAGTGAAGAGTGTGTGTGCGTGCGTTTGTGGTGCTGATGAGGGTATTTGTGGTGTGTGTGTGTGTGTTATTGATGAGGATTGTGCAAAGCTGTATTATTGCACAATGAGTAAGTACGTTCCGTTGCAGTTTACTTCATGAGAGAGGATGAGGAGTTTCCTCCCCTACCCCTCTTCCCTCTGTCAGGATTAGTGTGGTAATGCAGCGATTCGGACACTGAGCTCTGATCAGCTGCTTAATACTGCTTTATCCCTCCAAACAACAACAACACACACACACACGTAATGTATGTAAATGTAACACATATAAACTCAACAAAAAAAGAAACGTCCTCTCACTGTCAACTGCGTTTATTTTCAGCAAACTTAACATGTGTAAATATTTGTATGAACATAACAAGATTCAACAACTGAGACATAAACTGAACAAGTTCCATAGACATGTGACTAACAGAAATTGAATAACGTGTCCCTGAACAAAGGGGGGGTCAAAATCAAAAGTAACAGTCTGGTGTATCTGGTGTATCCAGCTACATTAAGTACTGCAGTGCATCTCCTCCTCATGGACTGCACCACAGTTGCCAGTTCTTGCTGTGAGATGTTACCCCACTCTTCCACCAAGGCACCTGCTAGTTCTCGGACATTTCTGGGGGGAATGGCCCTAGCCCTCACCCTCCAATCCAACAGGTCCCAGACGTGCTCAATGGGATTGAGATCCGGGCTCTTCGCTGGCTATGGCAGAACACTGACATTCCTTTCTTTCAGTAAATCACGCACAGAACGAGCAGTATGGCTGGTCAGGGGGTCATGTCAGGATGAGCCTGCAGGAAGGGTACCACATGAGGGAGGAGGATGTCTTCCCTGTAACGCACAGCGTTGAGATTGCCTGCAATGACAACAAGCTCAGTCCGATGATGCTGTGACACCGCACCAAACCATGACGGACCCTCCACCTCCAAAACGATCTCACTCTAGTGTACAGGCCTCGGTGTAACGCTCATTCCTTCGACGATAAACGCAAATCTGACCATCACCCCTGGTGAGACAATCACAGTAAGGTACTTAATTGTTACCCAGAAATTATTTAATATTGAGATTTTGAAAAAAATGGCTGCATTGGACCTTTAAAGCAATTTTATAACACATTTCATGCAATTCTACTAATTTTGCTATGTGGCAGAGAGATCATTTTTTGTTTGTTTTACAGCTAATTTCCTGCAATTCTACCCATTTTGCCACGTGGTGGAGAGAGTTTTTAAGCAAGTTTTCTGCAATTTTACACATTTTGCAAGTTATTACAAAAGTCATTACATGCCATGTTAATATGATATCTGAGTTAGAATGACTAACAAAATCAATTTGGCCCCCTGGAGGTCAGGGCCCCTGGGCACATGCCCTGCGTTCCCAGTCAGTATTCGGCCATGATTACTGCAAGTTTAGATAGCTGGCTAGACTAACTACCAATCAAATACATTTTAGCTGACATACTGTAGCTAATTCAGTGACTGTCAGTGACTGACATAACAAGAGAAAAACTGGTAATGCACAACCAAATTTCAATATTGCACCTTGTGTATTGTACTATTATCACCCTCAATAGTACGTTGAGACCCTGACAGAGGTAAAACAAATAATAATCGGGGGTCGGGGGCCCCCTAGCAGCCGGGGGCCCTAAAAGACCACTTATGCCTGGAACCGGTACTGCATATCATATCATTTAAATACACAACAACTGACAGATGTCATCAGCCAATATTTCACTCAGAGAATTATAAATACAGAACCTCTAAACATGATGGTCCTGCACAATCTGTTACTCCAAGACCACCAATCTAACTCCATTCCCCCACATTCACCTCTCTATCACTCCTCCCTCCTCTTCCCCTGTTTTCTCACATACTGATCAGCCTCTCTCTCTGATCAGAGTGATCAATAGTCAATGTTGACTCTGTATGTGTGTTTCATTGTGCTTGAAGTTCAGAAGAACAAGCATCAGAGCTAGCACATTTACCCCCCCCCCCCCCCACACACACACACACACACACACACAGAGAGAGGCTTATGTTAATCCTTGTAAAAACAAAGCAATATATTTCGCTCAAGCCAAGCGTGGGATGTCCGTTTATATCAGGATTACGGTTTCAAATATATCTCCTCTGCTCCAACATGATCTAATACTGAACTGACATCTATATTGGACTGGGTGCACATTTGATGTAAATATTGTGTAACAGCATAGATTGTTAGTACTCAAGTGGATGATGTGATGAAACTGACCACCAAGAAGCTCTTAGACCACTCCCACCCCTGACCCCTGAACCCAGATGACCTAATAACCACAGTAAACTGACCTCTCAGTGGGTGGTCTCATCTCAAGCCAGTACAGAGGTTGGATAGACAGACAGACAGACAACTGGGCCTCCTCTTGGATAGAAATATAGTGCCTTGTGAAAGTCTACACACCCCTTGCTCTGTCTTTACATTTTGCTGCCATCAAATTTGATCTGAAAAGGGATTAAATTCGATTTTTTTCCTACAGATCTACCAAACCTACTCCACATTTTGAAAGAGAAAACTATTATAGAYCATTTTCCAAATCAATAAAAAACCTATTGTAAGACATGTCTTAATTGCATTTGTCTTCACACCCCAGAGTGAATACTTGGTGAAAGCAAAGCACCTTTGGCAGCCATTACAGCTGTGAATAATTTTTTCTAAGATTCTACCAACACTRAGGGCAACATATATCCATTTTTTTGTCAAAATTGCTCAAGCTCAGTAACTTGGTCGGAAATCATTGACGGACAGCAATATTCGAACCTTGTCTCTGATTTTCAAGCAGATTTAAGATCAGTTCCATTCAGGAACACTCAACACCTCTTGAAGTGTCTTTAACATTTGTGTAATTGTCCAATTGAAAAATAAAACTATCCCAGCGTTAGGTTTTCAAAAGACTGAAGCAGGTTTTCCTCTAAATATTTACATTGGCTTTGCTCCTTTAATATTTATTTTGATCCTGACAAACTCCCCAGTCCTTGCCMGTGACAAGCATTCCCATAACATGATGCTGCCACCACAATACTTGAAAATACAGAGGATTTCTCTCTGTTGTGTTGTATTGGATTTGACCCAAACCTGTAGTTTTTTATTTAGGCCAAAACGTTGTATTTGCCAAGTTGTCTTCTTTAATGGCCTTGTTGAAAACAGAGTAGATGATTTGGAGTGATTTTTTTTCTTCTTTTAACTTTGTCATATGGGCCAATAATGTAGAGTGAATGCAATGTTGTTGATCCTCTGTATTTTCAAGTATTGTGGTGGCAGCATCATGTTTTGGGTATGCTTGTCACTGGGAAAATTATTCACAATTGTGATGTCTGCCAAAGGTGCTTCCACCATATGCACTAAATACATCTTAATTATTATTTATTTTTAATTTGGAGTAGGTTGTGTAGATCGCTATGTACATTTTAGATTACATTTTAAGGCAGCAAAATGTGATTACACTAGCGACTGATTACACTAGCGACTGATTATAGATCTTATACTCTTTCCCTCTATTCCACTCTTTCTTTCTCTCTCTCTCGCGTTCACATTCTCTCTCTTCTCTTTGTCTCTCTTCTTTTATCTCCCTTTTACTCATCCCTCTCTTGCTCATCCCCACAGTGCTCATGTGTTCATGTTAACTCTCCCTCTCTCTCGGGTCTTCTCATGTCACTCCATTGCTTTCCTCCAGTAAAAGAGCCCATCTGTCCCTTCTCTCCTGTTCCTCTTTCGGTCAACTCTACAGTGAAGAAACTGTGGGGTGGAGGGGGGTCATCAGGGTCAGAGTCAACACGCCCCGCTCCCACAACCATTCACAGCTCTTTAACACCTAAACCCCTCTCACCCCACACACGCACATACACCCTGCACACCGTCCCTGCCCCCTCCTGCCTCATCCCTGTGTTGTGCCCCCCCCCAACCCCCTGCTACATCACCCGCCTGGTGTGTGTTAGTTTGTATTAGTGTGTGTGTGTGTGTGTGCGCGCGTGCGTGCGCGCGCGTGCGTGTGTGTGTGCATGCTTGCGTGTGTGTGTGTGTGTGTGTGTGTGCGTGTGTGCGTGCGTGCGTGCGTGCGAGAGAACTGAGCCCAGTTGAATAGTACAGGATTATTACAACAGCGAAAGCCTCCCTCTCTGCCCTATGAGGCCAGCCATCTTAATCACCAAACTTCATCCTGCTGCAATCCAGCCTCCGCACATCCACTCTTTCATTAAGAGCCAGCCAATGGATTAGTGGAGCTAAACCAAAAGATGGAGAGAGAGATGAGAGATGAAGTTGAGGGAGGAGAGTGGGAAGAGTCGAGAAGGAAAGAGTGGGAGCGGCTTGAATGATGTAAGAGAAAAAAAGGAGGAGGGCAACTTGGCTTGTCTGTTGACATTTCTTTGTAAAGTAAGATTTCATAACCTTCACTCTGTCTGTCAGTGAGACATACAGTGAAGGTATAAAATCTATTGTCTGCTTGGTATGAAATATTTGTTCACAAGAGGTTTCTGATCTTTATACACTGAGAGTGAGGGCAGATGGACTCCAATGTTAGTGACAGTGTCATCATGTCTCTCAGTGAAGAGTGAGCAGGGACGCTCTCTGTCTCCCACACTCTCTCTKGCTCTCTTTGTTTTTTCTCTCTCTCTCTTCCTGTCTTCCTCTCTTCATCTCTCTTCCTCTCACCCCCCCAATATATTGTTGGCTGACTTGCTATCAAGACAATCTCCTCATCCTTCAACATTCACCCACAATAACCTTTATTGTCTTCTTGAGAACCACACAGCTTTTTAGAGGTTTCAATTGTTCAAATTCCAGACAGCTTCTGAATAATGTCTGCCCAGCAACACACACCCAATACACACACCCTCGCACAAATACTCGTTGCATTACCATCTTCCACCTGTCTATGTATGTGTGCGCGTGTGTCTGTGCGTGTGTGCGTGTGTGTGTGCGTGCGTGCGTGTGAGCAAAGTTATGTGTCATTCCAATGCTGAATGAAGAGGGATGGGATTGGTTGGAGGCGGGTTTATGAGGGGGTGTAGCTCACCCTCCCGTGCATTTGGCCCCCCTAGCTGTCTGTCAGAGAAATGTCCCTCCCCTCTGTTTCTCCCAGTTGTCTTTCCCTCCAGAGCCAGCAACCTCAGCACAATGCAGGGTCAGGGGTCAAGAGAAAGAACAGGCTGCATTTACAATGGACCCACAGTGGCCATATAACAGCAAAACTCCCCTTTATGCATCTCCATTTTTCATGTCTCTCTCTTTCTCTCTCTCTCTCTCTCTCTTTATCGCTCTCTCGCTCTCTCTCCTTCTCTCTTCTCTTATCGCTATCGCTTCTCGTCTCCCTTCTCTCTTCTTTTAATCGCTCTTCTCTTCCTTCTCTCTCTTTAGCGCTCTTTCCCTCCTCTCTCTCTTCTCTCTCTCTTCTCTCTCTCTCTCTTCTCTCTCTCTTTCCTCTCTTCCATCTGTCTCTCTCTTATCGCCTCCTCCTCTCCTTTCTCTCTCTCTTTATCGCTCTCTCTCTTTCTTCTTTCGCTATACGCTCTTTTCTCTCTCTCTCTCTCTTCCTTCTCCTCTCCTCCTCTTACTCACGCTCTCTCTCGTCATCTTCTCTCTTCTCTTCATCTTTGATGTCTTCCCCCCCCCGCTTCTCTCCTCCACCCGCTCCTCCCCGTCCTTCCCCCTTTCCTCTCTCTCTTCTCCCTCCCTCTTCACTCTCTCTCTCCCTTCTCTCTCTTAGCGCCCCTCTTTCTCCTCTCTCTCTCTCGTCTCTCCTCTCCTCTCTCTTCTCTCTCTCTTTATGCCGCTCTCATTCTCCTTCTCTCTCTCTCTTCTTTATCTCTCTCTCTCCTTCTCTCTCTCTTATCGCTCCCTCTTCCTTCTCTCATCTCTTTAATTGCTCTCTCTCCTCATCTCTCGTTATTTCTCTTCTCTCCTCTCTCTCTTCCTCTTTTATCAGCTCTCTCTCCTTTCTCCCTCTTTATCGCTCTCTCTCCTCTCGTCTCTTTATTTCTCTCTCTCCTTCTCTCTCTCTTTATCGCTCTCTCTCCTTCTCTCTCTCTTTATCGCTCTCTCTCCTCGCTCTCTCTCTTTATCGCTCTCTCTCCTTTCTCTCTCTTATTATCGCTCTCCTCTTCTTCTTTCTTTAGCGCTCTTCTCCTCTCTCTCTCTCTCTCCCTCTCTCTCTCTCTCTCTCTCTCCTTCTCTCTCTCTGTTGCATGCTCGTTTCTCTCACTCCTTTCTGGTCTCCACCTGTAAGCCTAGGGGGGTGTGTGTGTGTGTGTGTGCGTGTGTGGGCGTGTGTGGGAAAAGGATTTTCTCAGGGGGTGGTAGCATAATAACAGTAGTCACAGAAGTACTCTCATTAGAAACCCCCCCGTCATCTTCTCTACTCCCTCTCACCTCTCTCATTGTGTGTTACAACCTGTCCATACTCTCACATAGCACTCCCTCCCACTACCTGCAAACACCCTAATTGCAGTTGGTCCTTGACTGTCTTTTGACCTAACAAGACAGTTTTTTCATCTAAGCAAACTCACTTTCAGAATTTCACACAAGAAAACTTAGTTTACATTGTTTTAATTCATAAAATGTTTGTTAAAAAATACAATCCAAACGTTTTCAGCTCGAGGAACATTTGTACATTTAAAGGAACATATTTGGCAATGGAGAAAGTGTCTGGACAGAATATTATACAACATATACATATATTTGATTTAGGAATGTCCATTAATAAGATCCACCTGGCTGAGAGTTCAACTTCAATCACATTTTGGAATTTATATTTGTTCTATTCATTACAACAGCAGACATTTCTCATTTCCTCATGGGCAGTTTTCCCCCTGGTCATCAGCAACATTACACCAGCAGTATTATATGAGAATCTCTTTTCAGTGTGAAACAGGAAAGAACACAAAACAAAGGAGAAATGGACACAGAGAGATAACAGATACACTGTCAGAGTCAGTCAACAATGTAACAAGGACAGCACAAATAGAGAAGGCCAAGACCAAACACATATAAAAAGGATAAACACAGCATTACTAACAGCAGTTCATATAAATATTAAATAAGATAATAAATAAATGTATAATGCATTAATGTGAATGATCTGTTTCATGTTCCCAGTGCTGGTCAGAAGTGCTCATAATGTGGTCATAATGTGGTCATAGCGGTCAAGCTGAAATCTTTCTTCAAGACAGCCTTTCCACCAATAGGAACTAGGAATAGGAACCCCTTGGAAATGGTCAAGTTGTGGGTGCCTTTTAACCTAATCGGCGTTCAGAAACAACCGCAGCAAACAACTGGTTTAAAGTCAATCATGAGCAGACATTGACAGTGTTGAGCCCTAACCTTTACAGTACACAAATGTAAACAACAGTCCACAACAGCACTACCCAGTTGTTCACAACGATGGGCTGCTTTCACAGTGTTCAGTACCAAAGTCTGATTTCTCCCAACACCTCAGTCATAGGTTTAGATGAAGCCAGTTGGGGCAGGGTGATTGTTGTGTTGTTGGAGAGAGTAATATCTGCCCCATCTGTCCGCTCTGGCCCTTAATCCCCATAGACCGTTCCCATCTGCGGGGGTGCCATGTGAGGAGGGTGGTACGAGTCATAGGGCATCTCCAGGGGCAGCTCGTAGCGGGCGCTCTGGTACAGGCCCATGGAGGAGGGGGGGTAGTGGTGAGGGGGGAGGTAGTGGGGAGAGGACTGCTTGGGCACCAGGTTACTGCCGATGCTGAGCGGGGGTGTTGGGGGGCCGTCGTAGGGAGGGGTGTTACAGTCAATAGGGGAGTGGCTCTCGTAAGCCCCTCCTTTCATCCCCCTCAGATGGAGCAGGTGGGCGGAGTCCAATGTGCCATAGGGCGGGCTGGGCAGGCCGGGGGAGGAGTAGCTGATTGGTCTAACGGCCATCCCCACCCCTCCCAGGACTGTGGGCCCTCCTCTCCCCCCATTCCTGTCCTCAGGCCTCTCCTCAACAAAACCCCCAGGTCCGAGCTGCAGACAGCCAGCCACCAAGTTGCTGGTGGGCTGGGAGAGGCCTTCACACAGGGTCTCCATGAAGGCCCTGCTCTCCGTGGACTGGTCCCCTTCCAGGGCTTCAGACAGGGCACAGATGTAGTTGCGGGCCAGCCGCAGGGTCTCGATTTTGGACAGTTTCTGAGTCTTGGAGTGGCAGGGCATGATGCTGCGCAGGTTCTCCAGCGCGTCGTTCAGCCCGTGCATCCTTGAGCGCTCCCGTGCGTTAGCCTTCACACGTCGCGCCTTGAAGCGCTCCTGCCGGGCTTTGGTCATTCTTTTCCTCTTGGGCCCTCGGCGTTTGGGAGCGTTCCCGTCTCCCTGGCCCTCCTCTTCCTCCTCCTCCTCATCCTCCTCCATATCCTCGCTGCCCAGCTCCCTGCCCAGGTGGCCCATTCCGCCTGGTCTGTAGCGCTGCGCTTTGATTGGCTTGTCTCCGTCTGGGGAGCTCACGTCATCATCCATCCACTCCAGAGAGCTGACTAGCTCCGCCCCCTCGCTGGGCCTTCCGTACGAATTGGCCATCATGGTCTCCTGGAAACAACACACCAACATTAGCAACAGTTCTGACCTTAACATATACACTTTTTATCAAATATTTTGTACTAAGAAAACGAGGCTCATCACAACTTTACCCTTTGACTTGTTTTGTCTATCCTGTCCAAAGCTGATGTGAATTGAGAGTAAGTTTTCTACTGATAGACCTATTGATGCTGGGACATTGACCCTAGCTGGTCTTGAGGACCACACCAGTCTATTTGTAGCAGTTTTATCCCACAGCCAAATGAGTTTTAATGACCTTGTGTGGCCTACTGTAGTAGCCTCAAGGTGAGCGCTAGATCAGGACTGATCTCGCTTGACCCAGAACAAAAATCTCACGTAATTTAGTTTTATGTTTATGTTGTCTGTTCATGAGCAATTAGGTCAGGACTAGCCTTAGCCTGCTTACTCTACAATCTACTTAGACCCACAATCAATTGTCTAAGCTAAGGCCTTTGATTACCGGTTTGGTACAGTGCTTTGGGGGTTCTTTGAATATTTTAGGGATTTTATGTTTTAAGATTTTCATGAAACATGCTGCTTTCATATGTAATCTGTTTGTCTGCAAACAGCGTGCGTAGCCTACATGGATTATTTTAATCCGAGGGGAGACTTGATCTCGGGGGACTTCAAAACTCTGTAATTCCTCGCTTTTAGGTTGRGGCGGACACCGGGATGCACTCTCAATCTGGGCCATTGCGGGATTTGCTCCCTCCATGGATGAAGCAGCAACATGGGATTAACTCAAGGTTAGACTACATTCCCGGATCAGTAACAGGAAACTCAGAAAAATCTATTTATAACTCTGCAACAAATTGTGTTTATGATTACGGCGATGATAGGCTAGATTTCACTAGGAGTTTTCACTGTAGGTTTGCCCATAAGTGATCTATTTGGGGAGTTCTAGAAAATGATCTTAATTTAGCCTATTAGATCCTCTATAGCAGGGGTAGGCAACTAGATTCGGCCATGGTCGATTTTTGTCGAAGTGGATTGTCGGGGGGCCGGAAAATAATTTCTACACTGCAAATTGACCACAACTAAGCCCAAAGATATTTATATATATATATAAATATTTTATTTGAAAATAACAATAATTACACGATCACGTCTCTGTTTTTATTCGTGGGAATACTTGGGTGAATTCCTGGTGATTGTACAGACCAAAAACTTTAAATCTTTTTTTGTTGAGGCAAAAAACATTTGGGGAGAAACAAAAACGTCCGATGCAGATCCCAGGTCTATAGGCCTATTGGAATCTAGGTTTTAAATGATTTGTCCACAATTTCGTGTGTGTCATTGATTTTTATTCCACACGATTTAGTTTGATGAATGATAACCTATAGCATAGGCTACTTTCATACAATTATTAGCCTAAAATCATAAATATGTTGTTTCTTTATTGAGATATTTCCCAGCTATGTCAGCAATGATTATGACCATTTTAGCAACAAGCTGATGACCAAAGTGATTCTGAAGCAGGCTGAGCAGGTGGGGAAATCCAGGTTTAGGCTGTCTTTGGATAAATAATCCCTGTTTCGATTTAAAGGGAAAATCTGCAGTTGCCACATCCATTCTTTGGACTTATAAATTAATGATATGTACCCATTGATTCTTGAAGAATATAACTTATAAATGCCTCATGAGGTTAGTTCAACTGTCACACCCCTTCAGAACCCAAAATATATGTTTGTTTTACTCCAATGTTTGTAAACAAAGTAAATGTAAACAAACACTATAAAGCTTCAAAACATGGTTAAACCTATCATTTTGATATCATAGATGCTCAGTCCTTGCATTCATAGCTCTGTCTACGAATTTGAGATTGGTTACATTTCTCCAGCCCCATCCTTCAGCTTTTTACAGAAACAGGGGCGAGGGAAAACGCTTTGTTATTGTTTCAACTGCTGATTGCCACTTTAAGTAGGCTTACACCTGTTAACGTTTTCCTTTAAGATTATGCCAGGCACATTTTAAGAACAGTAGACTAGTGCCTAATGATCATGTCGCAGTTCTTAAGAATCCTAAATTGATAACTATTTATTATTCTGTCTGTAGCCTATCTAATTAATATGTCTGTAGCCTATGCCTCATTCCCGTTACTTAGCCGAATAACCTATGGGCCTAACCCAACATTTCAAAAATGTCAAATAATAACCTACTAGGCTACCCTACCAATTTAGAAATGGTCAACATTTCACATTTCACATTCAACTTCACATAAATATTATTAAAATATTAGAATAGTCAATTATTACTATTCCAATAGGCCTATGCTATTCGAAATAGACTATGATCTTTGGAGAAAGAAACATTGACATTCATTGGAAATGAAACAGATGAGGTTGGCCTACCTGATATTTGYAATAACGCTCCCAAGGACCTCCTGTGAGTTGTTATTGGCTGTTGAGCGGGCTTAGCCTACAGGTTACTATCTCAACTAGCCTAAAGCACTCAATCTTTAACTTTCTCCCCTGCGTCTCCTTCGCAGTTGTCAGTGTTCCATCCCAGTGACGCCTCTCTGCAGTTCACTCCCTGGGGGCCCTGGGTTTTAGCGTCCAACCGACAGACAAGCTCCTCCTCTCGCTCTCTCATCCTCTCGCATCCAATTCATCTGCGCTCGAGCGCGCGCGTGGCCCGGCCCGTGGCCAATGTCATGAACAAAAAAAGTTCACTAGTTGTGTGTGTGTGTGTGTGTGTGTGTGTGTGTGTGTGTGTGTGTGTGTGTGTGTGTGTGTGTGTGTGTGTTGTGTGTGTGTGTGTGTGTGTGTGTGTGTGTGTGTGTGTGTGTGTGTGTGTGTGTGTGTGTGTGTGTGTGTGTGTGTGTGTGTGCCGTGTGAACAAAATCGTTTTAATTAGATTGATAGCCTGCAGGTCTAAGCTCTTATGGCCCATAACATTATTGCGGCACTACATTAGAACATGTTCATAGTTGCAATAGTTTTTATTTGAACAATTTGTATTATCAGTCAGTATCAACAAATAAGCAGTGCAACTTTAGCATAGAGTGAGATGCTCTGCGAGCTTAACCGATTGTGACAGCTTGCGGTTGCGCGTGAGCAGGTGTTTGCGCCATTCCCCCGTCCATTCATACATCCGAGTTTGCTGAACCGATATTGGCGTCGGGCGTGAGCTCATTGCACCCAATTACGCTAATTAAATAGTGCTCCAGAGACACCCCTCACGAGACGGGACAGGCGCGGCGCCTGCATAGTGAAGTCCTGAGGTGAAAGACAGAACAAACTAACCGAATAGAGACATAGGTCATCTAGCTACAAGTGGGCTGTTAATTGTGTAGCAAGTTGGCCTACTAATTTAGCCAACTCTAGAAGTAGGTAGGTTATACCATAGAAATAGAATGATTCGAATTATGTGGGTTATACAGAGCATTTTATTTCCTCATTCTGTGAATTATTTTACAATTATGCTTTTAAAATGTATGTTCATCTCTGTATAGACTTTACCTTCAATAYATACACAGTGTGTGTGTGATTGTGTGAGGGYAAGATAGAGAGAGATGGAGGGAAGTGCTACTGTCCCATGAGAGAAAGAATCACATGTGCTCATGTTGGAGGGAGAGGTGGGTGAGGGGTTGGATGGGGGGACTGTCTGTGCACCCAACGGATGTGTCTCACACTCCCCAGCCCCCCCCACCATCCCCCTCCTCTCCCTCTGGGTCAATGCCTGTCCTACTCCACACCTGCAGCCCAGAATGGGAATAACTGAGCCAGGCCTTGCTCTTCCCCAGAGTGGGAATAGCCTCACTTTGGCAGACTCAAAAGCAAACTATGGGTGACACAAAACAAGACAAAAATAAACATATGCCATTTAGATATGAAGACAAGCTGCCACTTTTCTCACGTTCAATTCATAAATTTTTTTGTTGTCTTTAATTTTCACACATTTCAATTTATCTGGAGCAAAATATAGTTGGAGCAACATTAAAGAGGGAGAAATATCCCTATTCCACAAGTGGTAAAGAGGTAGATATGATTGCTGTCATGTTCCTTAGTCCCCTTGGTGTTGGTCATGCACTAAGAACTTTTCTGACAGATGGCTCATACTTCTTTCCTCTTCCCCCTTTTTACTCGTTCAGTAACTATCTGCTAGCGGCTCAGATGCACTTGTATTCTCACCTGACCTAACATTGACCCCTAAGGACTCTCCCTCCTCACCTTGCCTTGCCTTGCGTAGGTATGTTTGTATGTTTGCTTGAGAGGGCAGCAGCTTCGGCTGCAGGAAGCACACACACACAGGCACACAACCTCTTCCTGAATCCCCAGCGCTCCWGTTTTCAGTTACAGTAGGGAGAGGGGGCTGTGTCCATCTGTCAGACAGGGAGTCCTATGAGAAATCTTGATACCCTAGTTGGGAATGAGGAGAGAGCACTTAGATGTGTGTGTGTGTTGGTGGGGGGTTGGGTGTCGCGATTTGTCTGGAAAGACTGCATGTGGAACTATAATCAAGTTGTAAACACTTTTATTCACAATATCATGTATCAGAAATGATGCAATTACAATGTGCAATAGATTTTTGGTTGTTGTTTTTTTACAATTTATTTGAGAATAACATATCATATTCACCTCTTTATGTAATAATTGTGGGCCCAACCATCCCATCACCTACATTCTCTCCAAATACTTTTGATGTTTTGAGGAGGGAGGACAATAGGCTGATCATATTGTTTATTATTGAGCGTTCAGAAAGACAAACAGACCTCCAGAGAATGAAAGTTACTCTGAGTTTCATGGTCCCTCATCAGCTTGGAAGTTACACTGAGCCACACTTGAACCTCCCTCCAACCTAAGCCCTAAACGTTCTGGTGATCTGGACCATGTGTCCTTATACCAACCATCCCATTGATGAGGCCACTCCACAGGGCCACAAAAATAGACACCCCCCCAGCTACACCCCAAACCCTCTTAACCCTTCCCTAAACCCCCCGTTGGCCCCCTGCGGTGCGTGCTCATTGGCCGACCGCCTTCAGGCGTCCCTTTTCCACGAGCCTATTGTCTGGCCCCATAAGCAGCTTTGTTTCTGCATGTGCAGCTGGACTGGCCCGCTCAGCCATTAGCCACGACACGCTAAAGAGAGCGGGATAATATAATTACAAAACAAAAGTCAGGTGGCTACTATATCTGCCAGGGGGAGCCCATTTGGGGGGCTATCTGTGGGGGGGTTGGCGGGTGGCCAGCTATAATTCGATTATGAAGTTGTGAGAGCGACAAAAGGAACAATTGAATCTTTTTCTCTCACTCGCCCCACTGTGGTTTAATTTGATTCCATTTCGGGTATAAAAAGAGAGGACATTTACTCTTCTACTTTTCAGAGTCGCCGGCCCAGAAAATGTAATATGGTCTGACAAAACTGAACTGGGGAAATTACTCACAGAGCGTATCGTTATTGTCAGGTCGATGTGAGACTCAGCCCATTTGTTGAGGCCCAAATCAGATGAATTCCTGAAAGACGTGGTTTTTGTATGAAGTGACTGGCCTTGTGTTCTCACTTGGCACGGACGCACACATACCGGGGGACAATGGGATCTAAGGCAGATCCATCTCCTCTAATACTTTCTTTAAACAGGGGTGCAAGTGTGTCCCCCTGTCCTGTCGGCAGACCCAGAGTTTATCCCGTTAGTCACCCTGGATGAGTGAAAGGGTAAACTCGACCCCCCATCCCAGCTGGAAGCAGCCTCACACACACGCAGATCCTCACCCCCAGCTGGGGTGGGACACACAGGGCTTTACAGACAGCTGATAGGAACAGGTTTAGCTAGTGGGTACTGTTTGGAGTAGGTCAAGCAGAATAGGATCTGCTAAATGTGTTTTTGTTTCCATTCGTTTCCATTCATTTATTGGTGAGGGGTGCAGGAGACTGCTTATTTTTTTGCTTTATTTTTTTGGGGGGGGTAAGACAGTAAGCGATTGTGTCAGATGCACACATGCTCTTAGTGGTGGGGTGTCCCCATGTGCCCGCTATAGGAGCGTGTAAATGCCAATTTTCAGCCCCGTTGGGCATAGTTTGATCATGCCCTCAGGAGTGCATGGGATTCTCATACCCTGCAGATTTCTTCATTGCTTGACTAAGGGCTATATTCAATCTGTATTGCTGAAGCTATAGATGGCGCAATAGAAATGCCAAGGTAATTTCCGATTGAGCAGATATATACAGTGTTTACAAAATGCGGTCTAAGCTGACGCAGGAAATTTGCCTTCAAATATCAATCTGAATGCTGAATGTCTGCGATACATTTATAGTGAGCGCAAAACATTCATACATGAATTGTCCCATTTACAAAAATGTAACCCATTTACAAATACAAATAATGAAATGCTCTTATGTATCAGGACTAAGATTGGACATTGTTGAGTTTGATGCAGGATGTGATTGGCAGACTGTTGCTAGCTTGTTGAATGCTGAGTGGCTGCTGTGTGCTTCAGTTCTAGGGCGTGGCAGGGAAGGCGGAGCCGATGTACTTCTTCCCATTTCCATAGGAGGAGTTTTCCCAGGTGTAGGTCTGGATCACCAGTGGCTTCCCTCCCAGGCTCTGTTTACACCTGGACAAAGAAAACCAGATGAAAACATAACACTCAATGGCAACAAGCACAAACACACATATACAGTCGTGGCCAAAAGTTTTGAGTGACACAAATATACATTTTCACAATGTCTGCTGCCTCAGTTTGTATTATGGCAATTTTCATATACTCCAGAATGTTATGAAGAGTGATCAGATGAATTGCAATTAATTGCAAAGTCCCTCTTTGCCATGCAAATGAACTGAATCCCCCCAAAACATTTCCACTGCATTTCAGCCCTGCCACAAAAGGACCAGCTGAGATCATGTCAGTGATTCTCTCGTTAACACAGGTGTGAGTGCTGACGAGGACAAGGCTGGAGATCACTCTGTCATGCTGATTGAGTTCAAATAACAGACTGGAAGCTTCAAAAGGAGGGTGGTGCTTGGAATCATTGTTCTTCCTCTGTCAATTATGGTTACCTGCAAGGAAACACGTGCCGTCATCATTGCTTTGCACAAAAAGGGCTTCACAGGCAAGGATATTGCTGCCAGTAAGATTGCACCTAAATCAACCATTTATCGGATCATCAAGAACTTCAAGGAGAGCTGTTCAATTGTTGTGAAGAAGGCTTCAGGGCGCCCAAGAAAGTAGGAATGGCAGCAGGCAGGTGTGAGTGCATCTGCACGCACAGTGAGGTGAAGACTTTTGGAGGATAGCCTGGTGTCAAGAAGGGCATCAAAGAAGCCACTTCTCTCCAGGAAAAACATCAGGGACAGACTGATATTCTGCAAAAGGTACAGGGATTGGACTGCTGAGGACAGGGGGAAAGTCATTTTCTCTGATGAATCCCCTTTCCGATTGTTTGGGGCATCCGGAAAAAAGCTTGTCCGGAGAAGACAAGGTGAGTGCTACCATCAGTCTTGTGTCATGCCAACAGTAAAGCATACTGAGACCATTCATGTGTGGGGTTGCTTCTCAGCCAAGGGAGTGGGCTCACTCACAATTTTGCCTAAGAACACAGCCATGAATAAAGAATGGTACAAACACATCCTCCGAGAGCAACTACTCCCAACCGTCCAGGAACAGTTTGGTGACGAACAATGCCTTTTCCAGCATGATGGATCACCTTGCCATAAGGTAAAATTGATAACTAAGTGGCTTGGGGAACAAAACATCGATATTTTGGGTCCATGGGCAAGAAACTCCCCAGACCTTAATCCCATTGAGAACGTGTGGTCAATCCTGAAGAGGCAGGTGAACAAACAAAAACCCACAAATTCTGACAAACTCCAAGCATTGATTGTGCAAGAATGGGCTGCCACAGTCAGGATGTGGCCCAGAAGTTAATTGACAGCATGCCAGGGCAGATTGCAGAGGTCTTGAAAAAGAAGGGTCAACACTGCAAATATTGATTCTTTGCATCAACTTCATGTAATTGTCAATAAAAGCCTTTGACACGTATGAAATGCTTGTAATTARARTTCAGTATTCCATAGTAACATCTGACAAAAATATCTAAAGACAATGAGGCAGCAAACTTTGTGGAAATTAATATTTGTGTCATTCTCAAAACTTTTGGCCACGACTGTACACAAGCATAATGAGACATAATGTGACACACGGTCCAAAATGGATGGAAATGGAGAACAGCAATGGCTTTGAATTGTGTGTACATCATCTTTGGTAGATAATGAAAAAGAATTGACACACACACACAAAGAGTACTCACTGTTTCCCTGGACGGGTGATGTAGCAAAGACTGTACTTGGCCAAGTCAAACTCAGAACTGCAGCCAATGATGGCAGAACCAACCTGCTTGAAGTAGCCATCCCACGTAAACTGCARCCCAAGAACATCAGGGTAGGAAGTCCACTTAGAAAGAGAGAGAGTGAACAAAAGGAAGATAAAATTCGACATACAAATTAGGATCTGGCTAAATATACTTGAATCAGTTACAGAACCCATTGCCATTTATGGTTGTGAGGTCTGGGGTCTGCTCACCAACCAAGAATTCACAAAATGGGACAAACACCAAATTGAGACTCTGCATGCAGAATTATGCAAAAAATATCCTCTGTGTACAATATAAAACACTAAATAATGCATGCAGAGCAGAATTAGGCTGATACCCACTAATTATCAAAATCCAGAAAAGAGCCGTTAAATTCTACAACCACCTAAAAGGAAGCGATTCCCAAACCTTTCATAACAAAGTACATCACTGGGGCCAAGCTTCCTGCCATCCAGGACCTCTATACCAGGCAGTGTCAGAGGAAAGCCCTAAAAATGGTCAAAGATTTCAGCCACCCTAGTCATAGACTGTTCTCTCTGCTACTGCACGGCAAGCGGTACCGGATCGCCAAGTCTAGGTCCAAGAGGCTTCTAAACAGCTTCTACCCCCAAGCCATAAGACTCCTGAACAGCTAATCAAATGGCTACCCAGACTAAGTAAGTAAGCATTTCACTGTAAGGTGCCAATGCCTGTTGTATTCGGCACATGTGACAAATAAAATTGGATTGGATTAATTAGGAACATTTTCTATCATTTTTCTTTGACTTTGGAAATGTAGAGTAGGTTGTGTACAACAGTAGCAAAATGCGAAGACTGTGCAAGGGGTGTGTAGACTTTCATTAGGCACTGTAAATACTCTTGGTGAAGAGCGAGCTCTCTGCCCAGCTCAGTTGGACATGGTCTCCCTGAGGAAGGTGTCCTACTCAGTCAGCTGCTGGGTGGTAAAGTCCTCAGTGGTGCCTATGTTCCTCTTGTAGTTGTCCTGCAGGGCCATGAAGGCAGCATATTCTTTGTTTTTTATTTAAATAAGCAAGTAGGATAAGAACACATTTTTATTCACAATTACAGCCTACTTGTAAATCAAATCAAATTCAAATCTAATTTTATTGGTCACATACACATGGTTAGCAGATGTTAATGCGAGTGTAGCGAAATGCTTGTGCTTCTAGTTCCGACAGTGCAGTAATATCAACAAGTAATCTAACAATTCCCCAACAACTACCTAATACACAAAAATCTAAAGGGGTGAATGAGAGTATGTACATATAAGTATATGGATGAGCGATGGCCGAGTGGCATAGGCAAGGTGCAATAGATGGTATAATATACAGTATATACATGTGATATGAGTAATGTAAAATATGTAAACATTATTAAAGTGGCATTGTTTAAAGTGACTAGTGATCCATTTATTAAAGTGTCCTGTGATTGGATCTCAATGTAGGTAGCAGGCCTTCTGAGTTAGTGATAGCTGTTTAGCAGTCTGATGGCCTTGAGATAMAAGCTGTTTTTCAATCTCTCGGTCCCAGCTTTGATGCACTTGTACTGACCTCACCTTCTGGATGATAGCGGTATGAACAGGCGAACCTGGGTCTMTGGTGACGTCTCTAGCACTGCGATGCAGTGCCTTAGACCGCTGCGCCACTCGGGAGGCCCTCTAACATATGACGGCTTGGAGAACAGAGATGCCTCGTCCAGGAACTGGAACAGCCTGGATGGAAGACAACACAGTCAGGATATAGTCACAGTCAGGATATAGTCACAGTCAGGATATAGTCACAGTCAGGATATAGTCACAGTCAGGATATATTCACAGTCAGGATATAGGTCAGAGAGAGAGAAAGAAATAGAGCAAGGGGCAGAGAGAAGGGGGAGGTTGGACAGTGACAGAAAGAGGGATGAAGATATAGTGAGAGAGAAGAAAATAACATAAGAGACAGAGGAAGAGAGGAATAAGAGAACAAAGGTCGTTCTGGGAGCAGGTCTGGGAGATGGGCACTCTGGCCTGGGAGTCAATGATCAGCTCTGACGCAGAGGGCTTGTTGGAGTCCAGAGCATACAGAGCTTTAGACAGAGACTGGATCAGTGATGTTACTGCCGGTATCTCCACCACCAGAGCCTAACAGACACAGGAAAGGAACACTATATTTTAGGGACTGCTACCCATAGAACCTAAAATAGCCTCCCACCCATAGAACATACAGTATCAGAAACATGGGGAACTGTTTACATTAATAATCATTGTACTGTTGTAGCACAGAGAAGTAATGACATTGTTTTAACATTTCATGGGTCATGTCGATGTTGTTGTGGGTCATTAACTCGTTATAATGTACTACAGGACAAATACAGTAACAGGGTTGTAATCAATTTGGTGTAACAGTTTGAGTAACAATTAAGCCATTTCCACAGAGGGAGGTGTAGTCGCTGCAGCAGTTGTTGTGATCTCTTCACTTGGTGTTTTGCAGTGGCACTTGTTCTGAGAGTTGTATTTCTCCCCACAGCGGCCCTGGCAGGACAATCCTGGAGCGGGTGCTTAGAGGAGAAGTCCTAATTAATATGTTTTAGCTTAAATGTACATTTGAACAATAATGTCTAAAAGTGGTATGAACTGCCGAGTCCTGTGTTTCACATAAGGAGCCTATTGAAGATTGTTGTGATGTGCATGATTAGTGACAATTTACATTAWACAACAATGACCTCTACTGGCCAAACACACACATCCATTATCCTGCTGTAAAAAGACTGAGGGCACCCTGATTCAAACACTAGTGAACCATCCTGCCTCTATGGCCCACAGCAAGGTGAATAGCTGACTGGTCTAATATTGAGCCAGTATGTTGATTTTGATTTTGTTCACAAAGGTTGTGTAGTAAGGACTCTTTCAGATATGATGCAGGAGTATCTGTATGGTCAACTGTGATCGACCTTGACCACTATGTGAATTTCACCAGTTGTGGAGAATTGCCCGGGATGTAAAAAAGGCCAATTCAAACTGATAACAGATTCAAATGAACTGTGCCTAGGTGTAGTAGACAGTGGGATATGTTTCAGGGACATGGTTTTGTTTGCATACCTCCAGATCAGAATGCCACAGTACCCTCTCACCATTACAGAGGGCTGCATAGTCATTGCAGCAGTTGTCATACTGGGAGCACTTGGAGTTGCAGTGGCACTTGTTCTGAGAGTTGTACTTCTCGTCACAACGGCCCTTGCAGGATGTGGAGCAAGATAGAGAAAAGGAACAAGAGAGAACAGTTTACACCCTGCTTCTGTTGACAWGAAATAACTATGATGTGCTAAGCTTTTGGGTATTTTGGTAGAGTTCATATATAATTTAACTAGGCTTAGAGCCAATAAACAAAGGAATACTTTACAAATGGACGATAAACTATTCTAACTGACTAACAAGGTGAATTGCTTAGAATAGGGTTGGACACTTCCTATTAACTGCCTAATGTATTGATAATTCAATACATTAGGCAGATTTCTTTCAGACAGTTTTTACCATCATAAAACAACCTGCACTGACTGAGTTGCTTACTGTCACTCACRTTTGCAGAAGCTTTCATAGTTAGAGCAACATTCTCCATAGCGCTCACAGGCTGTGTTACATTAACAGCTTTTGTTCGGTCTGCCCAGCCCAGCCACAGCGACCCTGGACCCAGGTGTCCAGGGTGTCTGGATATACACACAGAGCAAATTGTTACACACTGATGAATGATATTGATCTACATGAGATAAACTCACCAGAGGAAGTAAAATAAAAAAGGTGCATTACTCAAAGGGAAGAGATCTGTGAATAGATGATACATCAGCAGCATAATAGGCCTGCACTTAACCCATGTGATGTACTTTCAATTATACTTACAAAGTTCTATTATATTTGAACAGGTATATTCATTGCATTTTAAGTGATACTAATTAAATGTACAAATAACAATTATCTAGATTATACTTTGTCCCATACTTACTGCTGTAGCCCTGACAGAACAGGGTAACCCCCAGAGTGACAAGCAGAATGATCTTCATCATAGCCAAGCAATGATCCAATAAATAGGTGCACAGTCTCAAAGATGGATTTCCTTATATAGCAAGCTTACCAAGCTATTGAGGTTCCAGCATCCATGAAAGCTCCTCCCTGTAGTCAGTCTTCCAGTCATGTTAGGTATAGTACTCTGGGGATGACATTGGTAGCTACTATATATTGATGATTTCATTTGTATTAGTTAAACCCTGTCTGAACATACTGTTCACAAATGTGTTTCCAATGTGTCATCTTTTGTGAATTCKTTTGTTTTTTATTTATTTTTATCAGGGGCACCGCAATTTTTGGGTGCATCTAAAGCTAATTTCCTGCATTTTTACACAATCCAATATGCTGTCTCTATTTAGAATAAAAAGTAAGAAAAAATGCCTGCAGTCTTTAAGCTAGGTAAGAGATCATTATTAAATATGTTTGAGGGAGTAATTAGACTGAACTAGATCAAAGGTCATTCAAATAATAAATATTTGGTTGCACATTTAACCAATAGCCTTAACCAATGAACATTTCCTGAAAAATACAGACTTTTCATTGTCTTTAAGACATCCTGTATTTAAAATTTCACACAGACTGACGAGCCAGCCTAAGCCCGACCCCCACCAGTCTAGTCAATAACGCAACTCTCCCAACACAATTTCCTTCCCAGTTCCCACCTTGATTTTTTTTTAATTCCGAAGGGAAAGGTTTGGAAACAAAAAAACAAACCCACGTACACCTCAAATATACAATAACACACAGAAACAGCACGTCCTCCATATAATTAATCTCATAGAATAGTACTGTAGAGCTATTTTTACTTCACACAATATAGCTGGATCACCCAGTCCTGTCCCTAGGGGTCCACCACCCTGTAGTGCCCAAACACACCCCACTCAGCTTCAAGATCTAAATGAAAAATGTATTTAATTGGTTTTGGGTGTGTTAGGCAAAGGCCAGAGTGACAACCCACAAGACAGCAGACCCCCAGGGCCAGGACTGAGCAGCCCAGCAGCTAGGGATTTCCTTAATAGTTATCTCCCCTGATGTGGGCATGTTTTCAATACAGACTCCTTTAGTCATACTGAATTCCGTATAAGGCAACCAGACGTTATGAAAGTTGCCCAGTATACCCTTAATCTTGTAATAAYTCAAATCTAGTGATACATACACCTTAGCCAAATACATTCAAACTCAGTTTTTCATAATTCCTGACATTTAATCRGAGTAAAAATTCCCTGTCTTAGGTCAGTTAGGATCACCACTTTATTTTAAGAATGTGAAATGTCAGAAGAATAGTTGATTTATTTCACCTTTTATTTATTTCATCACATTCCCAGTGGGTCAGAAATTTACACACAATTAGGATTTGGTAGCATTGCCTTTAAATTGTTTAACTTGGGTCAAACGTTTCCGGTAGCCTTCCACAAGGTTTCCCCAATAAGTTGGGTGAATTTTGGCCCATTCCTCCTGACAGAGCTGGTGTAACTGAGTCAGGTTTGRAGGCCTCCTTGCTCACACACGCTTTTTCAGTTCTGCCCACAAATGTTCTATAGGCTTGAGGTCAGGGCTTTGTGATGGCCACTCCAATACCTTTGCTTTGTTGTCCTTAAGCCATTTTGACACAACTTTGGAAGTATGCTTGGGGTCATTGTCCATTTGGAAGACCCATTTGCGACCAAGCTTTAACTTCCTGACTGATGTCTTGAGATGTTGCTTCAATATAGCCACATAATTTTCCTACCTCATGATGCCATCTATTTTGTGAAGTGCACCAGTCCGTCCTGCAGCAAAGCACCCCCACAACTTGATGCTGCCAACCCCGAGCTTCACGGTTGGGATGGTGTTCTACGGCTTGCAAGCCTCCCCCTTTTTCCTCCAAACATAACGATGGTCATTATGGCCAAACAGTTCTATTTGTTTCATCAGACCAGAGGATCTTTCTCCAAAAAGTACAATCTTTGACCCCATGTGCAGTTGCAAACCGTAGTCTGGCTTTTTTTATGGCGGTTTTGGAGCAGTGGCTTCTTCCTTGTTGAGCGGCCTTTCAGGTTATGTCGATATAGGACTTGTTTTACTGTGGATATAGATATTTTTGTACCTGTTTCCTCCAGCATCTTCACAAGGTCCTTTGCTGTTGTTCTGGGACTGATTAGCACTTTTCACACCAAAGTACGTTCATCTCTAGGAGACAGAACGCGTCTCCTTCCTGAGCGGTATGACGGCTGCGTGGTCCCATGGTGTTTATACTTGCATACTATTGTTTGTACAGATGAACGTGGTACCTTCAGGCGTTTGGAAATTGCTCCCAAGGATTACCAGACTTMTGGAGGTCTTAAAAAAAAAAAAATCTGATGTCTTGGCTGATTTCTTTAGATTTCCCCATGATGTCAAGCAAAGAGGCACTGAGTTTGAAGGTAGGCCTTGAAATACACCACAGGTACACCTCTAATTGACTCAAATGATGTCAATTAGCCTATCAGAAGCTTCTAAAGCCATGACGTCATTTTCTGGAATTTTCCAAGCTGTTTAAAGCCACAGTCAACTTAGTGTATGTTAACTTCTGACCCACTGGAATTGTGATACAGTTGGCATTTTTCATGCTGCGGACGGTCAGACAGACGACTTTGGGATAAAAATACTTTTGCTGTCCCACAGATTATTTGGAAACGGTCCTCTTTGTGCTTTGTATGCGTTAGCCTATGTATTGTATAAAAATCTGAAATTTTTCGCATTATTCACACACTCAGAATTTGCTGCTTCAATTTCCGTAGTCTACCTCTCCTAGTCTGGTGTCAGAGTTCAAGTGCGCCTTGTATGTGTGGTCTCATTGAAATAGTAACACAATCTCACACTCAATTTGTGCAAATATGTACAAAAAATATTTGAGCAGATTTCATGTGTTTTTGTGGCTTTTTGTGTGGCTTAATTCGTGTGAAAAGAACAACAATTTTGTGAGACTTAATTCGTGGGAAAATATACACATTTTGTGCGACTTCATTCATTGGAAAATACTTTTTTTAGGGGCAAACTTCAGAACAATCTTTTGAAAGTTATTAGAGCAATGCATGAGGAGCAATGGTGTTCTACACTGACTACACTGACACTTTTTGTGTGTCCCACATTTATTTATATAAAAAGATATTGTTATTGTGCAGAAGAAAGTAAAAGCTGCAACAGGGACTAACCAGAGCTCATACGTGGCAAAGTGAACTCTATTGGCCATTGCCATGAAAGCCTAGTAGGCCTCTGGGCAGAGGCAATAGGCCTACAATGCTGGCATGTGCTTTGTTACAATAGCCTAAGTATAACATGATTGACACAACCCGTAATAATCATCATGAAAAGGCCTTGGAAGTGCCATAAGGGTAAGCCAACATAATTCCTCATTTTACGTTAACTTGTTTAACTGCATTGATATGGCTTAATTAATCACAGTCCAGACTTGTTATAGTTGCAAATACCATGCAGTTGCATGAGGGAAATTTAAACCAAACAGATTTGCAGGTCTTCTGTTTCCCCACATTTATCAATTCATTAATTTCACATCACGAAAATGTATCCCCATTCCCCACTCAAATACCTTCATCGATACCACAAAAAAAACAGAGAAATACAGCATGTTAAGACGTTTATATATATATATATAAATAAATATATATATATATATATATATAAATAAATGTGGACACAAAAAGAGGCAGTGTAGAACACCATTGCCCAAAATGCATTGTTCCAATAACTTTCAAAAGATTGTCTTTTCCTACAAATGAAGTGGCCTTTTTTTTACACGAATTAAGACGCACAAAAATGTTTTTAAAAACTCACAAAATCAGCTTTTTATACTTATTTGAACGAATTGAGTGTGATATTGTTTTGTTGGAAATAGAGTAGGATGCATACATGGGCGGAGAATCACGTGGAAGTTAATTTAAATATGAAATTAACTTAAATATGATTGGACTGTATTTTACTATTGTGTCTGTAAATAAATAGGCTATTGATAATGGTAAGAAGTGGAGGGCGCTCAATCAACGTGAGTCGAAGTGCAATCAAAACATTTAATCATAATTAAAAAGGAAAAGGCACAATGCACACATAGGTTAGGCTACTATTGTGAGCAAGCATTGTGATTTCATTTTCAATAAGTATTAACCCATTTATTTGTTTCTGTCTGCAAATCGTAGACCTAAAAGGCAGGCTATGTCATATGCAAAACGTAGCCAGCGTCGCTGTCGTCGTTATTGCTGCTTCAAATTCAGTAACCATACCTGCGAGATCAGGTTCGTGTGTTGTTTCAATTAAATAGAGTAGGCTATAGCCTATGCATGGGCAGAGAGGCACGGGGCAGTTATCTTTCAAAGGAAATGTACTTCCTAAATAGTTTACTACACTGTATAGAAATAGTCCTAACATATTGATCACCCATATTTCTCCGTCTGAAAATATTCCCACCCCTAAAAGGTAGGCTATAAAAATGGCTCTAGAGAAAGTGTAAGTCTCTCCATCTCTGCTTTCTTCAAACTAAATCTAGCATATTGGCTGATATAGCCCTGTAATACAGATAGCCTAATGTAAGGGCCATGTGAGAATCTCTGGTAATTTAAACTATTTGTTAAGTTATTTTTGCGCTTTTTACATTCTCTATATGGTGCAAAATTGCTGGCAAGTGAGCTGTATCACAAAAGCCTTAGGGACAAGTTCTTGCAGTAGCGGGTGGGAGTCGGACAGCGGGTGGTCCAGTGAAAGTTGCGCCCCTGATTTTTATTTATTTGTATACGAAGTGAAGCCCCTTCGAATTATTGTGGGCTCAGTGTGGTAGGCATTCCAGTACGTTAGATGGCGCTAAACAAACGTTTATAGCTACATTTCCTGGCTCAAGTTTGTCCATGCTCCTTTGCCATACCCGGCTAGGTTCAATGACATTCCGGCTTTCATAAGGAGAAATATCGAGGTTTGAATATATAAAAAGCTCAAAGAATGGCATTAACGTATGTTTTCAGATCAATCAGAACAGAGTTCTCAAAGGTAGGCAAGAAAAGGGTGCGCTGGCATCCAGCATTTTTTTTCTGGTTGTGCTTTCTGAAGCTGCTGTCAGCTGTTGATTTGAAGCTAGCTAGCTTCCAGTACCTAGCCTAGCTAACCACGTATGGGACAAGAAAGTTGAAGTATTCCAAATTCTGCAGCTAGCCTTTGAGTGTTGTTGGCAACATCACAGTGAATTGAAATATCTTCCTAGGACCAGAGGTCATCATGGACATTTGATTTGTACCTCTGTTTGCAATAAAGATGGCTTCACTGAAATGTAACGTTCGATAATCTAATTTCTTGTCCACCCCAGGTCTGCACCGTTCATCATGCACAGTCTTTACACACAGGATTTCCAGTTCTTGCTGCAGAGAAAGCTCTCCTTATGAAACTACGCAAAAGTACTGGCTACACATTCATTAACTGCAAAAAAGCATTGGAGAAATGTGATAATGACATCACAAAGGTAAACATTGCTTCTTTCAGTACAGCTTTGCCTGCTGAGCAGGGCAGGGATGGATGTATAAACTTGGCCCTGGAGAGGTGCAGGATTTGTTCCAGCCCAACAATAACAAATATGGTTTTAGTACTTTTCAATCTGGTGAGTTAGTGCTGGGTTGGAACAAAAGCACAATGCAGGCCTCCTGGATCAGGATTGGGCAGCTGCTGACATAAATGTAGTGTATATTTAGGATAGTGTGTGTAATGTTTTTCGCCAAACAAGGCAGAGAGCTGGTTACATGAGCAGGCCCAGAAAGAAGGCTGGAGCAAGGCCAGCAAGCTGGAGGGGAGGAGGGCCAAAGAGGGGCTGATCGGTCTGTTTGTAGGAGACAAAGCTGCAGTCATGGTAGAGGTAAGCAGATCTCATTCACTCAATGAGATCCTATCACTCATCCTTCTCGATGCAGTCTGCATACAATTTCAAGTTGAATAATACCTGCTTTGACAGTTATCTTCATTTGTTTAGTTTGATTAAAATGTATAAATTATCAGAAGTATTTGTATCTCAATGTACTCCATGTCTGTGTGTGTTGCAGGTGAACTGTGAGACAGACTTTGTTGCCCGTAATGAGAAGTTCCAGCAGCTGGTGAAGGATGTGGCGTTCGCCACCATGGCTCACCACAGCAGTAAAAACCAGGGCCAAACTGGATATGTGAAGGTATGACACATTACCACACCATCCCCCACTCAGTAGCCACATCACCCTAGTATACCTCTTGGAATACTTAAAACTGCATTTATCTTTGTTGGTTTCAGAGTCTCCTGGCAGCAGAGGACCTCTCGAAATTGAACTTGGGTGAAGGTGCTTCTCTGGCTGATCAGCTGGCCCTTACAATAGGTGAGTGAGTAATAAAAATAGCCATTTAATAATTTAGTAGACTCTTATCAATATTGAGATGCTCTCATTGAATTTGAGCTTTAATAACCTCTATCTGCAGCATTATTTCTTGCTTGGAAGCATTTGGAAATTGAAGACTGCTCTGTTAGTGAAGTTGTAATTTCCTGTCAGGTCGTCTGGGTGAGAACATGTCAGTGAGGCGGGCGGTGACGGTTGGCGTTCCTGCAGGCTGGCATATCGGCTCCTACATCCACGGTGGTGTGGCGGGCCAGTCTGATATGGCCATGGGGCGATACGGCGCCCTCGTGGTGTTCCAGGGGGGCAAGGATGGGGCGCAGGGCACCCTGGGGAGGAAGCTGGGCCAGCACGTAGTGGGAGAGGCCCCCGTATCCCTGGGCAACATGGATGACCTGCCCTGTGGGGATGCGGAGACGCGCCTGCTGCCCCAATCCTTCCTCCCTGACCCTAGTAGGACAGTGGCCCAGTACCTGACGGAGCAGGGGGCACGAGTTCTGGACTTTGTCCGCTTTCAGTGTGGGGAGGCGGGCAGTGATGGGGCACATTGAAGGGTAGAGGAGAGCATCTCAGAGACCTTACAGGTCATGTTTTATCTGCCTTTTATTTGTTTCTTAATTAGGCCAAAGTGCAGACTGTTATTTGATGTCATCCAAATGCATTCAAACAATTTCAATGTCTCATGTTTTCATGCCTTGTGTGATAAGCTTAATATATGTGTACCAAAATGACATATGCTGCAGGATGAAGGAACTGAATCACCCCAACAATAAAGATATTTTAAACTGTAGATTACCATGTTTTCTGTACATTTATATCTCACTTATTTGTCATATGATAACTCTAGCTACAGTTTGTATATTCGTACCACACGATGGCGCACTTGTTCAATCATACAAATGGTTTATATGGCTGACTCGTATGATCGTCCACATGAAAGCTTCAATGGAATTGGCTACCATAATTTCTGTTTTTCCACCACCACAGCATACATACACCAATATTTATTTACTCGCTTTTAAAGAACAGTCAGAATTCCAATAAACTCACGTTTGGACTGTTTTGTTGCACCTTTCTTCCAGAATTACGGTAAGTAATCCGAAAAGCCAACGCCTGCCAGATGTGATTGGTTTGTACAGTGCATGAATTAAGGATGACGTCATGAGCATAGTTTTCTTAACGTTCGCGTCTATCCGTCTACATTCCCTTGACCTCCGCCCGTTGACAGGATTCAAACCAAGCCCAGAAATGGTAAATGCATTTGCTTTGTTACGTTTTAAAGAGTTTTGTATGTGACGTGCTGTGTAGACTGTTAGCCTAACAAAATGTCGTTTTAAATTCGTGTAGACAAAGCCAGTTAGCTAGCTAATCCAACGAAGACGTTTCACTGCTGGATTATCAAACCATGGCTGGCCAATGTTAACGTTAGCTGGTTAATGTAGTTATCTAACTAGSTACTTGTTCTCTTCATCTTCGATAATCATATTCATTTGTTTTCCCTTTTCATTCTTGCCGTACCTTTTAACCAGTCTGACTTCTCAGAAGACCAGATCATTGGTGAGTTTCAATCAGTTTTGTGACGGTAACGTTATTTGAAGGCTAACTAGCTACTGTAAAATGTTAGCTAGTTGCTAGTCTATCCCCTTGCTTCATCTGTGTCATTCATTGTGGAATAGCTCTACTTCTTTCCTGTCCCCCTTGTTGTGAGAAGCAGTTTCCCTGCTGACAAGTTGATATAAACTGGAGTTTATGGTGAGTTTTTTTGGGGGGGGACGGACCAGGTTTTGTTTTTTCTAACCGTTTTGGGAAGACCTTGCATTATTAGAGGCGTTGTCGTCTGACATGCACACATCAACGAATGGTGGTATACGATTACAAAAATATTGATTCACGGTTGTCTATTATTGGCGCAGTCAATCCCCTCCTTTGATCCCCACATAGCGGTTTGATTGAATGGTGTTTCATCAAATTAATGTTTTGTGTTGAATGTTACTGACCAACTAATTTTGCACTAAGTTATGTGCCTGGTATTTTTATGCATGCAGAACAAAGTAAAGGGACACGTCAAGACATTATGGCTAGTCATTATACGACCTGAGTGTTCAAAAGCCAGGCTACTTTGATGAGTTGCCGTTTAGTAATTCCATTTTAAAGTAGTTTTTTTGCCAACACCAATTTTGGTATTATTTATCTGTTCCGTTTATTGTTGTGTGATGTCTAGTTCGGCTACCTAGCTACGTGGTTAATTTAGTAGAGGAAACCGGAAGTTCTCAATTCTGGAACGTGAATTCATTCGTTCCCGATGCCAGAACTGTATCAAATGTCTAGATATATTATAGTGAAAATCAGGCCACTATATTGTCATTTGTTCCCAGTTCTTCACTGGTGTTGACTCGTATACATTGTGTAAACAAAAGGAAATGACTAAACCACTTATTAAAGAGTTGTACGRCTCAAAGGCGTGGCCGAATTAAACCTCAGACATGCTGTTCTTTGAAATTAAGTTGGCGAAGCATAATGTAACCATTTAGCAAGAATATATGTAGCGACATAGTGTTACTGTAGGCTACTCATCGATTGCCTGTGCCTTTTTCCTTTACTCAATCAATGGCATTTTTAGGAGTTTAGTTTCGCAGTTGCTAGATTTCCTTTGCGCTCGTTTGGTTGATAGATTACACCACCAGCGCTTGCTGCCAATGCCATATATGGGTAAATGAGTGGCTGCTGTGTAGTTTCAGATGGGCCATCTCAGGATGCGCAGCATACCAGCGATGGAAGGCAAGCACCATAACAATGGCCCTGGGAAATGACCCTTATGTCAGAAAGCATTCCAATAGAGGCCACCCCATTTACTGTAGATTACACATAATCAAAGAAACAGCAAAACAAAAAATCTTTGGATTCTCTTTCTTGACCATTTTTATGGGTGGGTGGTAAACCAAAACACATACACACTCAATCCAGCTCAGTGCTTTTTTTTCTTGCTTTTTTACGCTTTTCCTCTCCCCGTCTGTCAGAGTTCAAGGAGGCCTTCCTGCTGTTTGACAGGACGGGCGATGGGAAGATCAGCTACAGCCAGTGTGGTGATGTCATGCGGGCCCTTGGCCAGAACCCCGTCAACGCTGAGGTCCTCAAGGTCCTGGGCAACCCCAAGTCAGAAGGTCAGCCCTACTTCTAGATGCTTACTGAACATTGACCATTAGTATCTATTGGCTGGATCAAATTTATAGAAGTATTACACACATTTGTTAACATTAGTAAGATTTTATTCCGGCGTGGCATCGTCTTGTGTTCAGCTAGATTTAGGCCTATCCTCCAAAGCTTAGGGCTGGGTGTGTTTTTAGGCCTGTTGCTGTTTGTAGTCAACCACTTAACCAAACCAGTTTGACTAATTAGTATCCGGTTAGGTGGAAGATGTCAGTTAATGTGCTTAATCATCCAAGGATAAAACTGACGAAACAGAATGTTCTTCTGGGTATGAAATTCCCATCCTATGGAGTGTGAACTTATCCTTGTGTGTAATCTGCAATTGTCAAGTACCACAGATGTTCTGTGTTGTAGTCACGCAGCCTGTCACTTGTCAGCTAGGGAACAGGGGCGTTGTGTGGGGTCCTGTTCTTACGTGTGTTAATTACACACATAATAGATGCAGCTCATGTCAACAGGATCTGATAACGTAAAGCTGATTATCAATTTATCGAGAAACGCAAGTTTACCACTAATTAGGAATTAATAAGGTTTGTAGATTTGTTCAGATTTTTTACAAAATTCAAAATCACATCGAAAGTTTATTGGTCATGTACACAGATTTGCAGGTGTTATAGCGTTCCCACAAAGTTAGGCTACACATAGTAGGAATTCTTATCAAAGCTCTCKTTTTTTTAATAAATACATTCCAAGCCATTATTTTTAGTCTCAGTATGTGGGCCTAGACGTAGATCTTTCATATAAGTTATTCTCTCTGTTTATAGCAAAGTAATAGTAGTTTCTATTAATAGTATCTAGTAATAGTTTGTTTCACTCCCCAGAAATGAACCACAAAATGCTTGACTTTGAGCAGTTCCTGCCCATGCTCCAGGCCATCGCTAAGAACAAGGACCAGGGCTCCTTTGAGGACTTTGTGGAGGGTCTGCGTGTTTTTGACAAGGAGGGCAACGGCACAGTGATGGGCGCTGAGCTGCGCCACGTCCTCACAACGCTCGGTAAGACCTCAGAACGATCTTATAAAGCTTTCATGAAGCATTTGTAAGTGCTGTCACTGGCTAGGTTTACATCTCTCCTTATGAAAAGATATAGAACTGCACCGTCTGTTTATTTCTCTTGTATTATTGAATGGTTTATATTACAGTATATAAGCCAACAGTTTATTTCTTGTACTTGAGAGCTCAACTTCAGCTTAAAGAGCAACTGCCCCTAAAAAACTAATTTCCCATTTAGAAACATCCTATGTGGCATTGATATGAGTCAGAAACATTTATTCTACTGTTAAAATTGATTACAAATTGTAAATAGGATAACTTTGGTCATAAAGTCAGTTTTGTCCAAAACAGAGTTTGAGACGTGAGGTCATCACTGCGTCACAACGTAAATACAGGTTGTGTTTTTCAACCCTGCTGGCCGCACACAAGTAATCCTCAATTTGGAGTGCAGCTGCATGGGACCCGATCATAATGCATGTGGTAAATTTGGGTTAACTTTGGATATCCCTATGGGGATAGTTAAGATCTGTAAATTACACAATGTACATGGGACAATATGTTAAAATTACAATAACGCCAAATTTCAATGACTTAACCTCAAACCAACTATAAATTGTAGAAATTCAAATACAAATATTGCAAGCATTTAATGAGAACCTAAAAGGTGTGTAACATGAAAATAGTCTAATTTATATTGTGTAATGTATTGACGGTCCCTAACAAGCCCCGGAGATAGGCTATCCAAAGTCAAACAAATTTTGCCCTAGTTGCACACCAGCTGGCTGAAGCTAATTGGAAAAATAATTTGGCCAACTCTTCCCACCTGCAAACGCACACACACACGCACGAGACACTCACATCAAACCCGCACCCTGAAACCAGCTCCTGTTTGAATTCAGTCATAGCATTTCTTAATGAACCACATTTTAAAACGAGGCCAAATCAGGMAGTGCATTCGCCGTTTGACACTCCAGACAAACAGTACTGCAACCTGCCATGTGACGATGTTGGAGACATAAACCATTGACATTCAGCTCTTGACGGTTTTACCTGAATTGAATTTGGATCAAGAGAAACGTTTGATCCACACAGTCCTGATAGTTTACCTCTTCTCCTTATCAACCACACCTGACTGTTGTACCAAAGGTCTTCATTGTCACTAATCAGTAATCACCTCTTAAACTAGTGACTCAATGCCCTACTGTATCCATATTGATACACTTAATTTGCATCCTGGACATCTTTCTTGTCAGTAAGGCGATTGGGCAACACAAATGACAAGATGTGGCTTTGTTGAGTCTCCCTGGTTAACTGTGTCAGTATCCCTCTGGGGATGTCTGCTTGGTAGTGTAGGGATTGACATTTAAGGGTTGCAAGTCAATCAATCAAGTTTATTTTATATAGCCCTTCGTACATCAGCTAATATCTCGAAGTGCTGTACAGAAACCCAGCCTAAAACCCCAAACAGTAAGCAATGCAGGTGTAGAAGCACGTGGCTAGGAAAAACTCCCTAGAAAGGCCAAAACCTAGGAAGAAACCTAGAGAGGAACCAGGCTATGAGGGGTGGCCAGTCCTCTTCTGGCTGTGCCGGGTGGAGATTATAACAGAACATGGCCAAAATGTTCATAAATGACAAGCATGGTCAAATAATAATCAGGAATAAATGTCAGTTGGCTTTTCATAGACGATCATTAAGAGTTGAAGCACGGTGAAAACAGCAGGTCTGGGACAGGTAGGGGTTCCTTAACCGCAGGCAGAACAGTTGAAACTGGAACAGCAGCAAGGCCAGGTGGACTGGGGACAGCAAGGAGTCACTCTTCTGGCTGTGCCGGGTGGAGATTATAACAGAACATGGCCAAAATGTTCATAAATGACAAGCATGGTCAAATAATAATCAGGAATAAATGTCAGTTGGCTTTTCATAGACGATCATTAAGAGTTGAAGCACGGTGAAAACAGCAGGTCTGGGACAGGTAGGGGTTCCTTAACCGCAGGCAGAACAGTTGAAACTGGAACAGCAGCAAGGCCAGGTGGACTGGGGACAGCAAGGAGTCATCATGCCCGGTAGTCCTGACGTATGGTCCTAGGGCTCAGGTCCTCCGAGAGAGAGAAAGAAAGAGAGAAGGAGAGYATTAGAGAGAGCATACTTAAATTCACACAGGACACTGGATAAGACAGGAGAAGTACTCCAGATATAACCAACTGACCCTAGCCCCCCGACACAAACTACTACAGCATAAATACTGGAGGCTGAGACAGGAGGGGTCAGGAGACACTGTGACCCCATCCGATGATACCCCCGGACAGGGCCAAACAGGAAGGATATAACCCCACCCACTTTGCCAAAGCACAGCCCCCGCACCACTAGAGGGATATCTTCAACCACAAACTTACCATCCTGAGACAAGGCCGAGTATAGCACACAAAGATCTCCACCACAGCACAAACCAAGGGGGGGCGCCAACCCAGACAGGAAGATCACGTCAGTAACTCAACCCACTCAAGTGACGCACCCCTCCTAGGGACGGCATGAAAGAGCACCAGTAAGCCAGTGACTCAGCCCCTGTAATAGGGTTAGAGGTAGAGAATCCCAGTGGAGAGAGGGGTGCTTGGCAGTCATTAAAGTTAAACCTGCGCCGAGGTTGCCTCATTGAGCAGGTGAAAAAGTGAAAACAACCGAACTGCAAATAATTCCTGTAGCCTAAAACTAATCTTTCTGGTTCCCACCATCACTTTTTTATGGAAATGGATGTTGGGTAAGTTGAGCCTGCTCTGAGTTATAATTATAKTTTTTTTTTTTACTGATAACAACCAAAATACAAAGAATTCCAGTCCTGAGCATTCTGATTTCTCTCCTATGTGTAGATGAAAGGRAGGCAATAAATGTAAATAGCTAATTTGCCTGAAAATGTAAGTAATCGGAAGAGGGGGGACCCAAAAATACTCCTGACTTGTCTTTCAGACTTTGTCAATCCGTCTAGTGACTTTTACCTTTGTAGAATGAAAGGAAAGATGGGATTCCCTTGCTGTACACTGTCTTTTTGTCTATCTGTTATGAGAATGTAAAAGAGCATTTCATTTGTGTTGCAGGTGAGAAAATGACAGAAGAGGAGGTGGAGACTCTGCTAGCAGGACACGAAGATGCCAACGGCTGCATCAACTACGAAGGTAAAGCAGAGTGGTGAACTAGATGGATATGATGGCTGTAAAGAGAACACTGAACCTCGTTCTGTACTGTAGAATATATTACAATGCTTGAGGAATTACCGTTTCCCATAGTGTTTGAATGATAAGACATGAATTGTAACAAAATACAATAACGAAATACAATTGTCTTGAATGGGATGTACATGTGTTTTGTGCCACGTAAACACAAAACCCTATGATTATTAAGAAGGATTAGGCGTATGACTGGCTGGAGGTTGTATTATTGGATTTCAGGTGTGTGTGTGTGTCCCTTGTGTTGTCCCTTCACTGACCTCCCTGTTCCTCTCCCACAGTCTTTGTCCGCCACATCATGTCCGGCTGAGCGGCGAGTACGAGCAGACCCCCTAAAGCCCCCCCCCCCCCCCCCCATGTTGTCTCCTACTCCAGCAGTGGGCTCTCACCTGCTCTGGGAGACTTGTGTGTAGGGGGGAGGGGGCCCTCTTGTCAGCCCATCACTGCACAGAATGCTCCTACTCCTAGCTACTGATACCACACATATAGCCAGTAGTTCACTAGCAGTTTTACTTTTTAATGTTTTTAAAATGATACTTGGTTGGGGTTGTGTGGGGGGACCGGGTGCTCCTAGTCTAACACACTTGTTTAATAAGTGGCAGGCTGTTGTAGAGATGCAGAGTAAAAGCTATGATACTAATAGAGTAGGATATCGCTCTGTGCCATGATGGTGTTGTCAGAGGCTGCTGGGTTCCTGTGGTTTGAATTTATGGTCTCTGTTCTCTAACTTTCTATCTTGCAGGGCCCTTCTCCTGCCCAGCTCCCTCGCCTCTCTCTCCCTCCCCTGGCTGTAGCCTGCATGTAGCGTCTCTGCATGTGTCTAGGTGGCTCCTCTAAATTACCCCCATGGACACTGACTCTCCAACTGGAGGAGGGCAGGACACTGACTGGGGGAGGGGGGGGGGTCTGTTAGCTAGACTAGAGGGGTGACAGGTCAACTCCGAATGTAGGGGAGAGAGGGGTTTAGATAAAGTGGTGTGCAATAATAAGGATTTCTTAATGGTTGAATTATCGTCTCCTACTATAATGATTTCCAACTATTGCAGTGAGTAGCTCCATTTCCTTGGCTGGTGACTTCTGTTCCCTTGTCCTTAAGGAAGCTGCTGCTGGTACTGTAGGCGTGCAAGAACATTGATTTATTTTTCCCCCTGCCTTTCTGCCAGATCCATCGCTGCTCCTTCCTCACAGCTGTCCTTGTTCTCCTCTGTTAGAACAGCCCAAATAAAGAGGGGGTGGTTGCTAATCCTAACACATTCCAGGTTCTGAGGCCTGGCTGAGCAAACCCTTGGCTGTTCTGGCTCGCTAGGAGATAGTTTCTCTCTGAGTCCCTCCCTCTACAGTCCCCCCCCCCCCCCCCCTCNCGCTCCTGCCTCTAATGCTCAACCTTTAATGCTGATTCTCTCTTCTGTCTGACTGACACATGGAGTCTCTGTGGATCAGAATCAGGCTTCAGCATCCAGCTGAGAGCAGTGCTCATGTTGGGGAGGAAAACACCTAGAGAACCATGTGGGAGCATGTCACTTACAGTGCATTCGGAAAGTATTCAGACTCCTTGACTTTTTCCACAATTTGTTACGTTACAGCCTTATTTTGTTTCCTCCTCAATCTACACACAATAGCCCATAATGACAAAGCAAAAACAGGTTTTTATATTGTGCAAATTTAGAAAGTAAAACTAATCACATTTACATATGGTGTCAGTACTTTGTTGAAGTTCCTTTGGCAGCAATTACAGCTTTGAGTCTTCTTGGGTATGACGCTACAAGCTTGGCACACCTGGAGAGTTGGTTGTCCTTCTGGAAGGTTCTCTCATTTCCACAAAGGAACTCCGGACCTCTGTCAGAGTGACCATTGGGTTCTTGGTCACCTCCCTGACCAAGGATCTTCTCCCCCAATTGCTCAGTTTGGCCAGGTGGCCAGCTCTAGGAAGAGTCTTGGTGGTTTCAAACTTCTTCCATTTAAGAATGGAGGCCACTGTGTTCTTGGGGACCTTCAATGCTGCATAAATGTTTTGGTTCCTTTCTCCAGATCTGTTGCTTGACACAATCCTGTCTTTGAGCTTTACGGACAATTCCTTTGACCTCATGGCTTAGTTTTTGCGCTGACATGCACTGTCAACTGTGGGATCTTATAGACAAGTGTGTGCCTTTCCAAATCATGTCATATCAATTGAATTTACCACAGGTGGACTCCAATCAAGTTATAGAAACATCTCAAGGATGATCAATGGAAACAGGATGCACCTGAGCTCAATTTTGAATCTCATAGCGAAGGGTCTGAATTCTTATGTGAAATATTTTTGTTGTATTCTTTTTATAAATTTGTTAATATTTCTAAACTTGTTTTRGCTTTGTCATTTATAGGATATTGTGTGTAGATTGATGAGGGAAAAACATTTATTTAATACATTTTAGAATATGGCTGTAACGTAACAAAAAGGGAAGGCGTCTGAATACTTTACGAATGCACTGTACCTCTCCGTTGATTCATTTTCATTTCTCATTGTGATTTTTAAATATATAGGTGTCTGTAGACTGTGACATCCTTTGAGTGTGCTTTGAAAATGACAGCTTGGTGGGATAATGCTTAGGAAGGCTTTTGGTCAAATTTCTTTGCATGTAATAGCCCCTCCATAAATTATTCTCGGATACCCAAGCCATTTCATATTGAACCATTCAGTAATGAGTCACAGTATGAAGTCATAAGGAAAATAAGGCCCTCAATCTTGATGGTGAGTCTGGGGCTATTTGGGAGAGATGGGAGGCTATAGCACTGCTGGCAGATGCTGGAGGTGGGGTTTGCTCTAGGCTCTTCTCAGACACTGATGACCAAGCATGCTGCTGATGTTCTTTCTTCTTCTCTCCCTCAGAACTTGTCCGGATGGTGATGAGTGGTTGAAGATTAAGAACACATCCGGATCATTTTATTCCCAAATGTTTTTTCTTCTTCTATTATATACGTAACGTCTGTCTCGCCCCCATCTACTGTGTCATTCCCCACCCAACTCTTGTTTGCCCTCGTTTTGTCATATTTTTTGTATTTTCTTTCAGAAGTGCCTTTTCTGTGTCTGAGTTGAAGAGCCCCTTTTCATTTCACTTCAAAATATCATCCAACCACGGAGGCGCATGCTATCATGCCTGGCTCGTGGACAGAATCGGCAATAACATTCCCTTGATTATTCCATACATTCCCATCACCCACCCTGTCATTCAACCCTTGTCAGCCCCACCACCAAATAGCTGTGTTTTTATACGGAGGAGATGCATGTTCATTGGCTGAGACCATGCTGTAATGTGGGTTTTACCAGGCCAACCAACCAATCATGAAATTACAGATTTACTGTCATGTATATGTTATAACGAACGGTATTTAATAAAAATCCCCAGTTTCTGAAAGTAATGTATTTTTTCTTTCTTTTTTAAAATAAAACAATGGTGGAGATGTTTTGAAGCACCATTCTTAAATTAGGTTAAGAGTCAGTGTAATTCTAATAAAGCAGCAGTGCAGTAATATACAAATGGATACATCATGTACTGGACAATTTTGGTCTAGTGTCCAGGATGGGCTGGATACCTAGCTATACATCTGGGATGGCTAAGAGGATGCATGTTTTGAGTTGACACCATGTAATGCAATCTAGGAAGTGGTATTCAAGTAGCAGAGTTTAACAGTTTGATAATTTAAGTGAACAAACTTCTCTGATAGCTTTCTCTCATAAATGTAAAGGTGATTTGATTATTTTTCAACAAAACTGTATAGGGCCTTAATTCTTTGCTTAATGTAAGGCCTACTCAACTTTGTCWTAGTATCTTTTTTGCAGTAGTCCTTTATGGTAAGATGTATGTTCTATTGCAGTGGCCCTGTATGGTTCTCTATGATGTAGTTCCAGTACTTACACCAGCCCTTGTATGGTAATGCAGGTATGAGTCTATTTGCTCTGAGGCAGTAGGCCCTGTATGGTAAAGTGAGATATTTTCCCGCTGGATTGTTTGTGGTCTCTGCAGTTTCTGTTTAGTACTAGGTGATAGTTCAGTGGAAAATTAGAAATGTACAGTATGTTCAGGATGCAGCAGTCTCATGCATAGAGAGGAGAGGGGGGGGGGGGGAACTAAGACAACACACACAGCCTGCCCTCTTGTGGTGCCTGCAGTGCAGACACTGACTTTAGGATTATTTCCATAGGCCTAATGTCACATGAAAAAAGTGAAAGATCCTCATCTGTCTAACTTTATATAAAAGTTATGTAAAGAAATAGACATGTAATAGTTCTCAAATGTGGGGGTCAAAATGATTGAAATCCCTTTTTTCAATACCTCACCTTGCGAGGATAACGACACTGAGCCTTTTCCTAAAACGTTTTATGAGATTGGAGAACACACTGGGAGAGATATTAGACCTTCTCAGTCGCCGGACTTGAACCCCATTGCAAACCTGTGGTTTGAATTGAAGAGGGCATTCCATAAGCACAGACCAAGGATCTGGAAAGATTCTGTAAAGAGAAATGGTCTAAGATCCCTCCCAATGTGTTCTCCAATCTCAAACATTTCAGAAAAAGGCACAGTGCTGTTATCCTTGTAAGGTGAGGTATTGAAAGCAGGTGTCAATAATTTTGACCCCTGATTTAAAAAAWATATATATTACTTGTTAAAGGACCAATGCAGCGGTTTCTAACTCGATATCAAATCATGTATGGGTAACAATGAAGTAAGTACCTTACTGTGATTGTTTTCAATTAAATGGTCAAAAGGAAACACAAATAGCTTCTTAGCTAAGAGCAATTTCTCAAGCAAGAATTTTGCAAGTCTAACAGATGTAGTAACTCGCTTGCGTTGTGTATTTAAAGAAAGGACTGGCCAGCCAGCGATCCCAGTTGATGGTGTTTATTCTGACGATAAGACACGTAGAAACACATTAGATGTGCAGGACAACAGTATGTTGATGACAGTATATTTGTGATTCGTCGCTTGCATGTCAATATCAGACTGGGTATTTTGTAAACATAACAAGGACAAAAATAGTACAAAATACAATAAATGTAAGTGTCTGACGATAGACAAAAGGAAGCACATTAGATGTGCAGGACAACAGTATGTTGATGGTTGTAGATTCGTAATTCATCTGTTAGCATGGAAATAACTGTTAATTAGCAGGGAGCTAATTTGACAATTAGAATTAGAGCATGCTAGCTAACTCGCGCTTTTTAGCAATTACGTACAAAAGCACATGCCCAAATGCCCCCAATATCTAACAGGTACCGTACACATATACACCGAGTATACAAACTATTAGGAATACCTGCTCTTTCCATGACAGACTGACCAGGTGAAAGCTATAATCCCTTATTGATGGCACTTGTTAAATCCACTTCGATCAGTGTAGATGAAGGGGAGGAGACAATCTAGAGACAATTGAGATATGGATTGTGTATATGTGCCATTCAGAGGGTGAATGGGCAAGACAAAAAATGGAAGTGTCTTTGAACAGGGTATGGTAGTAGGTGCCAGGTACCCCGGTTTGAATGTGTCAAGAACTGCAACGCTGCAGGGTTTTTCACACAACAGTTTCCCATGTGTATCAAGGATGGCCTACCACCAAAAAGACATCCAGCCAACTTGACACAACTGTGAGAAGCATTGGGGTCAACATGGGCCAACATCCCCGTAGAACGCTTCCGACGAATTTAGGCTGTTTTGAGGGAAAGGGGGTTAACTCAATAGGAAGGTGTTCCTAATGTTTGGTATACTCAGTGTACAGTATATACATCAGGACATGTACAAAGTGAACTTGTACACATTGTAAATATGAAAATAGAATGCACTATTTCAGAACGTGAGCTCCTGCTTGCATGTTAATATCAGACTGGGAAGAATTGACATTCATGATCTATCTCCCCCTATCTGCAAGCGTTACCAATGGCATAACACTTTATTGATATGTAAATTCAACCAACCAATAAGAATATATAAACATCGAAAACATAGTTCTGCAGTGGCAAGTGGAAACATAACCAACACTGTTACACTAGGATGGCCTGGGAGTGGTCTGAGCTGGGAGGGGAAAACTGAAAGCTAGCTGTTATTGGCAGAGAGATTTGGAACTCTCTTTCTTATTGGTCTACAAACTAATTTACCACCTGGGGTTGTCACCAGGCAGTGCAAAACTCCATCCCACAGGCTGAAATTTCAGGCGATCTTTTCAAACCACTCTTAGACTAAAAGCGCATTATCACCATTTCCACAGTTTTACAGTATTTTTCCAACCTCAATGTGGAAATATATATATAAAACTTATGAAAACTCAGTTTTGACTGCACAGGGCCTTTAAACAAAATCTCTTTCTTTGAGCAATTATATTAGCATAAAATAATATAATTAAAAACAAATATATTGCATACAATAAAGCTCAGTATTTGAATTATTTATTTTATACAGTCATTTTTGCTCATCTTTATCCAGGGTGTCAATAATTGCGATCCCCACAGTAGCAACAATGACCAAACTATACACGTCACATCATGTCATCTTCATTTATTTGACTTTCCCCCAAAAAATTGTAAGTAAAACCTTCGCATATATATATATTTTTTAATTCAATACAAACTGCAGAGCAACTGTTGACACTCATTTGGCAACAGTTTGACTGAGGAAAGGTTCATTTCTACTGTATAATCAATGCAATCATTGCTATCGTTAGCAATCATGAAAAACAAACAGAAACAAGAAACTGAACATACACACGTATTTCATATCACGAAATCCACACAATGCAATAACAGAGACCAAAGCAGTCCATCCATGGTCACGACTGTAGTGAAGTTTCTAACACTGGCTATCTGGACACAAGTTTTATTATCGGAGTATATGTATGACACTGTCAGAGGAGTGGGTTTGTGTGATGTGTTGCTGTGTCATCATTTTGTACTTCTGTATGAGAACAATGAGCATCCCAATTTCTCAGCCTTTGTAACAATTCAAAACAATGACACAAGGGGGTTAGATGGAACTGAACTGAAGGAACACTGGGGAAAACACACCCATGCTCACAGTCACACTGATTGAAAGGTCATGGAGGCCTATCAGGATCACGCACATGACAATGAGGGAGGGGATTAGAGGTTACATAGATAATAAAATACAGCAATAAAATGCAAACCATAATATCAGAGAAACAAAAATGGAAAACCTGACAGTCAAATATTATAAAAATAGATAGGATACATAGAGAAGATATTGTTTACAGATATTAAAGGACACAATTCTCCTCTGTAAGCTGAACTGACTTCTCAGATTCCTTGACTTAGAAAGTTATTTTGTAACATTAAAGCCACTTCCATCACATACGAACAGCTTCATGCGAGTTGGACAGGTCATTGGAAAACACAAAACAAACTATAAAAATCAGTGGATTTCCAAATGTCCACACCTCTGGCTTCACCCCACAAACTCATATGGAGAAAATTGCTTTGTGATGGTGATGCCTGTTATCTTTGAAGTTGCCAATAAGGTTCTTCCGGAGCTATATCCAGTAATTGTTTTAGAGTATAATCTCTACAATGGTATGATTCACTGATACTGACTAGCCATACTGGACATGCTGACAAACACCATCTTATTTGTGCAGTTACTGCTAGGCTTATGATTATGCTCTGCTCTGAGCATGCGCAACTGTTTCAGAAGTGCTTCAGATGTTAAACTTAAAAAACAAAGGGCTCTATTCAATCTGTATTGCTGAAGTGTTACAGATTGAGCGATAGCAATGTAAAGATCATTTCCGATTGAGCTGACATATGCAGTGTTTACTGTGAATGCAGTCTCCGCTAACGCAGGAACATTACCTTTACATTTCAATCACTCTGTAACGCTGAACTTCTGCTATATGGATTGAATCGAGCCCAAAATACAGTTCAAATAAGGCCTTTTAGGACATTGTGTCCTAGAGGGCACTCTGACTCTGGGGGTGTGGCCCTTCATCAATACTTTAAGTGGTTTATAATGCTCAGTCATGGAGGGATTTTCTGTTCCAATTGGAGTGAAACATTTGTAACAGAAAATCCAGTTTACAGTACATAGTCTTAATAACAAATGGCAGTAGGGCAAGATGAGACGGTTTCCAAGTGGAATACATATCATTACAAAAGAGTAATACCATTCGTTCATCCTTTTTCATTTCCCTAACACATACTTTGTTTTAGTTCAGGATACATCTAACCAACAGACCAACCCCAATGCTCTATAACAGCACATTCACACACATAGGGCAACAAGCAGCCAATCCAATGAAATAAGGTGACCTAGAACTGAGAATCTCATATTTGGAAACTATGACATCGTAGTAAAAGTTCAAAACAAGAGAGCAGCTAAGTGCTTCAGGTCAATTGAGTTAGGGCTCTATTCAATCTGTATTGCTGAAGTGTTACAGATTGCGCGATAGCAATGTAAAGGTAATTTCTGATTGAGCTGACATATGCAGTGTTTACTGTGAATGCAGTCTTCACTAACATTGCCTTTACATTTAAATCACTCTGTAACGCTGAACTTCTGCGACGCTGATTGAATAGAGCCATTAATAATGCTTCATGTCTCTAGATATGGCCACCGGGGAAACATCTTTTCAAAGTGCAAATCTTTTTTTCTCTTTTATAAATTCCTACCATGGGTACCGTGGGTGAATAGGTAGGTAGGTACCTCTGGGAACATGGTAGGACATCTGACTTCAGTAAACTATAGCAGGAAACGAAAGCACCAAAGCACCACTGGTCAAAGGACTGCTTAGACAAGAGCCTTTTAGTTCTCTTCATATCTTCAGGTCAAGTGGTGTATTTACATGACCATACTCTTGGTTTAACCTTGGGCTCTGATGTGAAAGGTGAAAGTCATTAGGCAACTTATGTCTGAAAAAATTACTGGGGGACTGTTAGTTTGAAAATCGATAAAGTTCTTCATTGGTATTTTCTTGTTTAGTTGAGGAGGATCTTTATATTCACTCTGGTAAGGTAAGGTAGACTTCAGTGAAATGTTTTTGTTTTGCTTTTCTTTCTCATGTAAATCGTTCAAAATGTTAAACATGATCAAAGTTTGTTATATGTCCTTCAGTTTGACTTCTTCATTTTTAGATGAAACAGGCAGGATTCATAGGTACAAAGTGGTCAATGTCATTCAGTTTGCCAGGATCCTATCTCTCGCTCTCTTTCTTTTCACTGTGGAGGGGGAACTGGGGCTGAGGAGTGGTGTGTATCCTCAGGTAGAGGGGCACTAGGCTCTGGGTTCAAGAAAAAAGAAAAAGGTGTGTAAAACACACACACACACACACACACACACACACACACACACACACACACACACACACACACACACACACACACACACACACACAGCAACAACAACAAAATTCACAGTAAAGTTCAAGTTGATTCCAGTGGCTCATGTGATTATTATTATTTATTTTTAATCCCTTTTTCTCCCCAACTTTGTGGTATCCAATTGGTAGTTACAGTCTCGTCTCATCGCTGCAACTCCCGTACAGACTCGGGAGAGGCGAAGGTCGAGACCCGTGCGTCCTCCAAAACACGACCCCGCCGAGCCGCACTGCTTCTTGACACAATACTCGCCTAACACGGAAGCCAGCCGCACCAATGTGTCGGAGGAAACACTGTACACCTGGCGACCGTGTCATTGCCCCCGGCCCGCCACAGGAGTTGCTAAAGCGCGATGGGACAAGGACAACCCGGCCGGCCAAARCCTCCCCTAACCCGGACGACGCTGAGCCAATGGTGCGCTGCTTGATGGGTCTCCCGGTTGAGGCCGGCTGCGAAACAGCCTGGGATCGAAACAGGATCTGTAGTGACGCAGCTAGCACTGCAATGCAGTGCCTTAGACCGCTGCACCACTCAGTAGGCCCACATGATTACTTTTGTACAGTATTAGCTAAATATTGAATTCACAGTTCGATAACACAAAGTGTGACTTACCGTGGAGTGTTGGGGTGGTGCTGGAGTGGGTCGTGGGGGGCTGGCCTGGCGGGCGGGGAGGTGAGGTGTGAGGACCACTGGGGGGCGGCTGGGGCTCAGTGGGCTGGGCAGAGGAAGGGATGGAGGTGGTAAGGGGTGCTGGGCTGGGAGCTGGCTGTGGTGCAGGGGTACTGAGGGTTGGCTGGGACTGGGTGGCTGAGGGGCCCTGGGGTGGGGGGCCCGTGGGGGCCGGGGCGGGGTGTGGGCCTCCAGTCTGGCTATGCTGCTGGTGCTGGATCTGTTGGAAGTGCTGCTGACGCGCCCTCATCTCTGCATACTTCAGCTGCTCCATGTGGAACGACTGACGGTCTGCCAGCAGCTGCTGCCTCTGGTACTCCAACTACACACACACACACACACACACACACACACACACACACACACACACACACACACACAAAGGGTAAGAACATGTATATGCGCACTCCAACCAACAAAGCAAAACAAACAAGTCTACTTAAACTACATCCCCCATAACCCTTCACTTCTGCTTGACTCACTGCCTCCCTCTCTCGGTCCATGATGGTCTCCAGCTCTTCAAAGTGTCTAAGTTTGATCTCCAGCTTCTTCATCTGAGTCTCCACCAGCAGAGCCACAAGAGACTTGATCTTCCTCTCCTCCACCGCAGCCAGGTGCTATGGAGAGAAAGACAGAGAGAGAAGGATGGAGGGGGAGACAGAAATGGAGACGGAGGGGGAGAGAAGATGTATAGGGGAGATCGAGAAAGAGAGAGAAGTATGGATGTGAGTCATCTTTTCATGTGAAATGGCACAGACATACTGAAAAATCCCTGGTTGAGAAACAGATAGGGTCAGATATGATTTAACCCCTGGGGGTTGGCTAGGAGAGCTGATCTAGGATCAAGTGCATCCCAATGTAATCTGGAATGAATTCCAAAAATCGCTGAAGCTGGAGACTTATATTTCCCTCACTAACTTTAAACATCAGCTATCCGAGCAGCTAACTGATCGCTGCAGCTGTACATAGCCCATCTGTAAATAGCCCATCCAATCTACCTACCTCAACCCCATATTGTTTTTATTTACTTTTCTGCTCTTTTGCACACCAGTATTTCTACTTGCACATCATCATCTGCACATCTATCACTCCAGTGTTCATTTGCTAAATTGTAATTACTTGCTACTATGGCCTATTTATTGCCTTACCTCCTCACCGCATTTGCACACACTGTATATAGACTTTCTTTTTTCTATTGTGTTATTGACTGTACACTTGTTTATTCCATGTTTAACTCTGTGTTGTTGTTTGTGTTGCACTGCTTTGCTTTATCTTGGCCAGGTCGCAGTTGTAAATGAGAACTTGTTCTCAACTAGCCTACCTGGTTAAATAAAGGTGAAATAATATAAAATAATGAAATCTTATTCATTATGATCCCAAAGGCAAAACTGACCCTACAGATGTAGGATCTTAATGTCAGACAGTTTGCTACAGCAGGAAATGAATCCTGCAGCAACAAGAAATGTGATTATAATTAATGGACCTTTTTTGTAGGGGTTGATGCATTTTTCGTTAGGGCAAATCAAGTCTGACATTTTAAAGTGGAAATTACAAACTTTAGAAGCCTTTTTAAACCTCAAACACACTGCTGTGCAAGAAAATCCTCAGCAACAAAATAGTGATCAAATTATAAGATCCTACACCTGTAGATCAGCACTCCTACTCTGACAAGTTTGATACATACAGCCCCTCATCCTAGATCTGCGGTTAGGGGGATCATGCTAAACACGGGTCAGAGGTCAGACCTTGGCTTTGACGGCAGCAGCAGCCAGGGCAGAGGCAGCAGCGGTAGCCAGGTTCCCCTCTCCCACATCCCGCTCCACCTTAGCCTTCCTCTCTCCCTCACTCTCTCCTTCTCTCTGGCCCTCCTCCAAGCCCTCCTTCCCTTCCTTCTCCTTCTCTCCATCACCTAATGCAGAGAGGGAAACATAGAAGTCACACATAATTAAGTGTCTGTAAAAAACAAGAGACAGACTTGACTATTTTACAAAGTTTACAGATACATTCAAAATCAGTCACAGACATAAACATTACCCATCTCCGAGTCTGTCTTCTCAGCTTCTTGCTCTCCCTCTCCTTCTCCCTCTCTCCCTCTCTCCTCCTCCTTCTTCCCATTTTCTCCTTTCTTCTCCCCCTCTTCCATGGCTCCCTCTTTGTTCTCCTGTTATCACCATGGGGACGGGGACAATGACAATGGTCAACACTTGAGTATAAATCATCACAACCTAGACAATTCAGACCCAGAACGTAGCTGGTTTCAGAAGACTCGACCACACAAACACAAGTAAAGTAGAAGTCCTAAAAACACCATACCTTGGTCTCCCTCTTCTCCTCACTGGATTGGCTGTCACTTTTACTCTCCTCACTGCTCTCTTCTGGAGGCAGAGAAAAGACAGATGAGTTGTCAGCAAGCCTAGTGTCCTATGTGCACCCCACCGGAAACTAATTTCTCTTCATTGACATACAATACATGGAAACATGACCAAAGACAACTATAGTTTTAGATAATAGTAGATGGAAGCTGTACCAGGTTTTTCTCCCTCCTCCAGGCTGGTGCCTGCGATGCCGCTGCCCTCCAGGCCGTAGAGGGGGTCCTGTCTGCCACTGGTCCGCGCCGCCTCTTCCACCCTCCTCACATGGGCCTCCACCAGTGCTGCTGGGACCTCCTCCTTCATACGCGAAAACTCCTCTGAGAGAGTGCGAGAGGGGGGAGGGAGGAAGGAAAAGAGAGATAATGAACGGTGGTGAAAGAAGCAGGGAGTTGGTTCTGAACCGTTGAAGGCTACACCAAATACACACGCCACCTCTAAAAAGTATCTCTTAAGAAAAAAAAGATCCAAAACTTCCAAGACACTTCCTGGTAAATAAAGGTTAACTAAACAGCTCTGACACAAATGAGGCCACGCTGTACTCTGTGTGATCCAACGGTTATTTAGTGAGTTGACCTCTCACCCAGGGCAGACTTGGCGGCTGCGGAGGCCACGCGGGGGTCCACCACGGAGGCCAGGAAGGCCACGGTGCTCATGACGGGGTTGCCTGCCTGGCTGAAGGGGACGGGCTGGTAGGCCAGGGGGCCCAGGGACGAGGACATGTCCTCCAGGTATGGGTCCTCAATGGGCAGACGCAGGAAGTGCAGGATACACTCGTCCTGGGTACGTGAGCCCACGTGCTCTGACACCTTGTTCCAGTCATCCTTGTACATCTCCAGACCCTGAAAGGGTAGGGATGATATGATTGATATTAATAATCATAATGTTATATTAAGCCTTAGATTTTGTTTTCAGATAAGTGCTTTGTGTGTTTTTGTTGTTGTTCCTCTCAACACGTTTTCAATTTTAAGTTTATTTGGATTTAAAGGGCATTTTGTTGAACCATTCTGTTGAATGGTAATAAAGTGGAGGAGACAGTTGTTAGTTACCTCTAGCAGCAGTAGTGTCTCCTGTTCGGTCCAGTCTCGCATGGCATTGGCAGCAGTCTTACTCTGCAGACAGGAAGAAGTAATATCACTGAAACACATCACTACTCTTTAATAGTTAGCTATACAGTGCATTATGATCATCATCAGTCCTGCAGTGTTGTGAGCCATACCTTAGGAGGCCCAGTCTTCTTGCTGTACATGTCTGTCCTCAGGCCAAAGTTCTGCAGGTCGGCTGGCTGCTTCTCCTTCACCTTGTCTGGGAAGGACAGAATCTGCTGGGCCGCCGGAGTCTAGAGGGGACAGAGAGAAGTGGAGTGAAGCTACAGTCAAATAGAGGCATCTAGAACCAAAATATAGAAACAACCTGTCTGTGTGTGTCTGTGTACCTGGGAGGCCTTGGGCTGCAGGGGCACCAGGCTGGAGGGGGTGTCAGCCAGGACGTGGAAGTGGGAGGTGGGCGGGGGGCCCATGGGGGTGGGCCGGCTCTCTGAGTCCACCTGGTAGTTGATCAGACCCCACTGCTCCAGGAACGCATGCACCCTGAGGAAGAGGAGAGAGGGATAAATGGAGGCGGTAAATATTACTGCATGAAGTAGATGAAAAGACAATGCGACTGTGGTAAATGTCCTGTGTGCACTGAGTCCTCCCGACCTCATGATGGCGCACACGTCTCCGGCCAGGTTCCTACGACAGGCGGTAGAGGTGAGGTACTCCTGCGGGTTCAGCCTGTAAGTGTCAATCATGAAGTTCCTATAGGCCAGGTAACTGTGAAGAGAAAGAGAGACTCTTGTCATTGGTTATGCAGCTAAGTTACTCCAAACTCCAAAGTTGTTGGTCTCTGTATAACACAGAAGAGTGTGCATGTGTATTAAGCTAGGCACGTGTAATAATAATAATAACAACATTATGTTAGCATGTGTTTACTCACATCTCAGGGGTTTTGGATTTGTTCTTGCCGTTGAAAAACTCTGGGAGGGCTCTACGCTCGATAGCATGGACACTGGAAAAGACAGAAAGAGGTCAAACATACATCATTGATCAAACGATCATCATTGATGGTCGGGAGAGACGCGTAGATATGTAGCCTACCTGTTGTAGTCGAACCAGGCAGCATAGCTGGGGATAATGATGTGGTGGGTCTGCTCGGTCACGTTGTCCTCATGAAGGTCCGACCCTTTCACCGGCTCTCCCTTCACACTCGGAGAGCCCTCCTCCTCCTCCTTTCCTGCAGTTTCCATGGATTCATCCTCTTGCTCATCTGTTCAAGAGATAAAAGAGGAGAGAGTGAAAATACAGATCAGGGGACAGATAAAGGATGGAGAAAGCTAAAATATAGTAAGAAGTGACCTCATCCTGCAGACAGTGTGTATACACTGAGAACGTATTAAGTTGTTCAGGGAACTCACCCAGGTCTGTCATGGTACCTCCCTTTACTGGTGTTGACTCAGAGTCTTTCTTAATGTTGGCTACACACACACACACACACACACGCACACGCACACACACACAGTGAGAGAGAGAGGGGTATGGGGGGAGAAAGAAAGAGAGAGAGCGAGGGTTATGGGGGGAGAAAGAGAGAGAGAGGGGAATGGGGAGAGAGAGAGAAAGAGAGAGAGGGGTATGGGGGGAGAAAGAGAGAGCGAGAGAGAGACGGGTATGGGGGAGAGAGAGACGGGTATGGGGGAGAGAGAGAAAGAGAGAGAGAAGGGTGTGGGGGGAGAGAGTTGCATTTCCTGTGATACAACACTTCAGTTCAACCCCTGACTTTGTCACAATGATGATGAATACTAACGTTTCAACCAATGTAAATATCAGGAGGATAAGCCAATAGGCTGAGTCTAAATCTTAGATAATAAGGTGTATGTGCAAGTGTATATATATATACACACGTGTGTGAGCGTGTGTACCTGTCTTAGGTAGGGTGACCTCCTCCACTGCAGGTACAGGTGATGGTTCATCCAGATCTTTAGTCAGATCCTCCGGCTCCTCCTCTCTCTGGCCTCGCTTAGACTTAGTGTACGGGGTGGTGGGCCTATACACACACACAGTTCGTCATTATGTGGATATCATTTAAAGACTTATATTTCTTTGTCATTGTGTATTTCAGCAATCTACAGATCTCCCAATGAATTACACAGTAGTAAACAAAGGGTAACACACACCCACACCCTTTCTTTGTGTTCTTCTTCTTGCTCTCCTGGGGTGGTGGGGTGGGCGAGGGGGAGGGCGAGCGCTTCCTCTTCTTGGCACTGCCGGGCTTCTTGTCACGACGCTCGTCCCCTGGGGTGGTGACCTCATCCGTCAGGGTCTTGGCTGAGATCCTCTTCCTCTTGGGGCCCGCCTCCCCCACCTCATAGTCCTCCTCATTCATCCACTCATTAAACTGGTCAAGGTCCAGGATCCACTTGGCATGGACCTGAAGACACAGTTTATATGGTGTTCATTTAATGTAGTAAAATGTTATATGTTGGCTATAAAAAAAACACAAACAGAGAGAGAGGAGAGGGAGAAAGAGCGAGAGAAAAATAGACTTAAAAAGAGGGGAAGAGAGAGAGAGGATGTGTCTGAAACCTGTCTTGCCTACTACTTACTAAAACAACATTCTGTGTACTCAATGTACTACATACTATCTAGAACGTACTGTTTAGTAAAAATGTATGCAGTAAGGGACAAATATCAACAGACAATGTGTCATCTAATGCGCAATTGCGTTGTTTACCGCCATTTGTTCATTCTGGTACAGCCCCGACCCCTTATCTGACTATCAGCTCACACAGAAAGACACAGAAAGAGAAGGATGTGTGTGCCGACCTTCCTGGGTTTCTCTGGGCTGGGCGCTTCTTCCACAGCAGCCTCCACCTCACTGGCTGAGATCCAGGTGTCATAGCTGAGCAGCAGGGGGCAGAGGTCAGAGGTTAGACTAGACTAATGTTTCTAGTGCACCACATGTCAACACATGGTGCTATAACACAGGCTGAGAAAACAGTGTGGAACTCAAGGTAAAGGAGATGTGGGTATGGGATAGAGAAAATGTCAGTGTACTTTCAATGTGTTTGCACCCCAAATGGTGACATTTAAGACACATGGTGCCATGCGGCCAGCAGCACACCACCCTGCATCCCACTGCTGGCCCACTGCTGGCTGAAGCTAAGCAGGGTTGGTCCTGGATGGCAGACCAGATGCTGCTAGAAGTGGTGTTGGAGGACCAGTAGGGGGCACTCTTCTCTCTATTCTTAAGATCGAATCCCAATGCCCAAGGGCAGTGAAAGGGACACTGCCCTGCGTAGAGTGCTGTCTTTCGGATTGGATGGGATGTTTAATGGGTGTCCTGACTCTTTATGGTCCCTAAAGGTCCCATTATCGTATGAGTAGGGGTGTTAACCCTGGTGTCCTTGCAGAATTCCCAACCTGGCCCCATTTCCATCATGGCCACTTAATCATCTCCCTCATTCCTAGTTGGCATATATCARTCCTCACCATGCTAGCTGTTGTATGATGAGCGTTCTGGCACAAAATGGTTGCCATGCATCACCCAGGTGGGTGCTGAACATGTGGTGGATGAGGTGTTTCCCCCTTACTATGTAAAGTGCTTTGAGTACCAATGTAGAAAGGCGCTATATAAATCCAATCCATCATTATTATCATCATCATCATCATCATCATCATCATCATCATCCTGGGTTTCCATGGTGTTAGAGCACCCTGTTCTGCACAAGGCTTTATCCGAAGGTTGTGTTGACGTTGTCAGGCTGAGGCCCCAGTATGGACAGTCCCTACCTGTCAGGATAGTATCCCCAGTGGAGCAGCACCTGCTTGTCTCTCTTCATTACCGGACGCACCCACTCCTCTGAACCAACGGGGGATGGGAGAGGGAGAGAGAAAAATGTCTCTATGATCAATCCATTAGTCTAATTAGCTAATAGACCAATTCAATTTCCAGGTATAAATTCAGAACAAACATTCTGGCCACCAGATAACGTTTGATCCAAAATGTTAGACTGACTCACCCTCCTCCAGACTGGCAGGGATGGGAACCACCACATGGGAGCTGGACGTCTTGTCTTCAGTCACTGAGCCCTGCAGGAGACAGCAAACACACTCTGCTTAACTGTGTTGTACTGTATTGTATGATATTGTGCTGTATTGTATTGTGCTGTATTGTATTGTTTTGCATGAAGCTGTACTGTATTGTACTTCATTGTATTGTGCTGTATTGTATTGTTTTGTATGACGCTGTACTGTAATGTATTGTACTGTATTTTGCTGTACTGTAATGTATTGTACTGTATTTTGCTGTACTGTAATGTATTGTACTGTATTTTGCTGTACTGTATTGTATTGTGCTGTACTGTAATGTATTGTGCTGTATTGTTTTGTATGAAGCTGTACTGTATTGTATTGTGCTGTACTGTATTGTGCTATACTGTATTGTATTGTTTTGTATGAAGCTGTACTGTATTGTATTGTGCTGTACTGTATTGTATTGTTTTGTATGAAGCTGTACTGTATGGTACTGTATTGTATTGTGCTGTATTATAATGTATTGTATTGTTTTGTATGAAGCTGTACTGTAATGTATTGTTTTGTATTAAGCTGTACTGTATTGTGTACTCATACAGTTTCTTCATTAGGTCAGTGAAGACAAGCCTACCTGGTGCCTCTTGATGATGTCCTTCAGTTTCCCCAGCAGCTTGGCCTCAATGTCAGAGCTCAGGTAGATCACTGGTCGACTCAGACAGTTGTTCTGATGGACAGATGCAGAGAAAGAGAGAGTAAATAAAAAAAGAGAGCGATACAGACAAAGAAAATAGTTTTCCAAAGAAGACAAGGGCAGACGGACCTGTACTAGAGATTTCTCGATAGTCATGAACATCTCCACATTGCGGTCCATCCGAGAAGGATTCTGAAAGTCAAACCTGCGCCTGCCATGAAGACAGACAGGAGTCAAATATCTCACACAGCCTCCTAAAATATTTCAATAAAAATGCATCATTGTGAAAATGAAAACGTCTTAAGGATCAGTCTATTTGGTTTCATCTTAATCAGAACTTCTCAACCATAGAACTTAGTGGGTTAAACTCATTTGAGGGGAGTGTAAGTGTAGTGAGCAAAACAAAATATGCAGGCTAGAATGAAACTCTTACCAGCCCTGATCGCTCTTGAACTTGTAGGCTGCAGCCAGAATGTGGCAGAGAGCCCCACCAGACTTAAAGTCCAGGAAACTCTTCATCTGAACAGAAAGACAGAGGGTTAGATACACTATTAGAATAGTGGAATAGGGGAAGCACAATAGCAAATTGTGTGTGTGTGTGTGTGTGTGTGTGTGTGTGTGTGTGTGTGTGTGTGTGTGTGTGTGTGTGTGTGTGTGTGTGTGTGTGTGTGTGTGTGTGTGTGTGTGTGTGTGTGTGCCTGAGCACATGTGTGTGCGTGCAAGTTCTCTCACCGGCAACCTGGTGAGAGGTGGGTTGCTGACATGTCGTCCGAACACCTCCTCCTGAAACTGCAGCAGCTGGACCACCAGGCTGGACAGAGACTTGTTGGTGGGGGGCTCCGCCTGGATGTACTGAGGGACAAGAGAGTGAGGATTTACATAGAAATGTCAGGATAAATATACATTGTACCTATGTTGACATGCATATATCATCATTATTCTGGTATTATCCCATATATTCAAGTATGGTGTGAGTGAGTGGATCTTAGATAGATCTTTGATAGTTGGAACTGTACAATGAACAAAAACAGAGGTCATTTGATGGTCAAAGAAATMATAGGTTCATCTATGTGAATCTTTGTATTCTTTCTGTCTGGCCCAGGTTGAAATTGGTGGGGTTGAGCGCTTGCTCTGAGACAATAGACATGGCTTTTTTGGCAACACTATAATGAGAAAATCCTTCTCACCATCTGGGGGTAAAAGGAGCCGGATCATGAAAACTCATGGCGCATATATTGCCCTAAAAGACCATGGAGTGCAATGGGGTGAAAGAGAAAACCGAAGGCGCCGGTAAAAAAAAACWGCTTAACATCTGGATTTGTGCACTTGCGCTGGCCGGAATAGGCATCTGCAATCCATGAAATTACCGTTAGCTAGCTAGCTAGCTAGGTTCCCTCCCTTCCCCCGAACAGCAACCCCCAACACAGGCCATTCATTTCCCTCTACTAAATGGTGTAGAAACATCCACTTAAAACATATCAAATGTCCATGTCCATCACGCGGCTCTTGCCAAGACGTTTCCTCAGCATCCTTTTGTTTCCGTCTCGTGAATGTGTGGATTAAACAACTGGACTATACTGCAACCCATCTCATCACACCCTCACTCGCCTGCCCACTCCTTCTACTGTTAAAATTGCCCTCTTTCATTTATGATCACATGAATGTATTCATTACATTAACAAAAAACAGCAGTACCTTTTTATAATTCTTGCCCAACCAAACGCGGACATTGTCGAACTGCGAGACTGTATCAGACGCTTCGAAATATTTTACGTTCGGGCCGCCGTCTTTCTTCCGCACCGCCATCTTTGTCTGCAGAATGTCGACGTCGACCGCCGCCTCGTGGTGGAAATATGACATTGCAGCCAATGGGCCCATTAATACCGCTGTAGTTGCAGTAAATGTACTGCAAGTGGTGTTGTTGTATAAAGAAAATACAGTTTAAAGGGCTTTCACACAGCCAGCGGAACATCACCTAGTACCCTGCGCCCCCCACCCCCCCAAAAAACCAACAACAACAAATATATATACAGTACCAGTCAAAAGTTTGGACACATCTACTCATTCAAGGGTTTTTCTTTATTTGTACTAGTTTCTACATTGTGAAGACATCAAAACTATGAAATAACACATATGGGAAAATGTAGTAACCAAAAAAGTGTTAAACAAATTAAAATAGATTTGAGATTTTTCAAAATAGCCACCCTTTACCTTGATGACAACCTTGCACACTCTTGGCATTCTCTCAACCAGCTCGGAATACTTTTCCAACAATCTTGAAAGATTTCACACATTTGCTGAGCACTTGTTGGCTGCTTTTCCTTCACTCTGCAGTCCAACTCATCCCAAATCATCTCAATTGGATTGAGGTCGGGTGATTGTGGAGGCTAGGTCATCTGATGCAGCACTCCATCTCTCTCCTTGGTCAAATAGCCCTTACACAACCTGGAGGTGTGTTTGGGTCATTGTCCTGTTGAAAAACAAATGATAMTCCCACTAAGCGCAAACCAGATGGGATGGTGCATAGCTGCAGAATGCTGTGTAGCCATGCTGGTTAGTGTGCCTTGAATTCTAAATAAATCACTCACAGTGTCACCAGCAAAGAACCCCCACACCATCACACGTCCTCCTCCATGCTTCACGTTGGGAACCACAAATGCGGAGATAATCCGTTCACCTACTCTGCGTCTCAGAAAGACACGGCAGTTGGAACCAAAAATGTCAAATTTGGACTCAGACCAAAGGACAGATTTCCACCGGTCTAATATCCTTTGCTTGTGTTTCTTGGCCCAAGCAAGTCTCTTCTTAGTATTGGTGTCCTTTAGTAGTGGTTTCTTTACAGCAATTCGACCATGAATGCCTAATTCACAGTCTCCTCTGAACAGTTGATGTTGAGATGTGTCTGTTACTTGAACTCTGTGAAGCATTTATTTGGGCTGCAATCTGAGGCTGGTAATTCTAATGAACTTATCCTCTGCAGCAGAGGTAACTCTGGGTCTTCCTTTCCCGTGGCGGTCCTCATGAGAGCCAGTTTCATCATAGTGCTTGATGGTTTTTGCGACTGCACTTGAAGAAACTTTCAAAGTTCTTGACATGTTCCAAACTGACTGATCTTCATGTCTCTCTACTGGATCGGTGTCCCTCCTGCGAGACGGTTGAGCTAATGTAGGCTAATGTGATTAGCATGAGGTTGTAAGTAACAAAAACAATTCCCAGACATGTCTGATATGGGCAGAAAGCTTAAATTATTGTTAATCTAACTGCACTGTCCAATTTACAGTAGCTATTACAGTGAAAGAATGCCATGCTATGGTTTGAGGAGAGTGCACAATTATGAACTTGAACATGTATTAATAAACCAATTAGGCACATTTGGACAGTCTTGATAGAACATTTTGAACAGACATGCAATGGTTCATTGGATCAGTCTAAAACTTTGCACATACACTGCTGCCATCTAGTGGCCAACATCAGAATTGCGTCTGGGCTGGAATAATACGTTATTGCCTTTCTCTTYCATTTCAAAGATGGCAAAAAAATAAAATAAATAACTCATGTTATCTTCTTTGTATTATCTTTTACCAGATCTAATGTATTATATTCTCCTACATTAATTTCACATTTCCACAAACTTCAAAATGTTTCCTTTCAAATGGTATCAAGAATATGCATATCCTTGCTTCAGGTCCTGAGCTACAGGCAGTTGGATTTGGGTATGTCATTTTAGGCGAAAACTAAAAAAAAAGGGTTGGATCCTTAAGATGATGGACTGTCGTTTCTCCTTGCTTATTTGAGCTGTTCTTGCCATAATATGGACTTGGTCTTTTACCAAATAGGGCTATCTTCTGTATACCACCTCTACCTTGTCACAACACAACTGATTGGCTCAAACACATTAAGAAGGAAAGAAATTCCACAAATACATTTTTAACAAGGCACGCCTGTTAACTTCTCTGCGCTACGGATCCCTTAAGCGGGATCATTTTCCTAAACAACCGCTGAATTGCAGGGCGCAAAATATTACTAAAAATATTTATAATCATGCAATCACAAGTGAAATATACCAAAACACAGCTTAGCTTGTTGTTAATCCACCTATCATGTCAGATTTTGAAAATATGCTTTGCAGCGAAAGCAATCCAAGCTTTTGTGAGTGTATCAATCAATGCTAGAACAGCTAGCCCCAAATTAGCATGGTCACGAAAGTCAGAAAAGCAATCAAATTAATCGAATACCTTTGATAATCTTTGGATGTTTGCACTCACGAGACTCCCAGTTACAAAATAAATGTTATTTTTGTTCGATAAATATGACTTTTATAACAAAAAAACGCCATTTGGGTTGCGCGTTATGTTCAGAAAACCAAAGCCTCGTTCCGTTCGACGAAAATTCCAAAAAGTATCCGTAATGTTCGTAGAAACATGTCAAATGTTTTTTATAATCAATCCTCAGGTTGTTTTTAACAAACATAATCGATAATATTTCAACCGGACCGTAACCTATTCAATAAAAGAGAGAAAGAAAATGGAGAGCTACCCCTCTCGCGCGCAGGAACTAATCAAAGGACACCTGACTACTTTTGAAAAATCTCGCTCATTTTTCAAAATAAAAGCCTGAAACTATGTCTAAAGCCTGGTCACAGCCCAGGGAAGCCATTGGAAAAGGAATCTGGTTGATACCCCTTTAAATTAAAGAAATACGGGCAAGGAAACACAGATTTAAAAAAAAAAAAAAATCACGTCCGGGTTAGATTTACTCAGGTTTTCGCCTACAGAATCAGTTTTGTTATACTCACAGACAATATTTTGACAGTTTTGGAAACTTTGGAGTGTTTTCTATCCTAATCTGTAAATTATATGCATATTCTACGATCTGAACCTGAGAAATAGTCCGTTTACCTTGGGAACGTTATTTGACCCCTAGCGTCTGACCCCTAGCGTCAAGAGGTTCATTGAAATGCATTCCAGGCGACTACCTCATGAAACTGGTTGAGAAAATGCCAAGAGTGTGCAAAGCTGTCATCAAGGTGAAGGGTGGCTGGTGTGAAGATTCTCAAATATAAAATACATTTTGATTTGTTTAACACTTTTTTGGTTACTACGTGATTCCATATGTGTTATTTAATAGTTTTGATGTCTTCACTATTATTCTACAATGTAGAAAATAGTACAAATTAAGAAAACCCCTGAAATGAGTAGGTTTGTCCAAACTTTTGACTGTTACTGTAGGTCAGGTCGAGAGACACATTGTGGTAATCAAGGTGAGAGATGACAGACAAGGTGACAGACAGTGAGTGACACATTCAACACCGCCTTGCACACTCTTGCCTGCATCCAGCTGATTTAGGGTGTAATCATCAGTCCAACAGTTTCTATTGGACAAATTCAGGTATGTTTATCCCCATTTAAATCCGGTTGCTTCCCCCTAGAGTCTATTGACGCATGGGTGTGTCAATCTAAGTAAAATAATTTAAAAATCCCCATCAAAATCTGCCAGTTTAAGCTACCGATATCCCATGTTTTTTGCATGGGCTGCGTCTCAATCTATTGCATCTGCCTATGGCGGCTTTCCGCATCTGTAGTGGAAGGTGGCCGAGCTACAGCGGTGGTTGTCAGACCATGAGACATCCCGAAAATCTGTTTTCTCATGAAAACTGCTGTACGGTTTAGCCTACAAACTAATGTGACCACTCTATGGAAAGATGAGACTCTCATGAACAAGACGGGAGTCGTCTAAACTTAACGCATTCAAATGAATGGAAGTATGGAGGTAGTTTTGTGTCAACAAAAATAAGGGGTTAAATATGTGTACAAATATACAGTATATATTTCTTGAGCTTTCTTATATCTCCTAGATATAGGACAGACACTTAAAAAACGTATTCCTTATGATTTCATTTTTGACTGTCTTTTTTGCCATTTAGGAATGTGTTATTCAATGGGTTTCTATGGGATTTGGTAATAAATGCCAAATTCTATATATTATCAAATACTTTTTGTACATATATTTTATGATAGCTAAAGGGGTCCTAAAATTCAAAATCAAATAGCTAAATGACCTTTGGTATGACCATCTTAAAACAATTCCATGTGCCAGCTTATAACCCAACACCACCCGTCAATGTCTTAGACTCTAGAGAATTAAGAAATGTTTTTCAACAGAATTGAATACACCCCTGATCACATGCAAACACAGTTCACTTTCATAGCAGCCAGATACAAACAGAATGATCACTTTGCTCGTTGTATTGTCGCGATCTCGTGCTAGTCGGAACTAGGAAACTCAAAAATGTCTGACTTACTAACTGGTTGTAGTTATACACGTGCTGCATTCAACCAGTTAGCAAGTCAGACATTTCAGAGTTTCCTTGTTCTGACTAGCACTTGAACGCGGCATACAAWTAATTCTCGCATTTACACGCTCTCCTCTTACCTTTTCCCTTCGCTTGTGGACTTRAGTGCAAAACACATCAGCTGACTGTGACCAGGCTGTAAGGGGTGCATAACCGGTGGCAGGGAAGTCAGACGCAGGAGAGCAGAACTTGATAATAGCCGGAGCAGTTTAATAGCAAAACCAACTAGCAGTAGCTAGTAGCAGAGAGAATAGTCTATGTCMAGGGTTGCTGGAGACTTTGAACATTTTTGGGCCTTCTTCTAACACCGCCTGGTATAGAGGTCCAGGATGGCAGGGAGCTCGGTCCCAGTGATGTACTGGGCCGTGCTCACCACCCTCTGTAGCGCCTTGCGGTCAGGTGCCTTGCAGTTGCCATACCAAGCGGTGATGCAGCCAGTCAAGWTGCTCTTAATGGTGCAGCTGTATGTGAGGATCTGAGGGCCTATGCCAAATCTTTTCCGCCTCTGGAGGGGGAAGAGGTGCTGTTGTGCCCTCTTCACAACTGTGTGGGTGTCTGTGGACCTTAGTGATGTGGACACCGAGGAACTTGACGCACTCGTTCCGCTCCACTATAGCCCTGTCAATGTGGATGAGTGCGTGCTCGCCCCTCCATTTCCTGTAGTCCACGATCAGCTCCTTCGTCTTGCTGACCCTGAGGGAGAGGTTGTTGTCCTGGCACCACACTACCAGGTCTCTGATCTCCTCCTTGTCAGCTGTCTCATCATCGGTGATCAGAAAACTTGATGGTGTTGGAGTCGTGCATGGCCATGCAGTCGTGGGTGAGCAGGGAGTATAGGAGGTGACTAAGCACACACCCCTGAGAGGCCCCCGTGTTGATGGTCAATGTGGCGGATGTGTTGTTAGGTACCCTCACTGCCTGGGGGCGGCCCATCAAGAAGTCCAGGATCCAGTTGTAGAAAGAGGTGTTCAGTCCCAGGGTCCTGAGKTTGGTGATGAGATTGGAGTMGACTATAGTGTTGAATGTTGAGCTGTAGTCAATGAACAGCATTCTTACATAGGCATTCCTTTTGTCCAGGTGGGTGAGGGCAGTGTGGAGTGCAATAGAGGTTGCGTCATCTGTGGATCTGTTGGAGCGAGATGCGAATTGGAGTGGGTCCAGTGTGTCTGGGATGATGGTGTTGATGTGAGCAACGACCAGTCTTACCAAGCCTTTCATGGCTGTGGATGTGCTATGCGGCGATAGTAATTTAGGCAGGTTACCTTGGCGTTCTTGGGGATAGGTTGAAGTTGTCAGTGAGACACTTGCCAGATGGTCAGTGCATGCTTTGAGTACGCGTCCTGATATTCCTTCTGGCTCCGCGGGTTTACAAATGTTAAACCTGTTTAAAGGTATTAATCACATCGGCTACGACGAGCAAGATCACACAGTCACCCGGAACAGCTGGTCTCTCATGCATGGTTTAATATTTCTTGCCTTGAATCAAGCATAAAAGGCATTTAGCTCATCTGATAGGCTCACGTCACTGGCAAGCTCACGGCTGGATTTTCCTTTGTAATCCGTGATAGTTTGCAAGCCCTGCCACATTCGTCGAGCGTCAGAGCCGGCATAGTAGGATTCTATCTTAATCCTGTATAGGTGCTTTGCCTGCTTGATGGCTCATCGTAGCGGGATTTCTTATAAGCATCTGGATTAGTGTCCCGCTTCTTGAAAGCAGCAGCTCAGTGCGGATGTTGCCTGTAATCCATGGCTTCTGGTTGGGGTATGTACGGTCACTGTGGGGACGATGTCGTTAATGCACTTATTAATGAAGCCGGTGACTGATGTGGTAAACTTCTCAATGTTATTGGATGAATCCCGGAACATATTCCAATCTGTGCTAGCAAAACAGTCRTGTAGCGTAGAATCTGGTACAGTACATCGGACCACCTCCATATTGGTCACGTCACTGGTACTTCCTGTTTGAGTTTAAGGGAGGGCGAGGGAGGGTCTTGTATGCGTTTCTGTGTGTGGATTAAAGTAATGTAGAGTTTTGTCGCCTCAAGTTGTACAGGTAACATGCTGGTAAAAATGAGGTAAAATGGATTTCAGTTTCCCTCCATTAAAATCACAGGCCACGAGAAAAGACGTCTCTGGATGTACATTTCTTGTTTGCTTATAGCCCTTTACTTCTCTTTGAGTGTGTTCTTAGTCCCATAATTGGTTTGTGGTGGTAAATAGACAGCTATGATATTTTTGTGATGAAAACTCTCTTGGTAAATAGTGTGGTCTGCAGCTTATGACGAGGTATTCTAACTCAGGCGAGCATAGCCTCTAGACTTCCTTAACATTAGACATTGCGCACCAGCTGATGTTAACAAAGAGACACACCCCTCCTCCATTCGTCTGACCCGAAGTCTGCCATCTAGGCTTGATGATACATAGAAAACCAGCAAGACATATATTATCCATGTCCTCGTTCAGCCGCGAAACATAGAATATTGCAGTTTTTCAGGTCCTGTTGACAGGATGCATAAATGAACAGAAAATATATAAAAGATCAATAAAATATACTAGAAACATAAATTTCACGGTGTGCCAAAGATAGACACACAGCTGTTTGGTGAACCGGGCCTTGCCAAAGACTATCATCTCTCTGACCTTTCTGCTCCTATTCTCCATCTCTGTCAGTCAAAGGCATACCCCTCATTAGCACTGGGATAGGTGTATGCGTGCTTGCATGCGTGTTCAGTGTGTGGGTGCTTGTGTGTGGGGGCAATCATTACTGTTGTGTGTATGCTTCATACAATATAGTGTTAATATGTGGCAACGTGAGTAATTGAAAGTTGACATTTCTGTCTGTCTTGAGTGTATAGGTGTGTGCATGTGACCAGACAGAATGTATTTATTTCTGTTTGTGTTGCTGGTTTGTGTGTGGGCCTTCCCTAGACTGTGTGTGTGCTGTCTCTTATACACATCTAGATGTGTATAAGAGACAGGTGTTTGTGTGGGCCTTCCCTAGTGTGTGTGTGTGTGTGTGTGTGTGTGTGTGTGTGTGTGTGTGTGTGTGTGTGTGTGTGTGTGTGTGTGTGTGTGTGTGAAGCCTATTGATTATTTTAATCCTCCTATTTGTGAGTCTGTGATCCTCTCGGCTCAAGCTTCCACGGGGGGATTGCTAATGGGCCCGAACGCTTCCCTCCTCAGCCCTTTCTCCCTGTCCAATTAACTTTACACTGGAATCTGCCAGGAGAGAGTGTGAGGAGGGTAGACTTCCAAGGTACACCCCACCCCTTCTTTTCTACACCACTATCCATCCCCCCAGTCTCCCATAGCCACCAAATTCAGCTAAAACATTTACATCCAGAATACTATTACCACTCACCTTTAATTAAAGATCTGTCTGCTTGTTTTCACTCTGACAAGATGAGACCTCCATTCAGCCAATACTTCAATACCTCAGACTGGTTCACTGAGGGTGGGAGCAGAACAATGGTCTATTCTGTAATTGTAGAGTTTTGCTTGTGGTTTCAGTGGTTAAGTGACAGGATGCTGTCATTTTATATGAGTAAGGAATCACCTAACTGTGGTAATAGTGAGATTAAAAAAATAAAAAATAAAGCCAACATTTCGGTTATTAGGTTTTTCCATTAAATTGTTGGGAGCATATATAGAGTGAGCGACCGTCTTTACTTATTTTTATACAGTTTACTCTTGGWTAGCCAGCACCTCTACAAACATTTTTAGGTGAGCATCAGCTCATGCTAATTTACTAAAATAATAGTGAAATGTGAGATAACAGTAGCTATTTCAGTGGCAGCTGAGAGTTTAAGTTGTGAATGCAATGTACATCCATAAATGCAATATTCGTCCTTAAGTCWGTAACATTCATTGGTTTTCAACTCACCACATAAACAAAGGAAAATAAATTACTGCAGTAACAAATTGACAACGTTTTTGGATTGTAAATAATGACAGCATTAGTGTAAGTCAGAGAGTGACTCAGAGGCGTCTTCACATTGGTTTATTGTAGGTCTTATATATAGTCTTAGGAATTAGTTTTTAGTATTATACATAAAATATACACACACAGCTCAGCTTGCAAGGTACAGTGACAACAATCAATTGATACTGTTCAAAAACAAAAATCAGGTCTCTTTTTCAACAGTAAGTTATTTAACATTGTTTACTGCCAGGGAACACAGCAGAATGCAGCCTGACACAGAGAGAGGTCATGTACACTCACACACAAACTAATCTGTACATTACGTTGGTGTAAATGAGATGGTAGATCGTTGTTGCAATACTGTCCGTTAAGGTATAATACAGGAATAATGTTTTCATCTGACTGATGCAGTTTGATAATAACCAGTGTTCTGTCTCTAGATCAAGCCCAAAGCTCTGTCCTGTAGTTGGACCTGAGACTCGACACACACCGGTATACTGTGTTGTAACATTAATGCACACACATGGAGTAGCAGTATCATCCCTGCTGCAGCAGTGGTTTATTCTGTGGTTTTCCTAATACAACTACTTGTTACAATAGAGCCCTCCTCTGAAGTCCTGTAACATATACAACTACTTACATTAGGTACATGTATGATGCTATAACTACAGATGCGTGTCGCGAGGATCTGTTTTTCATGGTATTGTCTAGGCAGGGCATTTACATTGATGTAAAGATAGTTGTATTTTGTTATGGTATGACAAGATAATAATGTCGCCACACTGAAAATGCCATGAAATCCATTCTGATCGATAACACAAGTGAAACATTATAGATTCTCGTTGCCACTTTGTCAAGTGTTTGCATAACATCTTTGACCGACAGCATCAACCTGAACCTGCATATTTGGATTGCATTTACAATTAGTAATGTATGGTACATTCAATAAAACACACAAAGATGCACATTTCCATTGAAGACACTCTACGGTAGCATATATTTGAAAATGTGAAACTAGTTCTGTACAGAGTACAAGATGAATCCTCAATGTCCATATCCACCCTGTAAACAAACCGTCTGCTTTACCTTTGAAGAAAAGAAGACTCATCTATATACAAATAACCAGTATGATCTAAAGCTCCATCTCTGTGTATGCATTTGACACCCATTTTAAATTGCTATGTTATCAATTGAATGTAAAGTGAATATAGGAATAGTAATCCTATAGTAGTCCCGCCAACAGTTGAGGGTTTATACACAGGATGTCTGGGATCATTAGTGGAACATGATGATGCTCTATCATCCGCCATAAGGTCTGGAAAAATACTGTTTCTGTCTGCCATAAGCCTCATCATTGATATCCTGTGTGTTAGGGACCCCCCCATAGCTGTAGCCAGGGGCCATGTGGGTAAAACTAACAACAACATGATCCTTATCTTTACACACACACACACACACACACACACACACCATACTGGATGATGTTCGTGATGTTGCGTGTATTATCAGCTCCGATCAATATATTCATGACTTTTCTCGTTTTGTGTCTTCAGCCGTATTGGAAATCCATCTCGGAGCGAAGAAGGGAGGCGGGAGGCCTCGCAGCCAAGCTCGAAGTGTTCGATTTACAGTCTGCATTCTGAGACTATTTTACTCAATTCCACACTGGTGGTCGAAATGGTCAGCTCCTGTCAATGCAACACTAGATAGGGGAAGTCAATTAATCACTGTGTGTGTGTGTGTGCATTTCTGTGTGTGTGTGTGTGCATGTAACGCATGCGAGTCATGTATGCTTCCACATACCTGATCATATACACAGATGTGTGTGCATCAGAAGTGAATATACACACTCCACTCCATACGTATGTATTTGGACAGTGAAGCTGCATTTTTTTAAATTTGTCTCTATACTCCAGCATTTTGGATTTGAGAACACATGTTTCATATGAGGCAACAGTACAGAATGTCATCTTTTATTTGAGGGTATTTTCATGCATAGGCTATCTCTTTTACTGTTAATAAATGAAAGCACTTTTTGTATCTAGTCCCTATTGGGCAATTTTTTTCTCTCCAAAACACACACACAAAAAACGCAAATGCATACAACAAGTTTTTAGAGTCACAAGCTTGATGTAGTCATTGTGTGCAAGGATTATGGGACCAAATACTTTTAACATTTGACTACTTTAATACACAATAAGTGAATTTGTACAAATACTTATGACTTATTCAAATGGATAAATAAAGTGCTTTGATACATAAAGTGCTTTGATTTCTAAACTGTAAAACGGATATGTATGAAAATAACCCTAAAATTAAAGGTGACATTCTGCACTGTCGCCTTACATGAAACATTATATCTCAAATCTAAAATGCTGGATTAAAAAAAAAAAATCCTTCACTGTCCACATACATATGGAGGGGAGTGTATGTAACTTTAAGAATATACACAATATCAAGATGATATATTTTTTTGTCTTGACATAATTCTTGTTTATCACCACATACTTACATGCTAGTTTAATTTAAATATCTGTGATTCAGGGATATCATGAGAATTACACAACACAGTAATATTAATTWAAAAAAAATTAAATGTAAAATATATACTTTCTTTAGACCTGCAGGCGGACCGGACCCCCTGCAGTACCTCCGCGGACCCATAGCCATGGGGAGTAAGGGTGCTGCAGCACGACAAACGAATGGACATGTGGGTGTGTATATTAAATTAACATTTCTATATACACACTTGCACATTAGATGCCTTCTAACTGCACTTGGTTTGGAATGTTATGGTTTGGCCACTATCCAAACTTTTAAAGACATAAAAAACACAGAGCAAATATACATTTTCCTTTTCCCACTGCATCTGTTCCTTTAAATAATGTGTGTGTTTTAGCAATAGAGAGAGAGAGAGAGAGAGAGAGAGAGAGAGGTTTAGAGAATCAGGTTGGATGAGAATCCTGAAGAAGGTGCTGTATATGTTTGCCTGGGAGATTGTTTGTTTGTGTGGTTGTATGTTTGTGTGTGTGTATGTGTAACGCATGAATGCCATCAGTCAGGGTAGATGAGGAAGCCAGAGAAGGTGCTGTATTTGTTGGTGTTTCCTCCGTGGACTTTACCCCCATCGAGCTGCACACACACTTCGTCCCCCACGTCCAGGTGCAGGATGACACTGTTGGAGGCATAGTCATAGTTCAGATCAGCATCCTGGGCTATGGCACTGGCCCTCACCTGAGAGAGAGAGGAACAAAGAGAGAAAGAGAGACGGAGAGACAGAGAGGGACAAAGAGAGAGAAAGAGACAGAGAAGGGGGGGTGGGGTGGGGTGGTAGGTTGGAGAAAGTGACTAAGTAGACAAGTGGATAAATAATACAGACATGGAAAGCACATAATCTAATTGCATGTATTTAATCCAGAAAAAAGACCTAATTCATTTGGCTGTGATGTGTTTATACATGTACAGTACTATATAATGTAATATCTCAGCCTATGTCTGTTACGTTCGTTGTTGGAATGAGACCAAGGTGCAGCGTGGTAAGCGTACATCGTACTTTATTAGATGAACACCAAAAAAAAATAATAATTGCCGGAGGAACCGGACCGTGGATCATCGCCGGGGACTCCGGACTGTAGATCGTCACCGGAGGAACCAGACCGTGGATCGTTGCCGGAGGAACCGGACCGTGGATCGTCGCCGGAGGAACCAGACCGTGGATCGTCGCGGACTCCGGACCGTAGATCGTTGTCGCGGACTCCGGACTGGGAACCGTCTCTGGAAGCTCCGGACTGGGGACCGTCGCTGGAGGCTCCGGACTGGGCACCGTCGCTGGAGGCTCCGGACTGGGCACCGTCGCTGGAGGCTCCGGACTGGGGACCGTCGCTGGAGGCTCCGGACTGGGAACCCTCGCAGGCGGCTCCGGACTGGGAATCCCTGCTGGAGGCTCTAGACTGCATACCGTCGCTGTAGACTCTGTACCGCAGACCGTCGCTGGTGGCTATGGACCACAGACCATCGCTGGAGGCTCTGGACCGCAGACCGTCGCTGGAGGCTCCGGAKCGCGGACCGTCGCTGGAAGTTCCGGACCGTGGACCGTCTCCGGAGGTTCCGGACTGTAGACCGTCTCAGGAGGTTCCGGACCGTGGACCGTCTCCGGAGGTTCCATCACTYGAGGCTTCGTACCATGGATCATCACTGGAGGCTTCGGGCCATGGATCATCACTGGAGGCTTCGTGCCATGGATCATCACTGGAGGCTTCGGGCCATGGATCATCACTGGAGGCTTCGGGCCATGGATCATCACTGGAGGCTTCGTGCGTGGAGTAGGCACAGGACGTACCTGTGGGATCTTCTGTTACGTTCGTTGTTGGAATGAGACCAAGGTGCAGCGTGGTAAGCGTGCATTGTACTTTATTAGATGAACACCACAAAAAAAWATATATATAAACTAACGTAAAGTTCTGCAGGGCTAGACAGCAACTATGCAAAAACAAGATCCAACAAACTAAGGTGGGGAAAAGTATGATCCCCAATCAGAGACAACGATAGACAGCTGCCTRTGATTGGGAACCATACCCGGCCAACAAAGAAATAGACAAACTAGAATGCCCACCCAAATCACACCCTGACCTAACCAAATAGAGAATTAAAAAGGCTCTCTAAGGTCAGGGCGTGAAAATGTCGGCCTTCAGTCCCTAAATGGATTACCCCAGAGAACACTGCTTCTCCAGCTGCTCTCTCCTCATCTGACTATGTGTTCTCTCATAGTCCTAGAGCATCTGGTCCTCGTGGTGTTGGCATAGGGCTACTCATTTTTCCTAAAAGGAGATTTGATCTTTTCCCCCTCTCTCACCTGTCCATTTCCTCACTTGAATTCCATGCTGTCACTGTCACTTGTCCACTCAAGCTTAACATTGTTGTCATCTATCGCCCAACAGGTGCCCTTGGAGAGTTCTTCAATGAGCTTGACACTTTGATAAGCTAATTTTCCGATGATGGCTCACCACTCATTGTACTGGGCAACTTCAAACTCCCGACTCCTGACTTCATCTAATTTCTTTCCACCTCTTTCTTTCCCCTCCTTGCCTCTTTTGACATCACACTTTCTCAGTCCCCTCCCACTCGCAAGGCAGGCAATACGCTTAACCTCATCTTTAGTAGAGGCTGTTTGCCTACTGATCTCACTGCAACCCCCCCCCCTTCAGATCTCTGATCACTACTTTGTTTCTTTTTCTCTCCTTCTCTCCTCCAACCTTACCCGCTCAGCTCCTACCCAGATGGTCATGTGCCATCACAATATTCTCTCTCTCTCTCCCACTATTCTCTTCTTTTCTATCCTATCATCTCTTCCTGCTAAATCCTTCTCCCTCCTTTCTCCTAACTTTGCCTCGACGAGCCTACTCTCCCTCCTTTGACTCTAACTGTTCCCTTTTCTGCCGGCCGGCTCGACCCTCCCGTCCTGCTCTGTGGCTGAGTGACTCACTGCATGCCCACAGAACAAGGCTGCGGCTGCTGGACAAAAATGGAGGACAACTAAACACTGGCGGACCTATCATCCTTCCACTTCCTCCTCTCTACCTTCTTTTCTTCTGTATCCACTGCTAAAGCCACTTTCTATCACTCTAAATTTCAAGCCTCTGCTTCCAACCCTGGGAAACTCTTTTCCACCTTCTCCTCCTTCCTTAATCCTCCACCTCCTCCCCCTCCCTACTCCCTCTCTGACGACTTTGTCAACCACTTRGAAAAAAAGGTTGACGACATTCGCTCCTCATTCACTCAGCCTACTGAGTCCACTGGTCCTCCTCACACAGAACTACCATATGCCTTGACCTCTTTCTCCACTCATTCTCCAGTTGAAATCCTGTGACTATTGATGTCGTCACCCGACAACCTGCCCTCTCAACCCCATCCTCTCTTCCCTTCTTTAGACTATCTATGGAGACTTCCCATTCCTCACTTCCCTCATCAACTCATCCCTGACCACTGGTTCCGTCCCCTCTGACTTCAAGATGACCAGAGTCGCTCTCCTCCTCAAGAAACCAACATTCYACCCCTCTGATGTCAAAACTACATACCGGTATCCCTTCTTGAGCGTGCGTCTCTGACCAACTCTCTCGTTATCTCTCTCAGAATGATCTTCTTGACCCTAACCAGTCAGGCTTCAAGACGGGTCACTCAACTGAGACTGCTCTCTTCTGTGTCACGAAGGCTCTCCGCTCTGCCAAAGTTGACTCGCTCTCCTCTCTTCTCATCCTCCTAGATCTATCCACTACCTTTGACACCGTGAACAATCAGATCCTCTTCTCCACCCTGTCAGGGCTGGGCATCTCAGGCTCTGCACACTCCTGGATGGCATCCTACCTGGCAGGATGCTCTGCTGGTGTCRCCCAGGGCTCGGTTCTAGGCCCTTTCTTCTTTTCCCTATGCACCGTCACTCAGGTCCGGCATATCCTCTGATGGTCTTTCCTATCATTCCTATGTAGATGACACTCAACTACTTTTCTCATTCTCCCTTCTGACACACCGGTGGCGACATGCATCTCTGTGTGTCTGGCAGATATCTTAGCTTGAATGTCAGCCCACCACTCCAAGCTCAACCTCGACAAGACAGAGCTGCTCTTCCTCTCGGGGAAGTCCTGCCCGCTCCAAGACCTCTCCATCACGGTCAACAACTCCACGGTGTCACCCTCCCAGAGTACAAAGAACCTTGGCATGACCTTGGACAACACCATGTCATTCTCTGCAAACTTCAAAGCAGTGACTCACTCCTGCAGGTTTATGCTCTACAATATCCGTTGAGTACATTCCTCCCACAGGAAGCGGCGCAGGTCCTAATCCAGATATTTGTCATCTACCATCTGGACTATTGCAACTCTCTGTTGTCTGGGCTCCCCACTTGTGCCATCAAACCCCTGCAACTTATCCAGAATGTAGCAGCCCGTCTGGTGTTCAACCTTCCCAAGTTCTCTCATGTCACCCCGCTCCTCCGTACACTCCACTGGCRTCCAGTTGAAGCTTGTATCCACTACCAGACCATGGTGCTTGCCTACTGAGCAGCAAGGGGAACTGCCCATCCCCACCTTCAGGCTATGCTCAAACCCTYCATCCCAACCCAAGCACCCCGTTGTGATATTMCTGGTCTCTTGGCTGTCCCATCCCTACAGGAGGTCAGCTCCTGCTCAGTCCAGTCAAAGCTCTTCTCTGTCCTGGCACCCCAATGGTGGAACCATAGAGATCCTATTAAATAACTAGAGGGGCTATGTCATCCCACATGAAAAAATACTATTGTGTATACTATGGTAGGAATACTGTAGTYTTTTTGCATACTTTACTGTAGTATTTACAGTTTACTATAGTATAAATACTGTAGTAAAAAAAGAGTAGTACATACTATAGTAACTACTGTAGTGTTTTTGCAGACTAGTATTTACTGAAGTGTTTTGCGGACTGTAGTATGGTATACTGTAGAATTTACTGTCGAGTTTGTGCAAACTGTAGTATACTGTAGTATTTACTGTAGTGTTTTGGGGGGGACACTACTGTAGTATTTACTAAAGTGTTTGTGTATTATTATCTTTGACAATGAAGTGGGGGGCTTTCTCCTTGAGGAAACCTACTGGAGAAATACTAAAATATCACARTTTCTATAACCTGTAGGTAGGTAGGACAAAGAGTTCAGAGCTTCTACTCTTTTCTATAACCTGTAGGGAACAAAATATATTGTCTATACTTGGGTTTAGGTTTCTCACTTACGGGCGGGACAAATTGGGATATGCAGGAGGGGAACGCACAGTGTATATGCAAATTAAAWACTGTAGTATTTACTATAGTTTAAATGTTTTGGGGGTTTTGTGGACTGTAGTGTTCTTGTGGACATTTCTGTAGTATTTACTACAGTGTTTTTTTGTGTTGCTAATACTGTAGTGTTTAGTATAGTATACTACTACTACTACTACTACTAGTATACAAAGTACTACACACGATTGAGGTTTACTACAGTGTGTAGTATAGTATTCTACAGTATACTACAGTTTACTACATAATTATATAGTAAGTACTGTGGTATTCTATAGTAAARTCAAATCAAATTAAATCACATTTTATTTGTCACATGCGCCGAATACAGCAGATGTAGACCTTACAGTGAAATGCTTACTTACAAGCCCTTAACCAACAATGCAGTTTAAAGAAAATACTAGTGGTGCAACGGATCACAAAACGGTTTTGAGTCACGGATTGGATKATWTTTCGGATCAGCAAAAAAAAAGAAGGGAGACAAATGAAACTTTGCTTTCCATTTATTACTTAAAGAACACTTAAAGCAAGGAACTTTTCAATGTTTAAATAACATTTTTAAATAAAATATTCAATACTCAATTGTTAAATTAAAGTGCAATATGAGGCATGATACCTTCTTCCTTTGAACAATAGTGAATGTAAAAATAGCTTGTGTCTTCATCATCAATACAAAGTAAAAAAAGAAAGCAGCAAAGCAGACCTGAGCTTATAACTTCACATTGCTTTTTCAAAAAGATGATGTCTACATTGTCTGGGGAGAGGGAAGACCTCTTTACAGTCACTATGTCCCCTGCTGTGGAGAACACCCTCTCYCTAGGAACTGAAGTGCCAGGCACAGCCAGGTAGCATCTTGCCATCATGGCAATGTGAGGGTATTTACACTCATTGCGTTTCACCATGCCCTGGATCACCATCCACTGGAATGCCGCTTGCTGCCTTGTAGGATGCCACCTCCTCTTTGATGGTGTTGACAAACATCTTGCCTGTGTCCTTGSTCACAAAAGTCTCCCCGAAAAGCTCCTTCATGGCCAAATTATTTTGTGGAGGAGATGCCTCTGAGTCTGCTCCGGTCGGCTCTGTGGCTTGACCCTGCAGAAAAAATGACTTGATCTATGAAACAAACAAATTATTTATTTTCATATTTCATAGAACTATAATTGTGGCAATAACATTTAATAAAAGCCATTATTATCCAATCAAAAATGATGATTCTTATAGCAATAGCATAGACTTAGATTAGACTGCAGTATATTTATTATTTAAGTAATTCACTTTTATTTATTTGTTTACCTCTTCAGTGGCCTCAATGTCTGTGGTGAGATCACTGTATGTCCTCCGGTGTAGGGTCTAGGTGAGACAGGGACTTGAACCTTGGATCCAGTGCAGTAGATCTATGAAGGTAGTCCTGTACATTAGGGGGGTATCTGGGGTTCAGGTCCTGTCTAAAGGCAGCCTTGACATCTCTAGTGATGGTGCTGTCTTCCTCACTTGGGGCCATGGATTGTAGAATCCTTGTTTTCAGAGGTAGGATCACAGACCAGACGGTGCCGTTTTAGTGCTCAATAGGGTTGTAACCGTTTTGAGGGGTTTGAGCACCTGGAGGARCTCCTRTGCCACTTTCAKGTCATCATCAGACAAGGTGACGATGTCTTTATTTTTTTCCAGGGTCTTCTCTGTCAGTGCAGAGTATACAGCTGCCTGCTGCTCAAGATAGCTCTCCAACATGTCATAAGTGGAGTTCCATCTTGTTGTGACATCATGTATGAGCTTMTGGGTTGGTAGCTGTAGCATTTCTTGCTTGGTCTTAAAACTTCTTTGGGATAGGGGGCAGTATTTTCACATCCGGATGAAAAGCATGCCCAGAGTAAACTGCCTGCTACTCAGGCCCAGAAGCTAGGATATGCATATTATTAGTAGATTTGGATAGAAAACACTCTGAAGTTTCTAGAACTGTTTGAATGATGTCTGTGAGCTCATATGGCAGGCGAAAACCTGAGAAGAATCCAACCAGGAAGGGYGAAATCTGAGGTTTGTAGTTTTTCAAGTCTTTGTCTATCCAATATCCAGTGTAAATGGGGTCAGATTGCACTTCCTAAGGCTTCCAGTAGATTTCAACAGTCTTTAAAAAGTTGTTTCAAGCTTCTATTGTGAAAGGGGAGCGAATAAGAGCTGTTTCAACAAGTGGTCAGCCTGAAAGCCGTTAGTTGTGTCTCGTGCGTGGCCTTGAGCGCGATGGTCGTTCTCTTTCCTTTCTATTGACAACGGAATTGTCCGGTTGGAATATTATTGAAGATTTATGATAAATAAATAATAATCAATAATCAATCCTAAAGATTGATTATATACATCGTTTGACATGTTTCTACGAACTTTAATGGAACTTTTTGACTTTTCGACTTTTCGTCCGTCAAATGCGCTTTGTGCATTTGGATTAGTGAACTAAACGCTAGAACAAAAAGGAGGTATTTGGACATAAAGYTGGACTTTATCGAAGAAAACAAACATTTATTGTGGAACTGGGATTCCTGGGAGTGCATTCCGATGAAGATCATCAAAGGTAAGTGAATATTTATAACGCTATTTCTGACTTTTGTTGACTCCACAACTTGGCGGGTATCTGTATGGCTTGTTTTGGTGGCTGAGCGCTGTACTCAGATTATCGCATGGTGTGCTTTTGCCGTAAAGCTTTTTTGAAATCTGACACAGCGGTTTCATTAAGGAGAAGTTTATCTTTAATTCAATGTATAACACTTGTATCTTTCATCAACGTTTATGATGAGTATTTCTGTAAATTGATGTGGCTCTCTGCAAATTCACCGGATGTTTTGGAGGCAAAACATTACTGAACATAACGCGCCAATGTAAACTGAGATCTTTGGATATAAATATGAACTTTATCGAACAAAACATACATGTATTGTGTAACATGAAGTCCTATGAGTGCCATCTGATGAAGATCATCAAAGGTTAGTGATTAATTTTATCGCATGGTATGCTTTCGCCGTAAAGCCTTTTTGAAATCAGACACTGTGGCTGGATTAACAAGAAGATTATCTGTAAAATGGTGTATAATACTTGTATGTTTGAGGAATTTTAATTATGAGATTTATGTTGTTTGAATTTGGCGCCCTGCAATTTCACTGGCTGTTGGCGAGGTGGGACGCTAGCGTCCCACATATCCCAGAGAGGTTTTAAGCGGCTGTTGTGCTTCGGTGGAAAAAGGAAACCACCTTCCTAATCCRCCCAAGGAGGCGGTCCATCTGGTTCACTGAGATTCCCCTTTGGGATGCTAAATTGATCACATGTGCAAAGCAAGCTATCTGTGGCCCCAGTCCAGCTTCTAACACTGCATTTACCTGGCATTATCTGTGGTGATTGGGATATTGCTATTGGGCCTCTCTAGCTTCTACTCTGCTACTGCTCTGAGCAGTACCTGCGCCAGATTTGTGCCTGTGTGACTCTCATAGAGGGGGCGTGTCTGTAGCACCGGACTTCCTATCTCCCACTCCTCTGTGGTGTAGTGAGCAGTCACAGTCACGTAGCTTTCCGTTGCCCTGGAYGTCCACCCGTATGTGGTGAGGGAAACAGAGGATGCCTTGGATAATTCGGCGACAATTTTGATATTTTCCTGTTCATTAAGATCTGGCATGATCTTCATACTGAAGTGGGTGCGTGAYGGGATTTCGTAGCGTGGCTCAAGTACTTTCACCATATTTTTAAACCCTTTGCTTTCCACAACAGAGTACGGCCTCATGTCTGCAGTGATAAACATCCCAATAGATTTGGTGATGGCTTTAGTCCGGTCTGATTCTGCAGCAAAGGGCTTAAATGCCGCGGTGAGAAGTTGTTGTCTCTTGGCTGAGTTGGGCTCCCGTCACTGACACACCAGGGTGATGACGCTATAAATATGTGGCTATGCTCCATGTATTTCCATGATCATACGGCTTTCTTGTGGCACAATGCCTACACACCGTAATGGTGTTGTCCACCACCCTTCTTCCATCATATTTGACAGGGAAACCAACATGCTCCCATACATGAGACTTGAATGAAGCGAGAGGCTTTTCCAGTTCTTCAGCTCCTCCGCTAGCCATGGCTGTCACTGCTCTTTTTTCTTCTTTGCTTTTTGCAACGCGAGCATCCGCGAGTGATTCATTGGGATTCAACATGCCTGGTTCACGTGAACAGTACACACAACTGCTTAAAAAAGAATCAAATCAACCTTCAGGCTTCAGAGTAAAACACAGCACGCATCTGTCTTGTCTTTATCTTTTCACTGCAACTCTGCAACGATATTTAGGGAATTATTACTTTAAAAAGTAACAGCGACAGTAAAACTGTATTTCACACTATGATGGTTAAACTTTGCAAATGATCTGCGGTTCACATGCGTGCCGAACCGTGGGGGGTGATCCTCACGGATCAACTAAGGTCCGTTACACCACTAGAAAATAGCTAAAAAAAGTAAGAAATAAAAGTAAGAAATAATGAAAGAGCAGCAGTAAAATAACAATAGCGAGGCTATATACAGGGGGTACCGGTACAGAGTCAGTGTGCAGGGGCACTGTGGTATTTGTTATGTGGGATGAACCTTCAAAGTTGCATTTTACTTATGCAATAAAATAAAAGTAAGGCACGCGATATATCAGAGATTGTGTAATGGAATTATTGTCAACTTAAAATATTGTCATATAATTATAAATACAGTTTATATTGGTTCCATACCAAGTTTCTGTGTAAATAGCCTCTAAAATATATACAAACAGAATGTATAAATTGTTTTTCTTGGAAAATGTCAGTACTTGTTGCATTTACAACTTGTCTAAGTCCTATCATCAACTGAATTCAGTCAGTGTATTGCTGTGGATTCACTGCATTGTTTGATTGGAATGCTGGCATATTGGTGGTTAATTTGAAATATCCTCTTAAACTGTCTGGTTAGTTAGCTAACAAATACACAGTGCAGATAAATACTTCACATTCATTATTACAGTACTGGCAAACCATGTTTGACCAATTCACCTATCAAAAGGGCTGACCTTTATCCCATTATAAGAAGGTTCATGTCTATTCTAGTATTCTAAATCCTTATTCTATGGGTGGAACCAGCTTCCCCGTGATGCTAGGACAGCTAAGTACCTGCCCCTCTTCCAAAACCATCTGAAACCCTACATCTTCAAAGAGTATCTTAAATAAGACATCTCAGTCTTATRCCATCCCACACCCATTTCCTTGCACTCATCTTCTCCTACGAGCACTGACTTTGCTGATAATTTCCTTATTGAGGAAAAATGTACTTACTACGACTGTGATATGTGGTTGTCTCACCTAGAGCGATGAATGCACGAACTGTAAGTCACTCTGGATAAGKGTGTCTGCTAAATGACTAAAATGTAAACATGTAGACTCTTGCACTCCCACGCCKCCTTGTAACCCTTCCTGCTGTCTCTGCTTCCTCATACACCACCCCACCACAGACAACCTTGCCCACTGGCCCGGACCCATCTTTTCCACTGAGCAACCACTCTAACTCTCCTCTCTGTGGTACATTAGCCTCATGTCTGTAATGTAATCATGGCCTGAGGTTGAGCCTTGGTCGTCATGGTCATCTAAATGTTCATTACTGGGATGAGAAGGACACGGGGGAATATGGGCCGATTATGGCTCATCCCTATGTGTTAATTTACAACTACCCTTCCAAGACTATCTCCCCAACACACATACTGTAAATCATAAATATTCACTACTAATGGCCCAAAAGAAGGAATATGGGTATTTCCCCACTGTCTCTATTTCTTATTTTTACCTCTCTCTTTTTCTCAGCTTCCCTCCTCCAATCTTCCCTCTATCCATCTTTTATCTCTCKATCCCTCTCTCTCCTCCCATTTCCCATCTCATTCCCTTTTCTCTCTCCGAGCCGTGTAATATTATTTCCTCCTTCACTCTGGGGTCTTTGTATAATGTCATCGGTACAGAGGCCTTCCTGTCCAATGTATTGCTCTAAATAGAAGAGCTGTGTATTGACCTTTGACCCAGAGCCTTCATTGAGAACACAACCTCACACTCGATTTATCGGGATGTCCAGCACCTGTTGCAGTGGAAGAATGATAGAGAGRGCCTCCTAGATGGTTTAGTTGGGGTCAGGGAAGACATGCTTCAACAGAGCATCAATCTTAATGTTCCTCATAGTCATAATATAGAAATCAGCTTAATGTGATTAGAACATGGTTTTAACTGAGCTTTGCTTTCCTATTTAATAATTAGGTATTTTACCAACTCTCACCAGTCATGCATTTATATGTATGCCTCAAGCAATTATAAAAGTATATTCCATTTATATTCATTATACATGGTAAAACATAGGAAAAGACACTGCTCATGGTATACACATTTTGTGTACACAAATGGCCTATAATGAGTTGCACTACATCTTAAGTTGTGCCATTTCTTAATTGTCTGTTTGTAGCCCTAATTACTAAAGCTGCTTATAATGAATAGTTACATCACCAGATAAATAGCCAACTGCTCAAGCATGGGATCCATTTAATCGTGGAAAAATTAAATACACTAGCGCATCTATATTAATTAATGCAAATCTGATACCCTCACTCCATCCTTGTCTCTCTCCCAGGGCCTAGGCCTGGCTGAGGATATGTTCCATCATCTCAACCTGTCACCAAGTCCCTGTCCCCTATGATCGCTTAGACATATCAAATGAAACTAACCATTTCTCCATAACCTGGTTGGCAATAACGATTTTTTTTTGCACATATCATCAATTTAACTGATTAGGCTACTCACTATAGTTTCCCATATTCCTAAAGGCCAGAATATCTCTTTCCATGTACAGCTTGTTGCATGGGCCTTTTTTCTTCTTCCCAAAGACTCACATGAATCGATCCGTTCCTTTGTTGTTTTTAATTCAACTCACATCACTCCATTAATTGTTCTGTCTCTCCCTCTCCGCCTAACACCCCCTCGATCATCCTCCCTCCGTCCGCACCCCCTCACTATCTCTTCATTCTGGACCCATCTATCCATCTTTTTTTGTCCTTTCCCCAGAATGAGATGCAGGTCACGCTTGAGGTTTTTTCCCCTGCCATGGCAGTGTTGGCGGGAGCGGCGGCTAAGCGTGTCCCTGTCCGGTCTAAATTGGATTGATTAACGGCGCGCTGCTGTGCCAGGTCTCCCGGGACCCCCTCCAAACACCCCCCCCCCCCCCAAACTCCAGAGGCTACAGGGCTCGGTAATTGGTAGTCGAACAGCCATGGCAGCTCCCTCCTTAATGGCTCCCACTCCTCAATAACTCCATACAATCACAATAAATGGGGCCACAGAATAGGCTACTGCGGTCAGATGGTCTCCTGAAACAGTGGCGGGAGGTCAGAATAAAAATCTATGCTTGGCTACACACACTGTTGTCCTATAAAAGCTGCTGGACTAGTAGTATTTTCTTTAGTCATCTATATTGTTTTTTTTTATGTATCTCAGGTAGACTGGAGACACATAAAGGAATTGCATCTTTTAAAGATCTTTTTCCATCTTCTATAGACTTCCTGTTCTCCGAGAGAAATGAATGACTCCCGTGAGGAGGATCTGTGATGTGGTTTTGTGTAAACAAAATTGAGAACGGAGAGGCTGACTTGCTGTCAATTCCAACATCTGTCTACATGGTTGAGTGGCATTAATCCCCTGACATTCTCTGAGTTGTGTTTTGAGGGGCGGGCAAGGAGGAGAACCTTTCCAGGAGAACCTTTTTCCATAGATGTATAGCTAGGCGGCTTATGTTAATCTACACTGGGTTGTTGTGGTTTAGGGTTAAGGTTAGTATTCTAGTTTGGTATGGGCCTTGCCACATCCTTTTAATTATTAATCTGTCATTCTCTCTTGGTAGCACTTGGTCATTCCTGGTTCACAGGTGGGACATTTGTGTAGAAATGTGGTAGCAATACAACTACGAACCAAAGCTAGTCAGTAGGCATGTCATGATTGTTGGTCACATTGGTATCATACGATATATAGTCTATCAGGCGATATCATTAATAGTATCAGACGATATATCGCCATATCAGTATTGGCCGATAATGGCAACAACAAAAAATAACAACATAAAAATGGTTTCTGAGAATCTTTTTCATAAGAAATATGAAATAGTAAAGCATCTTATTAGCCATCATGGTCAAGAAAATATTGGTTATTAGTATCAGCCCTGAATTTCCCAATGCCAAGCTTTCAGAGCAATTGGCCAGCTTTTACTTAACGTATGACACTGCCCAGTTTTGAATTCAAGGTCAAATGGCATGAGCGTTCTGTCTATTTGAATATCGCAAAGCTACCAATATGCTACCTTCAACCTCCTTCAAACTGCATGCAGAGACATCAAAATGGTATACATGAGTTCATCTGGCTCCCAAGTCCAACATACCAAAGTATCCCTTTAAAGGGTCATAACAAGGGCTGTGACAGTGCTGGCGTGTACCCCTCCTCCCTGCAATGACCCTTTAAACATGGCATTCAGCTAATTATATTTGCTAGCGATAAGGAGGCCTGGTTATTTATGACTTCTGGCACAGAGCCATAGGGGACATTACTTCACCAAGGCTCAGACAGCAGAAAATATATTCAGTCGCTGACATTTAATGTGTAATGTTTATGATTAATGTATAGTTGCATTGTACTAATATAACCTAGTGGCTCAACAGCAATTCTGCCCAACAATGAAGCGTCATGGTGTAACATTTAAAAACCATGTTGGTGAAACCAATGTATGAAAATGAGAATACATGTACTGATGAAGTCAAATATATTTCAACTTTTCACTACAATGGAGCGGAATGTTCTGTTTTTTCCTTTCAAAACTGGTTAAAATGGCTACTTTTACCCTGTAGGCACCTGCAACTTACCACAGGTGAGATACACAACACATTAAATTAGAATTATTCCCTCCAACCAATTTTGAATTTTGAATAATTTAGTCCTGGCCATTTCTTTGAAGTAAAAAAATCTAAATTTCAGTTTAGATTTTATTTCTTGGTCCTGTGCAGTTCTAAATCAAACAAATACTCGTGTGAACACAAAAGTTTTTCAATTTCAACTTATTTTAGAAGAAATAGTGAATCATGCAAAGGTGCATTTTGTATGTAGGGTCTTATTTATGATGTTACCCTCAACTCTAAAGTAAGTGCATGGTCAAACAGCAACGAGAAATTAGTAATTTGTATAAATAAATAGAGCATACCAATTACAGAGCATATTGTAAATACTACCACCATAACTGTTACCGTACCAGAATTTACACAAAGGGAACAGGCGGAGCAGTCTGATTAGAGAACCAGAGCAGTGAATCTCAGTTTGGGCTCTCACCCAGTAACTATCAAAATGAAACCTTGTTTTCTCTAAGAGGGGAGGAGGGGGAGCAGTGGGAGTGTGAAAGAGAGAAAGGCAAATCGGGATTATTGTCAACTGCAGTGGAGATTGATATCGACAAGGGAGTGAATTCCTGTCTGTTGGCCAAATGACGTGCCGACTTGAGCTGCTGCTGGGGAGAGGCGGGCCCGTGGGACGACAGGGAGGATAACACTGCCTCCACTTTTCATTATTGGGGCACCATTAAATAGGAGAGGGAGAGAGATAGAGAGAGATGGACAAAGGGAAGGAGCTAAAGACACCGAGAGGAGAGAGGGAGGTGGAGACAGAGAGTCCGTGGAGAGCAGAAGGCAGAGAAGGAGAGCCGGGAGAGTACAGGGGAAAAGGGAATGGGGTAAAGAGAAACGAGAGGAGAGGGATGGTGAAAACGAGGGTAAGTGAGAGAGATTTAGAATGAGACCACAGGAGGGAGCAGCTGCGTGCCACTTTAACAGTCCAAGCACAAGATGGGTGAGGGGAGCCAAACTGGAGGGGGGCTGGAGTATGGGGAGGGAGGGAGCCCACTGGTAACAAACTGATCAAGCGAGCCTATTTCAGGGGGGCAAGAATGAGACTGGGGAGGTGGGGTCTGCGTAGTCTCTGTTATTTTGGTGTTTTTCAGTGGTGCCCTGCTCCTCTGGTAATAAACTGACAGGATTCATTCACCGTGATGTACAGACCTCTCAGAGCGGAGCGAGAAGATTGAGAGGGTCTCTTTAAACTCACCTGTGGGACCACTATGGGCAGAGAGGCAGGGGTCGAGGAGGGGGGAGAACTGATGGAAATATCCAGTTTATGCAATGCTATGGCGCTCTGTCTGTCTATCTCTTCTCTCTCTCTCTCTCTCTCTCTGTCTATCTCTTCGCTCTCTCTGTCCTGTCTGTCTCTCGCTGTCTGTCTGTCTGTCTGTCTGTCTGTCTGTCTGTCTGTCTGTCTGTCTGTCTGTCTGTCTGTCTGTCTGTCTGTCTGTCTGTCTGTCTGTCTGTCTGTCTGTCTGTCTGTCTGTCCTGTCTGCTCTGTCTGTCTGTGTCTGTCTGTCTGTCCCTGCTGTCTGTTGTTCTGTCTGTCTGTCTGTCTGTCTCTCTCTCTCTCTGGTCAGCGTTAAGGTGTGCTCTGTTACCATTAGGGTGGTGGTTGTGGAAAACCTTTAGCAACCATGTGGGTCTGACCCCTATTTGGCATGCTAAATGTTAATATATTGTCATGACACTCTGGACCTAAGGTGAAGACGTTGATTAGAAAGTCCCTAATTGGCTCTGGGCTGGGACGTACCAATGGTGGAGACTGTTCAATTGGATATGAAGGAGTTTCAGCTACAGACGACTCTACCTGAAGCGCATCAACTATAAAGCAGCAATAGATTGAGCAATGACATTAAGTTAAGTGACAGTCAGTCACAGGTCATTTGCTACCCCCTATTGACAATTTGGAAATATTGGGATCCTTGCGATATTTACCAATACAAACACGTATGCTGGCAGGTAGATGCACAAGTATGCACACAGGCAGGCAGACACAAGCATGCATGCACACACACACATTTTCTTGGACCTTGCTAACCAGTGTTTTCTCCTCCATATCATCTGATTACAATTCTATCTATGTGTGTGTACATAGCCCATCTGTAAATAGCCCATCCAACTACCTCATCCCCCATACTGTTATTTATTTTGCTCCTTTGCACCCCAGTATCTCTACTTGCACACTCATCTTCTGCACATCTACCACTCCAGTGTGTAATTGCTTTATTGTAGGTATTTCGCCACTATGGCCTATTTATTGCCTCATTTACACACACTGTATATAGACTTTTTCTATTGTATTATTGACTCCATGTTTGATTATTCCATGTGTAACTCTGTGTTGTTGTTTGTGTTGCACTGCTTTGCTTTATCTTGGCCAGGTCGCAGTTGTAAATGAGAACTTGTTCTCAACTGGCCTACCTGCTTAAATAAAGGTGAAATAAAATAAAATAAATAAAAGTGTGGTTGGGTCTTGCAAACATCACGTGACTGATTAAACATTTACCTCACATGTTCAGCCAATCCAAAGACATCTCACACTGCTGCCATTTTCATAAAGGGATCAAGCTGTCATGGTGGGGAGAAATTCTTCATTGGCTATCTTTAGTTCCCTCATTATATAATACCATGAGTCATGGGTTAATGCCATACTTTTAGCCTTCACTGTCTATTCTGGCAAATGTTATACTTCCAACGTCATATACACGTTCATGATCTCTAAGGGCTAAATGCTCTATATCCTCCCGTACACAGAAAATGGTCTTTATCAAAACCATCCTGACATTTGAACACTCCTCAATGAGAAAACCCAACCTTTGGGATGAACTATTGAAGTGTGAGGCAAAATGAGAAGGAAAACAAAGACAAGACAAAAGACCGGAAAAGGAAGAGAAGGGATGCCTATTAGTCTGCACTGTATAAAGGCCAGTGATGATTAGAGAAATGTATGGACATATAGTGTGTGTGTGTGTGTGTGTGTGTGTGTGTGTGTGTGTGGGTGCGTGCGTGCGTGCGTGCGTGCGTGCGTGCGTGCGTGCGTGCGTGCGTGCGTGCATACAAGTGTGTGTGTGAGTGAGTGCGTGAGGGAGAAAGAAACACACAGCAAAACTGCATTTGTGGTGTACTGATTCATGAATGTCCTCCTGTGTGGCTCAGCTGGTAGAGCATGGTGCTTGCAACGTCAGGGTCGTGGGTTCAAATCCCAAGGGGGAAAAGTGCAAAAACAGATCTTTTTTTTCATAAGTCAAATGAATGACAAGAACCATTGCTTGGAAAATGTGCCCTAACATAAAACGCAGCAATGTCACTTCCAAGGAAGTGTTATGAATATACACTTATACCAAAGCTTTGCTGTTGCAGTTTCAAACCACGTGCATGTTCTACAAACTCCGGATGACAAGAAAGGGAACGTCAAAACAAATGTAGTCATTAAGTCCTGTGTAGCAGATAGTATCTGGAAGGCTGTACTAAACTAACACCTCCACTGAAACCGATGGTAATTAGTAGCTGCTAATCCTGACAGCGGATACATCAGGCCCACTAAATGAGATCTAGCGCTTCACACAGTTGTCCACAAATTAGCTACTAGCATCATTAATTAATGAGCTAATTAACTTGATGTTGGACCGGATCCCTTCTGAAGTGAACATGACTATGTTTTGGATCAAAATGGTATAACTACATTGATATGTATAGCCTAAAGTTCAACTGAATGGAAAAATACTCTCTCTAGCTCTCCAGTAGCCTATGTCCTCTGTGAGGTGTGCAAAGGGCTAAGCCGTGCGAAGCGGGAAGCGGGGCTGCGGTTCCAATGTTATGTTGGGCTTAATTAGTGCTCAGTCTGTCTCCAGGTCTCTTTCTCCAATAGGTCAAATCAAACCAAATGCCACAGTCCTGTAATGGGGACACGGTGTCACAGGAGGCACAATGCTACTGAGCAGACATGTTGGGTCTAAATGGTTTAGCAGCAGCTCTTTAAACACTGTACTGTACTCATCATAAACTATTATATAGAAGAAATATGGGGCCAACATGGGACAGGCCAGGCCTAGACACTCCCAAAATGACCAATCCATGCATTCCATACCGGCTATAAATATGAATGATAATCCCACTCCCAGCTCATCATCGCAAAGGGCAAAATCTATATTGGTTGTAAATTATAGATCCATGGGAAAGGTCACTTACTTTAACAAAAATCTGTTGGTGGCTCAAGAAACATGGAGAGAGGAGATCTGACAGCTCACTAGGGTATGCAGGCTTGTCAGTTGTGAGCTGTGATCAGACATAATATAACTTCCTTCCATAGATGTCTAATAGGTACACTYGACACACTGGACACACTGGAAAATATGTCAAGGAGCAAACGTGAAGAATTCATCATCCATCTAGCAATATCAGATATTCAGAGATTTACAACTGTCAAGGTCTTTAATCATTTGAATTTCTTCCACCTTTCTGTCTTTACACTGGCCTTCTCTTTCACGCCATCTCTCCTCCTCTGTTCATTCTATCCCTCCTCATCTGTCTTCTTTATGTTGATCTGATCCAGTGCTCTCATGTTGGCCTCGCTGTAGCAGTGTGTCTCTCATCCCGTATGTCCACTCTCCTTTGTTTATCCATCCATCTTTCTCTCCTCCCTTGATCTCTCTGTCTCCCCACTTGTCTGCAGCCTGCCTCCCGTTACCTACCCCCAGTTGTGTCTTAATCCCACCTCCCTTTGATTTACCGTGGATAAACCGTATCTCTGTGTCAACGCCACAGCTGGGGGTGGCGTTGACACCTAGATCTGCCCTTTGAGTTATAGTCAATGTAAATCACACGTACATCCTTTTTTGCCCTGTACATGCTTCCCCTTAGTGACATCATAACATTCAGTTTCACTGCTCTGCAGATGACACACAGCTTTATTTACCAATCAGACCCAGTGACCAAGCTAGCGTGGCTATCCTCCACAAGTGTCTTGCTGGCATCAAATGTTGGATGTCTGACAATTTTCTCCAGCTCAATGATACGAAATCAGAGGTTGTTTTATTTGGCCCCCACCTTGCTAGAACCTAGATTGTAAATAACCTTGGTCATTTGTCCACCAAAGTAAAGTCTACGGCCAGAAACCTTCTTTGACCCTGACTAAACCTCAACCTGCATGTAAAGAATGTTGTCCAGTCCTGCTTTTATCATCCAAGAAATAAAGCTAAAGTCAAGTATTTTATTTTAGTCACTGATCTGGAGAAAGTGATATATGCTTTTATTTCCTCACGCCTAAATTACTGTAACTCTTTGTATACGTCTCAGTCAGAAATCACTCCATCGTCTACAGGTAGTTTAAAACTCTGCAGCTGAGCTTTTAACAGGCACCAGGAAATGTAACCATATCACCTATTTTAGCTTCTCTACACTGGCTACCAGTCACTGTTGGAATAGATTCAGAACGTTTAAGGTTTGGCTTGGTTTAGCCCCATCGTATATCTCAGATATTTTATCTCCCTATGAGCCAGGACGCAGCCTGAGATCCTCTGGCAGGGCACTTTTGACCATTCCAAAGTCTAGTTTGAAAACGAAAGACCAGGCATTTTTCCGATTAGGGCCCCTAGACTTTGGAATGGTCTGCCAGAGATGCTTTTAATGTATGATTTTAATTAGCTATCTTTTTTCACTCTCTTTCCTCTGGTCTGTTGCTTTGTTACTACTTTTATTTTATTATTTTATGATATGAAGCACTTTTATTTGTATTGAAAAGCGCTATACAAATAAAGTCATTATTATTATTACATAATTTTTACATAAAACTACAGTTTGACTAGGAAACTCAGAAGGACAGGTACAACAACTTAAATTGAACATCACAATGGACACATCACAATTTTCCATTTCTGACACAATCCAAACAGTATGCCTACACATTGCAACTACCAAACATTGACATTGATATTGGTACTCCTTGCTGTAACTTTGATGTTCATCCGTTGGTCTCTAGCTGTGGCTATACGATGTTCTCCCAGGGTTGTGTTTTCTAATTGACCCAATCGGTTAGCTCCCCTACGAGAGCACTTGTCTATTCACTGCAAAGTGGGACCACGAAGTGGAGTGGGCCTCTGAAGGGGGGATGGGCACTGAATTAGGTTAAATAATTCAGTTGATGGAAAAAATAATTAATGGGCACGCCAATAGACAAGCCAGAAGAGACCAGAGGGAGGGGGGGGGGCACTTGTGTGTGTGTGTGTGGTGTGTGTGTGAGGTGTGTGTGTGTGAGAAGGGACGCACAGGTGGATGGGAGAGGTTCTAATCTAAAGGCCATGAATGATTTAACAGCGGGACAGGACAGGAATGACAATTTCAGTGACGGCACACGACAAACCAGGTCTGCCAATTATGCCTGGCATTTTCCTGTCTTCTTTACTGTGTACTTTATACACCCACTGTCAAATTGATGACTGGGGAGGCAGTGCGGAATCTACCTCTTAATAGACCTGGTCAAATAAATACCTCGTGTTACGGGTGTATTGGGGAAGCTGGGAGAAGTGCCAAGGTGGTACAGGATCCGAGGAGAAAAAATTATAGACATTTTTATTTACTAAACTTGTGAAATGAATGGTAACTAATAAAATGTTTAAATACTGTATGTGCCTGACCTGAACTCATCCATTCCACCACCAATTGGGTAGGTAACATTTATACTGAACACAAATATAAATGCAACATGCACAATTTCAAAGATTTTACTGAGATACAGTTCATATGAGGAAGTCAGTCAATTAAAATAAATAAATTAGGCCCTAATCTATGGATTTTACATAACTGGGCAAGGGCGCAGCCATGGGTGGACCTGGGAGGGCATAGGCCCACCCACTTGGTAGCCAGGTCAACCCACTGGGGAGTCAGGCCCAGCCAATAAGAATGAGTATTTCTCCACAAAAGGGCTTTATTACAGACAGAAATACTCCTCAGCACCCCCTCAGACAATCCCGCAGGTGAAGAAGCCGGATGTGGAGGTCCTGGGCTGGCGTGGTCACATGTGGTCTGCGGTTGTGAGTCAGGTTGGAGGTACTGCCAAATTCTCTAGAACTTGTATATATTCAACCCAGTGAAAACTGTCTGATGAAGACAGGTTAGATCCCTTACACTTAGATCTGGTTGTTTGTACTAGTTGACAAGGTGTAAGAAATCTTGAGACTAAAGGTAAGAAATCTTCAACTCTAGCGTTTCCACTGAAGACAGTTTTACAGAGATTTTATGACGGATAGTTCAAGTTGTCCATGCCTACCAATCTTTCATGAAAAAGCAGTAGCTATCAGGGTCGCGGTCGACTCAGTAACACACCGCTGCCTGACTATACAGCCTGTAAATTATGTGTAAAGAAACCAAACACCAGTGTTTCATCCAAACACTCAGGCTGATTTGGCTGGTAACAATGAGTCTTATTCTATTCCTCTCTGGTAAATCCCTCTGTGTCGTTCTTCTGTTCCACACCACACATGTCAAAATCGAACCTCATCGAGTCAGGGTTTAATCCCTCAAGCTTGTCATGCATCTCCAGATGGGCAACTTTCAAGCCTTTTTTGGGGCTTTTTTTTGTGCTTGTTTATTTATTGATGTTAAAGCTGGAGATCCTCAGAGGACAGTAGCCAGCTGTTGCGTTTTGGCGGCACTCCACAGAGATGTGGAGGATCGTTATCCTCTTGATCGCTTAGCTGTCACTGCATTCTCTCTCTTTCTCTCCTGCTGCCCAAATCAGGAGGTGGAACCTGACAAAGCGTAAAACTTGTTTATCTTCTATTAAGTGAGGGCTTACTTGTTCTTATTCAAATGCTGAATGAGTTATTTTATTCTCATAATAATCTCTACTTCAACATTCCTTCTTTCCCATTTTTATGTTTAATCTTGATTGCTTTGCTAAGTCATCCTTCAAACATCTTACCAATAATAGAATACTCGGCCCACCTCATTTGGACTAGCAATAGCTAAATAGTACGTGTTGAGGGTTTAGAACGTTTAGGCCTAGCATACTTTGAAGTTGATTGGGATATGTAAGAGTTCCACTGCTCTTACCTGTGCCTTCATGTTTGAACAATAATACTCTCTGAGTGTACCTGTGTCAAATTCAGGTCCTCTGGTTAAACTTCCTACCAGAATAGTTTTTTTACAAGGTATTTGGATATTTAATTAGGAAAACAAGTTGATAAATTTCTAAATCTTGCCTATAATCAGACCTTTCCTTTAATAATATAATAATAATGACACTTTTATCCAAAGTGACTGACAGTCATGCGCGAATACATTTGACATATGGGTAGCCCCAGCGGGAATCGAACCCACGACTCTTGGCATTCGTTACAAGCACCATGCCTTACCGACAGAGACTGAAGACACATATGCATACAACTCTAACAATATACCCATTATAACCCTTTCTATTTTTCAGAGAGGCCTATGACAAGGAGAAACACACATTAGAGAATAATGGAAGAAGAAGTGATACAAGAAGGCATAGGCAGATCGGAGTTTCTCATACTATTATAGAACTGTTGAACTGTTTTAGTGTAAGAACAATTGAGTGCTCATCTGTCTAGAATTCTTTATTTTTTAATGGAAACTGTAGTGACATTTATTGAGAAACTGAGCAGCCAATTCCCCCAAATACACACGCACACACAACAATACACTCCTCTCTGACTCACCTGTCCATTCTTCTTCAGGTCGGCCCACATGCTGGTCCCGTCTCCGCCCCTCATCAGGACATGGTAMGTGAAGAAGTAGATGCCAGGTAGGGGGCAGGTGAACTTGCCAGTGCTGGGTTCATAGTAGTTCCCCACATTTGTCACCACGTCGTCAAACCTCAACACTTCACTCCCTTCATGCTGTTTACGGAGGCCTGCATAAAAGGCAATCTTGGGGCTGTAGAAGGAGGGGACGTAGCCCCCTGGGCCAGGGCCGGCGGGCCCGGGGGGGCCTGGCTTGCCTGGTTCTCCAGGGGGACCTCTGYGGCCTGGGGGGCCAGGGGGTCCAGGGCTCCCACGAAACCCAGATTTTCCCCTTCTCCCTGTGAAGTCTGGGGGTTGGGGGGAGACAGCAGTCAGCTCGTGGCTTCCCTGTGGGGGGGTGAAAGAGTCACACACCATCTTGCAGCTGCCGAGCATCTCATAGTGGGTGCTCCCGCCCCCAGACGCGCCCCCTTTGGTGGTGTGAACCAATAAGGGGATGGCAACCAGCAGAACCAGCACCATGGCCACGCCCACTCCTGCCCCGATGACACGTTTCCTGCGGCTGAGCCGGGTGGCGGCCAGCGTAAGGAAGTCCTCCTCCCCCTTGGCCGGAATGGTGGTGCCGGCCAGAATGAACTCTGGGATAACCGGAACTAAGGGGAAAGATGGTGAGAGAGAGGCGCTGAGGGGGATAGGGGAGGAGGCAGAGAGGTTCTACACCGCGAGTAGGAGGTGAGGTAGTTAGGTAAAATAAAGGGAAAGAAGGGGTAAATGAGGGAGAGTGAAAGGGTAAGAGGGTTATGAGGAGAGACTGGAAATACAGGAGATTTCAATGTAAAGAAAGGAATGAGATGTTATAGGACACTGAAGGAACAACAAAGCTCAGGAGTTGTTGAAGTCAAATGTCAGGAGGAGAAACATGTTTTTCCATTCCATAAATAAAAATGTCAAAAATGACTATGTTTATCTTTGGATTTCTCAACACCTTTTTCTTCACATCTATTTTTGAAGATTGGACTTTTCGTCAGCAAAGCAATATTTATTCACTTTTTTCATCCCTATTTTCAGTAAAGATCTCACTGATATCAAAAGTAGTATGTTATTATCTTTGGAGGACTAGAGGTGAAACCAGCCAGTTGAGTGTGGACACCTTCTCCGCGTTACATACATGGGTTGAAACTGACTAAGTCACACATCCAGTTCTTTGGAAGGATAAATACAAGGGTTTTCCCTGGGATAGAATATAGTAGATTGTAGATGGTTCTAGAGGGTTCTTTAAAAATATAAATATTTTTCAGACAGAATGGCAGCAGAATCTCCTGGTGAAATGTTCTTATATTTCTCAGTTGGAGAGCTGTCAGGTGGGGTCTGCTGCTCCAGTATTCCCACTGGAGTCCATCTCACCCAAGGAATTCACTTGTCTGGTCCAAGGATCAGTGGAAGGGAATGGAAAAAATGCTTAAATCTCTGGTCTTTTTTTCCTTCCTCTTTCCTTGTGCTTCTCTTTCTCTATGTATTTTTAATTTGCTTAATCCTGGGTGTGTTTTCCTCATGGGTAGACTAACACATTCCCCTCTCAGATATATATTTTTTTAAGTCAGTATTTATCAAAACACAGTGTTGAGAAAATGTTCTGTTCCTCATGAAAACGTGTTCCTCTGTTTTTTTGTGGCGCGCTGAGTCGTAGCAGAGAATATCTCAGGTTCCACTGTTTGCTTCCGAATCAGACATCTTGTGCCAGGAGCATTCTATTGGGGGAAGGAAATATATTTTGAGATTGACCTGACTAAATGAATACAGTATTTTTTCACTATGGGCTTGGGTTATGCCATAGTTATCTATGATCAGATACAATGAAGGGTAGATAATATCTAACCATTATCACAAATCAACTCACTAACACAATTACTGCAAAGCAGTAAAGTGTTTAAATTATCCTATTGGGACTGAGCTACATTTGATGTAAAAAAATGCAAGAAGTGTAAAGTAACATGATTTAAAACTATATTCCTAAATGGTTACATTTGTGCAAGATTGAACATTTACTTTGTGGATAAATGTGAGACTATTTGTTCTTTGGAATAATAATAATAATAGTAATAATCAAATAAATAATAATAGCCAGGCCTAATAATAATTTTAAACCAAAAAGGTGCTTTGCATAATAAACTGGATTAGTAAATTCTTTGGACATATGATAGTCAATGAATTATCAGTAGTAACATAACTTTATTCAAGCATTCAAACACATTTCGATATTTCATGTGACCATTTACATTTATTATGTTCCTAAAAATGAAAAGATATATGAGCGATAGAGAGACTAATTTAAAACAAATCTGTAAAACGTTTGTAAAAATATATACATAAATCGTTGCTCACCTTTTCCTCCTCGCTGCTCAATAGAAGTGTCGATAATCTGCGATACGACGTGGTATGGTGATTTTCTCAGCCAAATGCAGTCAGACTTTCAACGTGGTCGAGAAATCTGCGAGGACAGCTCATCCTCACCTTCGCCTTGGTGAGATGCCAAGCTATAGAGTAGTCCGACGAACTCGAAAACTAACAGCAAGTCCACTTTCCGTTTTTTTCTAATTTGACCAAAATTGTTGTCGTAAACCACAAACTATTCACTCTGATTAAAGGCTAGCCTACTACAATGAGCTGTCGTGCGCCGAGCGTTATTTTTTTCAGTCAGTGCGTAACAGATCACCCGGTCATCAACACCCTAGGCAAATAGACAGTGACTTAACTAATTAACTTTTCACGTCCTTTTTATGGTCTAAAATATTCTAACGATACATTTTGTAGATTTTAATCTTGAAATCTACTGGTAAACATCTTTACCGAAATGCAACAGTTCTCTCACTTGTTAGATTTTCTCTTCTCTGACAGTCTCGCGCTCCTCTCCCCCGCCCCCTCGAACAATGATTCTGCACGGTCCCATTGGCACACGGTCCCATTCTCACACGGTCCCATTATTTGTTGACCTTTAGGCTATGTAGGTGCCACTATGCTCTTATTAGCGCCTTGATAACGTATTTTCTTACCTCTATATGTGTGTGTCTGGGGGGGGGGGGGGGGGGGCTTGAACAGAACTCTCACATTCTAGTGACATGACTGTTTAGGCTACCATACGTCACACTAATGTAGAGCCTATTGTCATCAACACAATAGAGACGTTTCGTTTGTGTCTTACCCTGGGCTAGACCTAGTTTACATGCAGAAAAAAAATCATGTGTGTGTTGGACTAATAGTGTGTGTAGCCTACTGTGAATACAAAAGTATTATATTCTGATTATGATAGCAACAGGATGTAATGACTGAGGCCTACATTTAGCAAGGTCTATTTTCAGCCAACATCTATGTCTGTGTTAAAGTGTTTTTTCTGCCCTGTACATTTTCAAAGCTTGTAACCGATATGAGCAGACAATTAGCAGGATATTTGTATAATATAGGCATAGGTGTAATTTTTTAAGTATGTTTTTTGGGGGGGAAGTTTTAAAAAAACAGACTAGCGTGGATAGGAGATGTACTGATTATGTGAGACTGACACGGTGTGAAGAATGACAAAATGTGTGTGTGTGTGAGAGAGACAGAGAGAGAGAGGAGAGTGGTATTCTCATGGCTGGTGTCAGTGCCTCTGTTTCTCTAGCTTTCAGACCTCATTAGTGGTGAAAGACATTGATACTGACAACTTTTTTTCTGTCTTTCATTCGTTCCTCCACTCTTCCTGGGTTTCTAAACATTCTATACCTTTAGCCCCTTCACTGTTAATGTCAACAGGCTCATCCTCTTTGTTCCGTGTCATTTATGCCATATCACCCTGCTTCACACTATATGTGACCTTTTGTTGAGATTTCTAAATTCTCTACCAAAAAGCCTATTCATTTAAAACGGTATATGTTCTCTAAACTAAAATCTATTAAAACATTTTTGCCAATAAAATTGATTGAAAATAATTTAGTCTGAGTAAATTTGTTTGTGGGGGAGATCTAACAAGATTGGCCTCAGTGGTGGACTTACCATTAGGCAGAAGAGGCCTTAGGCCTCATATCATCAAGGGGCCTCGTGAGCCAGGCATAATATATATATTTTTTAAATACTAGTTATCCTTTAAAAAAATGTTTTATCTTAATGAGGCCACATTGTTGACAAAAAAGGCCTTCAAAAAGTCAATTAATCCATACAGCTGATTAATAATTCATAATAGTTCAATAATATATTTCCATACATATACATATATTTCATATCAATATTAATATAATCCAAGTTTTTCTCAAAATAGTAGAAACAAGTGTCATTAATCACCCACGGACCAGTTCATAGTAATGGACTATTTCACCTTGACAGAGTTACCATGCATTGTTTCACGCAATATGATTGCAAACGTGACTTTCATTGAAATTCAGCTGCAATAATGAGGCACTTTCAGAGCGGGGCAGAGAAAATAAAAAGAAAGGAAGTTTTAATTTTAACAGAAAAATCTAACTGGCTTCTGCCTGGGGCCTCCAAATCACTAAGTCTGCCCCTGATTCGCCTAAGTCAGCCTTTTGTGGCCTAAGTGTGGGATGTACTGTCAGTTCTACACTTTATTTATTCATTGGCCAACTTTAGTGAGGGGGAAAGTGTAGCACATATTGAATATGGATCAATAGATCACTCCCCGGGATGCATACTGTCAGCTGCCTAAGCCGCTAGGCACCAGAAAAGCCTCTGGTTACATTAGCATATGCAGGAAGAAAAAACTAGAGCCAGACTGTTTCGTTTTTTTGGGTCCGATACCGATTATGCTTTTTGGGCGACAAAACTTACTGTCACCGACATATCTGCCGATATACTGTTTTACAGCAGGGAAAGGAAAAAGTTGAATTCTCATAAATTGCTATCCAAAAGAGTAATTGTACAAGTGATATATGCTTTAAATGTTGATTTCTTACATTATGAAAATGTGTTCAGATAAGCATGAGATTCCCTTTTTTCATTCTATTTATTAAATATCGGTTATTGGTGAAATTAACGCTACCTGCCCAAATGCATAGTGACAACTGTAAAGTTTGGTGGAGGAGGAATAATGGTCTGGGACTGTTTTTTATGGTTCGGGCTAGGCCCTTTAGTTCAAGTGAAAGGAAATCTTAACGTTACAGCATACAATGACATTCTAGACGATACTGTGCTTCCAACTTTGTGGCAACAGTTTGAGGAAGGCCCTTTCCTGTTTCAGCATGACAATGCCCCCGTGCACAAATTGAGGTCCATACAGAAAGGGTTTGTTGATATCGGTGTGGAAGAACTTGACTGACCTGCACAGAGCCCTGACCTCAACCCCATCCAACATCTTTGAGATGATATGGAACGCCAAATGCGAGCCAGGTCTAATGCCCCAACATCAGTGCCCGACCTCACTAATGCTCTCATTTGGCCGCAAGCAAGCAATGTTCCAACATCTAGTGGAAAGCTTTCCCAGAAGAGTGGAGGCTGTTATAGCAGCAAAGGGGGAACTAACTCCATGTTAATGCTCAGGATTTTGGAATGAGATGTGCAATGAGCAGGTGTCCACATACTTCTGGTCATTCAGTGTACCTAGCATTACAAAACAATACACACAAAATCCCAAACGTAAAAATATATAAATTAGGAAATGTCGTTACGAATCCGATTAACAAACCAAGTAGCACTGTAACAGTAATCCAAATATATATGTACCTACAACAGATGAATTTACACAAGATATAGGCTACTATGAATTATATGTACAGCAGTAGATATATTACAGTGAGCTATGTCAAGAATCCAGTATATAAATAAATATGTGGTGTGTGTAAACAGTGTACAGGAATGCAACGTACAGGAGTAGAAATATTAGAATGAGCTATTTTGAGAATACAGTATATATATGCAGAGTACAAAAACCCATAGCAAAATGGATAGAATTGCAGGAAATTAGCTTCCGGACCTGAGTCCGGAATATAAATAATGTACTGTATATGTACGTGAACGGTGTGTTTAGCAGTAGTTATATAGGATGAGCCATGAATAGAATACAGTATATACATATAAAGTGACTCTCATGTTCATAAGGCAGCGGTCTCTAAGGTACAGGGTAGAGTACCAGGGAGTAGCCGGCTTGTGACAGTATCTGAGGTTCAGGGCAGGGTACGGGGCGATCACAGAACGGCAATTGATCCAGACAGATAATCTCAGCTACTGATCTGTTCAATCGTTGGGCATCTTTTGAATTCAGTGTCATGGCATTTTAAACATTTTATGACAATTATTTCGAGACAGCCATGTACAGTATGCATTAATGAATCAATTATACAATGATACAATCAATTTGACTTTGTTTTTACCAATCTAACTACAAAAGAACAATGGTAATAATTTATTTGAAAGGTAAATCTCTATTAATAAATTGTGTAAGTCAATATGTAGCCTAGGTCTATTCATAATACAGGTGAATGCATATTATTCAATAGGAGTGTGTGCATGCGTTGAGTTATTGAGRTTGTTTTAGATGGTTTCATGGGGCTACAGATGACAAACAATCCCTTCCATTTAGGACTTATTTCATTGGCTACTGCTAGGAGAACATATAGTTTTATTGCACTGATCAACAACATTTGAATATAATCTCTTATTTTATAAAAATGCGTGCGGTCTCTTTAAGAAAGTAAGGACATCATTTGCAGAGGCTGTGAATGTGTCTGTGGAATCTGATTTTGTGGCTATGGAATCTAGTGGAAACCAGACCTGAGGCAAGGGAGACGAAGAAGTGAATGAGTTTTTGGTGGTGAGGGAGACGGAGTGAATTAATTAAGGTTTTGGTGACAATCAGCTTTGAAATCAGCATATTTTGTGTTATGGTTTGCATATTATCACAAACAAAGCACTAGGGTAGTGAACTGAGGGTGCTTCAGCTGTAAACTAGCTAGGAAACCTACAATTAAAGTTGGAAGCTACCGTTATTGTCTTGCATTGTATAAGTGTTCTAGCCTGTATGGACATTGTTTTGTGAACATTAATGAACAGTCTCAACCTTTCTACATGCCGTGTTGCAATATTCAAGTGTGTTAATTTCTGTGCAGCATGAGTGGGGAGCTAACAATGCAGCCCAGACAGCTCTAGCAATGAATCAGTAAGTAGAGCAGGCACTTTGCTCTATGCTCCATAAAGGGCTTGCGCTGATAGACAGACTTGATCCTCTCTATCACGTGAGACACATTTGACAGAGGTACCGAACGTAACAAAGATTCTAGTATACCGTTTCGGTATACGGTGCAACACAAGTGGCCACGCAGTCATGGGTGAATAAGGGGTATAGGAGGAGGCTGAGCATGCACCCCTGTGGGGCCCCCGTGTTGAGGATCAATGTGGCGGAGGTGTTGTTGCCAACTTTGGGTCGGCCCGTCAGGAAGTCCAGGATGAAGTTGCACAGGTAAGGGATTCAGACCCAGGGCACTAAGCTTAGTGATGAGCTTGGAGGGCACTATGATGTTGAAGGCTGAGCTGTAGGCTGAGCTGCTGTGGTTGAATGCATTGGTTCGGGCTTTCAGTTTTGCACGAATGTTGCCCTTTATCAACAGTTTCTGGTTTGGATAAGTTCTAATCGTCACTTATCCTCTTCCTGATGAATCCAGTCACTGAACACTTCAATATTATTCCCYGAGGCAACCCGGAACATATCCCAGTCCGTGTGATCAAAACAATCTTAAAATATAGATTCCAACGGTTAACAGTCCTTACCACGGGTGCTTCTTGAGTTTAACAAGTTTTTAGCAAGTTATTGCTACAAAATGTATGTTGAGTAACTCTCAATAATTGTCATTAAGGGGAATAGGTAGTTCAGCTACTTAGATAGAGAGGGGGAGCGGGTGATAGACCACTAAGGTGTGTTCTTTGGAGCTCTTCTTAAAAACAATCAACAAACCAATCAGGTCTTGAGCAGGAAGCTAACATGTGATCCGGGAGGTTACCACCTTATTAACCAGGCAATGGAAAAGAAGAGAGAGAGTGTGTGTGTGTGTGTGTGTGTGTGTGTGTGTGTGTGTGTGTGTGTGTGTGTGTGTGTGTGGTGTGTGTTGTGTGTGTGTGTGTGTGTGTGTGTGTGTGTGTGTGTGTGTGTGTGTGTGTGTGTGTGTGTGTGTGTGTGTGTGTGTGTGTGTGTGTGTGTTACAGCACCCAGGCCAAATGATCTGCTTTGTAAAAGGGCCTGACCTGACCCAAAAGCTCACAGGACCGAAAGACAGAAAGAGATTGAGAGGGAGGGCAATACTGAAATACAGTGCAGGCATGGTGCCATGTTGTCTATGACAAGGCTTAGACACATTTTTAGATTTACCAAGCATTCTTTGTAAATCTTACCGTTAGTGTGTGTGCATCTGTGCGTGCCTGAGAGCGTGCAAGCATGCACATACACACACACACACACACACCACACACCACACACCACACACACACACACACACACACCACACACACACACACCAACACACACACACACACACACACACACACACACACACACACACACACACACACACACACACACACACACACACACACACACGTGAAGGCATATGTACCTCTGCCTTTGTGTATATCTGATTATGGTCCCTGATTCGGAGTGACAGTGTGCAGATTGAGTTGCACAGCCTCTCTAATTCTCTCTATTAATGAGCAACGCTCCACACTGCGCGCCGGCCCATCTATTAATCACAATTTGTCATCTGCCTCATGCTCCCTCCCTCCCTCCCTCCCTCCCTCCCTCCTCCCTCCTCCACTCCCGTCCTGCCTTCTCTCTCACTCTCTCCATCCCTTGCTCTCCACATCTTGTCCCCACCTTGCCTCCTCTCTCCAACCAAATATGTCTGCTTTTCTTCTCAACATCTATTCTCTGTCCCTCAGTCTCAGTCTCTTTTCTTGTGTTCATTCATCTCAGTCTCAGTCTTTGTCTCTGTGTTCATTCATCTCAGTCTCAGTCTTTGTCTCTGTGTTCATTCATCTCAGTCTCAGTCTTAGTCTCTGTGTTCATTCATCTCAGTCTCAATCTTAGTCTCTGTGTTTCATTCATCTTCAGTCTCAGTCTTTGTCTCTGTGTTCATTCATCTCAGTCTCAGTCTTGGTCTCTGTGTTCATTCATCTCAGTCTCAATCTTAGTCTCTGTGTTCATTCATCTCAGCCTCAATCTTTGCCTCTGTGTTCATTCATCCCATTCTATCCTATACCATCTCATCTCTCCTCTTCTTCCAGTTTGTCCATTCTTTCCTTCTCTCCCTCCATTTTTCTCTCCTCTTTCACACATCTCTTTTTCCCTTCTGTCTGCCCATCCCTTGCTCTTACTTCTTCTCAGCTGGGGAATATGGTCAAGCATACTGAAGAGGTTTCTCACTGAAATTTCACATGTTAATTCTGCTGACACTCTCAAGGTTAAGCAAACTGTTTCACACCAGCAAAATGATTTATCGGCCCAATTCATGCCTGTATTGATACTCTGTAATTACATATTTTGTCATTTGTAGTTGTTGTTTGGCAAAATGAAAATATTGAACAGTATGGAAGGGGCGACTGGTATTGGGTGTATTGCGCCGTTCTTTTATGTTGTTGCTGATGAGTGTCCTGTGTCATACAGTCATTATTGTTGAATGGACATATCACAATAAAAAGTGTGTAATGCAAGGGTAAGGTAGAGTATTTGAATTTACAGAGCTCTGGGTAACCAGAGTGCATGTGTTTGGTTTTACAAGGAGATTAAAACAGGGAAAATTCGGGTAGTAAAACAAGGAAAAACTGGGACATTTCGCCGGTCCCCACAAGGAAAATACTTTTTTAGGCTCAGGGGTTAGGTTTAGGGTTACAGTTAGGGTTAGAATTATGGTTAGGGTAAGAATTAGTGTTAGGAGTTAAGGTTAGGGTTAAGGTTAGGTTAAGGGTTAGGTTTAGAGTTAGAGGTAGGGAAAATAGGATTTTGAATGAGAATCAATTGTTTGGTCCACCAAGGATAGTAAAACAAACATGTGTGTGTGTGGTGTGTGTGTGTGTGTGTGGTGTGTGTGTGTGTGTGTGTGTGTGTGTGTGTGGTGTTGTGTGTGTGTGGTGTGTGTGTGTGTGTGTGTGGTGTGTGTGTGTGTATGTGGTGTGTGTGTGTGTGTGTGTGTGGTGTGTGTGGTGTGTGTGTGTGGTTGTGTGTGGTGTGTGTGTGTGTGTGTGTGGTGTGTGTGTTGTGTTGTGTGTGTGTGTGTGGGGGGGGGGGGGTAGTAGTGTGGACAGGTGGAGCCTTGTATTTTACTGGTATACACCGCAGTATTTACATCAGTACCTCAAGCTTGCAAGATACAGTATGCAGCTTTCAATACATGCATGGGGGCTTATAAAATACTATATAAGATTTGTCAGTGTGTGTGTGACTGTGTGTGTATGAAAGAGAGTGGAAAACAGTGGGAGAGAGTGCCCTGTACAGTTCATTACCAATTGATCAAAGGTATCTACTGAATCCCTCCAAAACAATTTGTATCAGACATGTTCAACTTCCACCCCCCCGTAGTGAAGTATTAATTAAAACTCTCTTGTCTCGCCAACCCTCCCCCTCCCTCCCTACTCATACCCCCAAAATATATGTCTGCTATATGGATAGACACGAGAGGCGAGGCAGAGGGGACACATAGAGAGGGATATGAAGAGAAAAAGACAATGCAAGAGTGAGAAGAAATGGAATGGATAAAGAAATGGAGAGAAAGCTGAAACTCTTAATGCAATTCCTTTATTCTAATCACAATATTTATTTGTTACCTGAAATGGTCAGGTATTGATTTMAACCTATTTCTTCCCCTTATTAAATTCTGTCATTATTTTGTGTATTGTACTGCTTTGGCAACATTGGATCATGCCTTTCATGCCAATAAAGCCTATTTGAATGTCAAAGCGGTAGGGTGATTGAGAAGAGAGGGAAAAGGGCCAGTTTGTATTTTCAATAGACTATTCATGCTGCGGCCATGATTGTTCTAACTCCAGGCCAGGAGTCAGGAAGCGGAAGTGCTCCGTTGAAGTATGTAGAACAGCTCAACCTTTCCTCAAGTTCAACCTTTAAACTACAGTAACAGATAACTAATAAACCAACCAAGGGAAGTAACATGTCATCTATATGCAAACCCTAGCCAACGGCTGATTTAATGATCAATACATTGATTTAGCATGAATATAGCTGCACAAGATGTATAACACCATTCAGATCCTCCCTGTGAATGCGGTCTATGACACAGTTTTACAGTGCTGTTATAGGTGTGTACGATTTCCTCATATACAGTACTGAGCTGGCCTCCGACTGTAACCCTTTCTTGACCTTTAGTGACAGCCACGAGGCTGCACTAATGGCTGATCAAATTTACTTTTTTAGTGTGTGTGAACATGGGAGAGAGAGAGAGACAATGTCGTCTTTAAAGGCTGATGTCAGTGACATGTATATTGAGTCACTGGGACGATAAACCGAAAATTATCGACACCGACCATACCGATCACTTATCATAGGCATTTTGCTGATATCGTTCATTACAATAAGTAGCCTATACTAGAGAAATGTGAAATTTTGAAATGAAATAAGTTTTCTAATATGGGTGTTAATGGGACAATTGATGGCTGTAGTAGTAGTTTAAAGGATAATACAAAAAACTGTGGCGCACATTATTGTTATAAACGTATCATTCTATTCATTGTTATCGCCTCAAATATGGATTTTAGTCCATATTGCCAAGCTGTACTACTTAACTTGGGTCTCAGCCCACTCACACTCCTAAAGCAACACACCACTTCAGCCCACACAGAGGTTTAGGGATGTGTGTGAAACAGCACTGGTGTTTGGGGGTTTAAACAAAAAAAAATGTACTGATTTTCATGTGCAAATGTCAGTCATGAGCAATCAGAGATCTACCATTCTGGAGGAGGCGGACACACACACACACACGCACAACACACGCACACACACGCACCACAACACGCACCACACACGCACACACACGCCACACGCACGCACGGACACACACACACACACACACACACACACACACACACACACACACCACACACACACACACACACACACACACACACACACACACACACACACACACACACACATACACATACACACACACACACACCCACACACACACACACACACACACACACACACACACACACACACACACACACACACACACACACACCACACACACACACAATGTACAGCCCGAAGGGAGAATTGTGTGCTGAATAATTGAAAAGACCCACTCCTCTCGCTGTTCACAGGTCACAACCTTTCTAAAACCGATGACAGGAGATGTATCCCCTGACCCCCTCCAGTTCTCTCAAGTACGTCTTATTCACTGGAACTAATACCACCCACTCAGGGAGTAGCCTGAACTGGAACCCCTCTTTTAATTGACATTATGTATGCGCCCTAAATACCAGCCTTATGCACATGCATGAGCTTTACATACACTTTACAGGTTGATATTGGTGTTGTTGCCAAAGAGAGAGAATGTGAATAAAATACAATTTTGAAAGAGTTCAAAGATAAGAATCTTAAGGTTGGACATAACAAACAGAGAGAAGAAAGCAGAGAAGGCACCAACCCGTGGACGAAGGACAGAAAGACAGCAGGGGAAGAGTGTTGGATCATCCACCAGATGACAAGGGCAGCAGAGAGAAGAGAGGAGAGAGGAGAGTAGAGCCGAGACATGCCGTCCCTTTTTTTTAGCTCTTAAAACCATGCTGTCCATGCCAATGCATCACTGCCAGACAACACCTCCTCCTATCCCCACTACAGACGACAAGACATGACAGCCTGTCTCAATACTGGACAGTACTCACCAACACACACCACACCACACGCAGACACGCACACACACCAGACACACACACGCAGACACGCACACACACGCAGACACACACATACACGCAGACACGCACACACACATGCAGATGCAGACACACACACATACACATGCAGGCCACACATACAGACACAGAGGGATCGTTCCCATAAACTAAAGGGGCATGTGACACAGTAGTGGTGCGTGAGTGAAATCACTGGGGAAGCCACTGGGGAAGCCAAGCCAGTAAAAAAGCCCTATTACAACCTACGTTGTGATAATTGCGGCTTTTGCTCTAAAACCCATTCATTCATACACCACCGTGATATACRGTAGGCCTACAATAAGTCTGTGACAACAAAAAGACAACAGTCACACAGTTTCYGAATAAATTCAACCACACATACGTTTGTTTCATCACAAAACCGGAGAGCAACAAAGCAAATATTGCACGTAACAAACATTTATATGACATGCATCATGGTCACACAAGTTCATGTTTTGGACAGTTTACTAAATGACTACTGATTTAGAACCACAGAGTTACCGCAAGTCAGCACAAAGACAACAGGAGCACTGCCTCCGCTATTCCAGCACCATTTCAACATAAACATTTAAACATCATCAAATCAACAAGGCTATATATGCTTATTTTAATKAATCAAATCAAATCAAATTTATTTATATAGCCCTTCGTACATCAGCTGATATCTCAAAGTGCTGTACAGAAACCCAGCCTAAAACCCCAAACAGCAAGCAATACATGTGTAGAAGCACGGTGGCTAGGAAAAACTCCCTAGAAAGGCCAAAACCTAGGAAGAAACCTAGAGAGGAACCAGGCTATGAGGGGTGGCCAGTCCTCTTCTGGCTGTGCCGGGTGGAGATTATAACAGACCATGGCCAAGATGTTCAAATGTTCATAAATGACCAGTAATACACTGAAAACAAACTTAAAGACACCAAAAACAATTTAGTCCAAACAATGTTACTAATTATTATGTGGCTGTCCATGGTACCGATTTCTGTGTGTGTGTGCGTGCGTGCGCAAGTTAAAAAACAATTGTGAATCTTTCATGTTGGCAAAACAGTCTATGGCTCTGTATGCTCTTAGTTTTTGTTTTCATAGACTACCTAGCCTAAATGCTTGTTAGCCTAACTTCCTAACTTCTCTGCAGCACTCCACCAATCAGGCCTTTATGGTAGAGTGGCCAGACGGAAGCCACTGCTCAGTTAAAAGCACATGACAGCCTGCTTGGAGTTTGCCAAAAGGGATTAAAGGACTCTCAGACCAGGAGAAACAAGATTCTCTGGTCTGATGAAACTAAGATTGAACTCTTTGGCCTGAATGCCAAGCGTCACATCTGGAGGAAACCTGGCACCATCCCTACGGTGAAGCATGGTGGTGGCAGCGTCATGCTGTGGGGATGTTTTTCAGTGGCAGGGACTGGGAGTCAGGATCGAGGGAAAGATGAACGGAGCAAAGTACAGAGAGATCCTTGATGAAAATCTGCTCCAGAGCGTTCAGGATCTCAGAATGGGGCGAAGGTTCACCTTCCAACAGGACAAAGGCCCTAAGCACACAGCCAAGACAACACAGGAATGGCTTTGGGACAAGTCTCTGAATGTCCTTCAGTYGCCCAGTCAGAGCCCGGACTTGAACCCGATTGAACATCTCTGGAGAGACCTGAAAATAGCTGTGCAGCGACGCTCCCCATCCAACCTGACAGAGCTTGAGAGGATCTGCAGAGAAAAATTTAAGAAACTCCCCAAATACAGGTGTGCCAAGCTTGTTGCGTTATACCCAAGAAGACTTGAGGCTGTAATCGCTGCCAAAGGTGCTTCAACAAAGTACTGCGTAAAGTGTCTATTAATACTTATGCAAATGTGATATTTCAGTTTTTWATTTGTAATACATTTTCAAAAAAATCTAAAAAACTGTTTTTGCTTTGTCATTTTGGGGTATTGTGTGTAGATTTAATCCATTTTAGAATAAGGCTGTAATGTAACAAAATGTGGAAAAAGTCAAGGGGTCTGAATACTTTCCCGAATGCACTGTATCTTTAGGAAGTCCTTTAATTTAAATGGATGTCCTCTCCCTGAGACCCCCCTCACCACCACCCTGTGATTCCCATTCGGAAAGCCCTATATTGTCTTGTCAACACAAGCAAGGCTGTAACACACACACACTGTGCCCAAACACACTCTGTGGGCCACTCTAGATAAATATCCATATTATCTTCTCCATGTACTGAGGCTAACTGGCCATCCATCTTCCTTTATTAGGCTTAAATGTGCAATATCAGTGTGTGAAAAGCCATCCATCTCAGTATCTGTCAGTTTCTCACAGTGATCCTTCCATTCTGGCTCTACCCTGCTGTCTGTCTGTCTGTCTGTCTGTCTGTCTGTCAGGTTTGTCTGTCGTTCTGTTGGTTGTCGTGTCTGTGGTCTGTCTGGGCGGTCGGTGGTCGGTCGTCGGTCGGTCGGTCGGTCGGTTTGTCCCAGACTACTAGCTTTGGTAAACAAGAAGCGCTCAGCACAATTACAGTAACATCTTTCTCTCTCCTACAATTTTATTCCTCTCCCACACTATTCCCCCGCCACCCTGTCTTTCACTTTCCTCTGGCTTGTCGTTTCTCTCTCTCTTTCTCTCTTGCTTTTCTCTTCTCTCTCTCTCTCTCTCTCTCTCTCTCTCTCTCTCTCTCTCTCCACATAGCGAGTAGTGAGGTGGCCTCGTTTGTTTTTATCTTGCGGCTAACAAGCTCTCATTTAGCCTCTGCTGGGCAGGAATGGCTTGGTAGACCTATCAATTTTCAGAGCAGTGTTTGTGTGTGTGTATTATGCTGTACTGAGACATCACCAATTGTACACCAGCAGAGAAAGATCAGGGTCAATAGAATAAATAGCATCATTACAACACCATACATTGTGGAAGCCTAACGAGATTGCCTTTGCCCTATAGAAAACAATGAGAGAGAGAGAGAGATTGGCAGACTGACAGATGGAGAGGCAGAGAGAAAAGAAATAGTGATTTAAGTTTAATTTTAATGCAAAATTGCACTAGTCCTTCACTCCCTACTACATGGCCGTGTTTAAATTCTTCCACCCACATCCTAAAGCTTCTGGTAATGGGAGAGAAGCACAGTCCCCGTTAATGGTTAATTGTAGAATGTACAGTGCTTTTGGAAAGCATTCAGACATCTTGACTTTTTCCACATTTTGTTCTTACGTTACAGCCTTATTCTGAAATTGATTAAATTGTTTTTTCCCTCATCAATCTACACACAATCTACACACAATACCCCATAATGACAAAGCAATGTATAATGTTTTTGGGGAAATATCACATTTCCATAWGTATTCAGACCATTTGCTATGCGACTCGAAATTGAGCTCAGGCGCATCCTGTTTCCATTGATCATCCTTTAGATATTTCTACAACTTGATTGGAGTCCACCTGTGATAAATTCAATTGATTAGAAATTATTTGGAAAGGCACACACCTGTCTATATAGAAAAGATTGTGTTGGATTGTGTTGAGGCACAGATCTGGAGAAGGGTACTAAAAATGTCTGCAGCATTGTAGGTCCCCAAGAACACAGTGGCCTGCATCATTCTTAAATGGAAGAAGTTTAGAACCACCAAGACTCTTCCTAGAGCCAGACGACTGGCCAAAATTAGCATCGGGGGAGAAGGGCCTTGGAACCCGATGGTCACTCTGACAGAGCTCCTGAGTTCCTTTGTGGAGATGGGAGAACCTTCCAGAAGGACAACCATGTCTGCAGCACTCCACCAATCAGGCCTTTATGGTAGAGTGGCTACATGGAAGCCACTCCTCAGTAAAAGGCACATAACAGTCCGCTTGGAGTTTGCCAAAAGGCACCTATTTTTTATTTAACTAGGAAAGTCAGTTAAGAACACATTCTTATTTACAATGACGGCCTACTGGGGAACAATGGGTTAACTGCCTTGTTCAGGGGAAGAACAACAGATTTTTACCTTGTCAGCTCTGGGATTCAATCCAGCAACCTTTCAGTTACTGGCCCAACGCTCTACCCACTAGGCTACCTGCCGCTACCTAAATGACTKTCAGACCATGAGAAACAATATTCTTTGTTCTAATGAAACTAAGATTGAACTCTTTGGCCTGAATGCCAAGCGTCACGTCTGGAGGAAAACTGACACCATCCCTACGGTGAAGCATGGTGGTGGCAGCATCATGCTGTGGGGATGTTTTTCAGTGGCAGGGACTGGGAGACTAGTCAGAATCGAGGGAAAGATGAAATGAGCAAAGTACAGAGCGATCCTTGATGAAAACCTGCTCCAGAGCGCTCAAGACCTCAGACTGGGGGSGAAGATTCACCTTCCAACAGGACAARYACCCTAAACACACAGCCAAGACAACACAGGAGTGTTTTTGGGACAAGTCTCTGAATGTCCTTGAGTGGCCCAGTCAGAGCCCGGATTTGAACAGGATTGAACATCTCTGGAGTGATCTGAAAATAGCTGTGCAGCAARGCTCCCCATCCAACCTGACAGAGCTTGAGAGGATCTGCAGAGAAGAATGGGAGAAACTCCCCAAATACAGGTGTGCCAAGCTTGTTGTGTCATACCCAATAAGACTTGAGGTTGTAATCAATGCCAGAGGTGCTTCAACAAAGTACTGAGTAAGGGTCTGAATACTTAATGTAAATATGATATTTCAGTGTTTTGTTTTTAATACATTTGCAAACATTTCTAAAAACCTGTTTTTGCTTGACTTTTAGATTGATGAGGGGAAAAAAACTATTTAATACATTAATACAAGGCTGTAATGTAACAAAATGTGGAAAAAGTCAAAGGGTCTGAATACTTTCTGAAGGCATTGTACAGTATTTCCCAAGTTAATATTCCTTTCAGTCACGTAACTGCTTTTGACTTTCAGATACACCCCTTTAAATGGCGTGGCATACCACTGATACTCCTTTCACAGTCTAGCACTAGTCCAACATTTTTATTTTGTGTTTTTACATGTTGGCTTTCGTAACTAGTTATTGATCTAGTGCAGGGGTATTCAACAGTGAAAATATTGAGAAAAAAAAGGTGTTCAAAATAATGTTTTTATTAATATCGCTAGCAACAACAGAATAAACAAATGTTGCTGTCACGACTTCTGCCGATGTCGATGCCTCTCCTTGTTCGGGTGGTGCTCGGCGGTCCACGTCACCGGTCTTCCTACACACCTGGTTTCAATCCCATTCATTACCTGTTGTGTATTTAACCCTCTGTTTCCCATCATGTCTTTGTCAAATATTGTTTTATGTTCAGTGTCGTGTTGTTTGTATTTGGTGCGCGACGGGTCCTCGTACCCAATTTGTTTCATTTGTATTTATGGTTTTGGAGTTATGTTTTTTTAATTGAATTACTCTATTTTACCAAGTTTAATTCTCCTGCGCCTGACTTCCCTGCCACCTATACACACGAATTGTGACAGTTGCATTCCATACCTACAGTAGAAAATATGAGAATATCTTATTTCTAATTATGTCAACTTTATTTCTTGAATAAAGTTAAGCAAATTACACTCCTTGGAGCCAATTACACAGCTGCTCTTAGCGAAAATGTGTTTGGAGTTACCTTTCTAGCTAATTGGCTATGTCAGAGTTTACACTTCCTCTTCCAATTATAATGTGGGGAGGTCAAAATAATGAAAAACTATCTACCAAATCTATTCCTTTTAAAATGTTGATTATTTTTTKATTCACCTGATGGTAAGACAATACGTGAAATGTAATTTTTTTTGCAAATGTAGGATGGGGGTCCCTGGGTCGCCCGTTTTCCAGGGGGATCCATGGAAAAGAAAAGGTTGAAGACCCCTGATCTAGAGGGTTGATCACTTTGAGATACTTTTTTGTTGTCGCATTAAGCAAGGATCAAAGACTCCATTAATGGTTTAAATGTCCCCAACTGCTACTGATTTGTAATTATTACTTAACGAGAGCAAATTACCATTTTGTGCCATTTTGCGAGTGTCATTGACTGAACCGTGACACATTTAGGCCTATTTGTCACTTATTAGTTTGTGTGTGTGCATGCGTTCATGTGGCGTCTAAGTGTATTTTCAGCATGGTGTGTGTATTTGAAATGGTAACTTGTGACATGAAGATCTCATCTTCTCCCCCTCTTCTAATTTCCCCCCTTTTCATCAGATTCTCACTATTTCTCCTCTCCCTGGTATGTCATTCCTGTAAAGCCAAGTTTTAATATTTAAATGCACAATTTCCTTCATTGAGTTGAAGCTTAGTGTATCTAAGGAGGGTTTGAATGATGGCTATAAACTGCAAAGAAGAGACACATGATTTAATAAATATATCGAAAGCGCTTAGCGGGTGACTTATCTTCCCTGCATTCACAGGCATAACAGTAAATCGCAAACGACCCAAGTTCCTCCCTCTCTCTTTCTTTCTCTTCATCTATCTTTCCAGTGACACCATTTCTCCATTCCTCCTAGTCTGCAGTGTAACTCTTTTAGCAGAATAATGAGTTTGGTGTCTGTAACTTCATTTTAGGATACAGCCGATGTCATCAACTGTTGACTTATTTATCTATTTGCATATGCATGTGATCTAGTCTTCATATCAGATCTTTCTGATGTTGCATTCCCCTTTCAACATGTCAAACAACACACATACAACATATAGCAGCATTTCCCCCTGGTTTCTGAGTTTTCCTAGTTTTTTTAAGGTTTCACTGTCACGATCGTCTTCGGGAGAAAGAGGGGAGGACCAAGGCGCAGCGTGAAATGAATACATTCTTCTATTTATTAAAGAAGAAATGAAGAACACTTGACAAACTTACAAAACAACAAACGAACGTGACGCTATATATAAACAGTGCAGACACAAGCAACTAACATATAGACAATAACCCACAACCCACAATACAAAACAGGCTACCTAAATATGGTTCCCAATCAGAGACAACGCAAAACACCTGTCTCTGATTGAGAACCATATCAGGCCAAACACATAGAAATAMACAAACCAGACATACAACATAGAATGCCCACTCAGATCACACCCTGACCAAACAAAACATATAAACATACAAAGCAAACTATGGTCAGGGCGTGACATTCACTCTCAAAATCATACTTTATTTAAATAGACAAACTACAAAAATGTAATGTTCTAAGTCTACAACAATCCTTAAACCACATCAGAAAACCACTTTTGAGGTCTGGGAACAATCAACAACAAAAAGTTGGTTAGTGTAGTTGCCCTTTAATTCAATTGTGTGCCTAGCAAGTTACCTTTGTGTTTTACTAGCAGTGTTTTTATGTAAAGTGTAGACTACATGTAATAGCAGAGTTTTCAAATCACAGCTTACAAATAATCATGATGTCAACATTGCATTGTGAACTATTTTTTGGAAAGCCTTTAGAAATGTTCATTCAAACAGTGCATTATGACTGAATTGCACATCGTAAAGACTCAACCAAGACTTCGGACCTGCATACCCATTGCTGTTTGAATAAATCTTGATAATAAAAAATAAAAGCAAATTGTGAACAAAAAACTAACGTAAACAGCAAAACATTTTATTGGCACCCTAGTGACCAATAAGAAATCGGTGTCACATTGCCAAGTCAAAGAGTCGCAAACGTTTTGGTCGCAGTTTTGAGCCATGATTTGTCACAAGCATAAAGTGCATTCGGACAGTATTCAGACCCCTTGACCTTTTACCTTACAACCTCACTCTAAAATGGATTAATAAAACAACAACTGGTTGTATAGGGCTTTCCGAATGGGAATCACAGGGTGGTGGTGAGCGGGGTCTCAGGGAGAGGACATCCATTTGAATTAAAGGACTTCCTGAAGATACAGTGCTTTCGGGTAAGTATTCAGACCCCTTGACTTTTTCCACATTTTGTTACATTACAGCCTTATTCTAAAATTGATTAAATCTACACACAATACCCCATAATGACAAAGCAAAAACTGTTTTTTCTATTTTTTGCAAATGTAATACAAATAAAAAACTGAAATATCACATTGACATAAGTATTCAGAACCTTTACTCAGTACTTTGTTGAAGCACCTTTGGCAGCGATTACAGTGTGTTCCTGGGTATGAAGCTACAAGCTTGGCACACTTGTATTTGGGGAGTTTCTCCCATTCTTCTCTGCAGATCCATTTCAGCTCTGTCGGGTTGGATGGGCAGCATCGCTGCACAGCTATTTTCAGGTCTCTCCAGAGATGTTCAATCGGGTTCAAGTCCAGGCTCTGACTGGGCCACTCAAGGACATTCAGAGACTTGTCCCGAAGCCACTGCTGCGTTGTCTTGGCTGTGTGCTTGGGGTCATTGTCCTGTTGGAAGGTGAACCTTCGCCCCAGCCTGAGGTCTTGAGCGCTCTGGAGCAGGTTTTCATCATGATTATCTCTGTACTTTGCTCATTTCATCTTTCCCTGACTAGTCTCCTAGTCCCTGCCACTGAAAAACATCGCCACAGCATGATGCTGCCACCACCATGCTTCACTGTAGGGATGGTGCCAGGTTTCCTCCAGATGTGACGCTTGGCATTCAGGCCAAAGAGTTCAATTTTGGTGTCATCAGACCAGAAAATCTTGTTTCTCCTGGTCTGAGAGTCCTATAGGTGCCTTTCGGTAAATTCCAAGCAGGCTGTCATGTGCCTTTTACTGGCTTCCGTCTGGCCACTCTACCATAAAGGCCTAATTGGTGGAGTGATGCAGAGCTGGTTGTCTTTCTGTAAGTTTCTCCCATCTCCACAGAGGAACTCTGGAGCTCTGTCAGAGTGACCATCGGGTTCTTGGTCACCTCCCTGACCAATGCCCTTCTCCCCCAATTGCTCAGTTTGGCTGGGCGGCCAGCTTTAGGAAGATTCTTGGTGGTTCCATTTAAGATTGATGGAGGCCACTGTGTTCTTGGGGACATTCAATGTTGCAGAAATGTTTTGGTACCCTTCCCCAGGTCTGTGCCTCGACACCATCCTGTCTCGGAGCTCTACGGACAATTAGTTCGACCTCATGGCTTGGTTTTGGCTCTTACATGTACTGTCAACTGTGGGACCTTATATAGGCAGGTGTGTGCCTTTCCAAATTATGTCCAGTCAATTAAATTTACTACAGGTGGACTCCAATCAAGTTGTAGAAACATCTCAAGGATGATCAATGGAAACAGGATGCACCTGAGCTCAATTCCGAGTCTGATAGCAAAGGGTGAGAATAGTTATGTAAAGAAGGTATTTCTGTGTTGTATTTTTAATACATTTTCTAAAATTTCTAAAAACCTTCTTTCGATTTCTTATTATGAGGTATTGTGTGTAGATTGATGAGGGAAAAATAATAATTGAATCAATTTTCGAATAAGGCTGTAATGTAACAAAATTTGGAAAAATTCAAGGGGTCTGAATACTTTCTGAATGCACTGTACTTTTTCTACATGTGCCAATGTCACGACTTCCGTCGAAGTTGGTGCCTCTCCTTGTTCGGGCGGCGTTCGGCGGTTGTCGTCACCGGCTTTCTAGCTGCCACGATCTACATTTCTTTTTCTATGTTGTTTTGTTTTGATTGTACACACCTGGTTCCCATTACGTTAATATTATTTTCCCTATTTAACCCTCTGGTTTAACCCTCTGGTTCCCAATATGTTTTGTGCGTGTGTGATCCTTGTTGAGTGTTAGAATGCTGTGTTATGGTGAGTTTTTCCCTGCGTGGAATTTATGGTTGTTTCTTTTCGAGTAAAGTACGTTATTTTACTCAGTTCTGTGTCCTGCGCCTGACTCCGTCCTTACCGCTGCACACTGACACTTGACAGCCAATAACTGGGTAATTCCACGAAATGCGTTCCTTCTGAGTCCCTTTGATATTTTAACCTCTTGGCGCACAGATCACTTTAACGGAATCATTTTCGTAAACAACCGCTGAATTGCAGAGCGCCAAATTCAAAAGAAATGTGTGAAATATACCAAAACACAGCTTAGCTTGTTGWTAATCCACCTATCGTGTCAGATTTTGAAAATATGCTTTACAGCGAAAGCAATCCAAGCGTTTGTGAGTTTATCGATCACTAGACAAAACATTACGAACAGCTAGCAGCAATGTAGATTGGTCACGAAAGCCAGAAAAGCAATCAAATTAATCGCTTACCTTTGATGATCTTCGGATGTTTGCACTCACGAGACTCCCAGTTACACAATAAATGTTCCTTTTGTTCGATAAATATTATTTTTATATCCAAAAACCTCCATTTGGTTGGTGCGTTATGTTCAGAAATCAACAGGCTCGAGCAGTCATGAAGGGCAAACGAAAATTCCAAATAGTATCCGTAAAGTTCGTAGTAACATATCAAACATTTTTTATAATCAATCCTCAGGTTGTTTTTAACATAAATTATCGATAATATTTCAACCGGACGGTAAACTATTCAATAACAAATGTCGAGCTACAACTTTCGCGCGCATGAACTAATGGAAGGACATCCGTCTATCCACTGACACGTTTTGATAAATCTCGCTCATTTTTCAGAATAAAAGCTTGAAACTATGTCTAAAGACTGTTCACACCCTGTGGAAGCCATTGAAAAAGGAATCTGGTTGATATCCCTTTAAATGGAGGAAAGGCAGGCAATGGAACAGGGATTTTCCAAAATAAGAGACACCTCCGGGTTGGATTTCCTCAGGTTTTCACCTGCAAAATCAGTTCTGTTATACTCACAGACAATATTTTGACAGTGTTGGAAACGTTAGAGTGTTTTCTATCCTAATATGTCAATTATATGCATATTCTAGCATCTGGGCCTGAGAAATAGGCAGCATACATTGGGAACGTTATTTTTTCCAAACATAAAGATTCTGCCCCCTAGCTTCAAGAGGTTTTAAGTAGAAATTGTGCACAAATATTTTAAAAGCCTGTTAMATTTTAAATTAAGTGCCCTTTAATATAGGCCATATGGAGAATTCAATAACTCTGATTTTCAATATGAATAAAGATTCAGCATTTTGACACATCCCGCAAGGAAAATTTTAACGGACTTAACCCCAAAATTTCTCCATCATTGTAAAGCCCTGGCTTTTTTGTTGCTTTGACAGTAATTTCTGAAGAGTATTATTTATTTCATGTGATTAGTGACTCATTTACGTTTCCCACTCATTTTAAGGTCAACCCTGTTATGTGAACTGAACTCTCTTTTTAATATTGTGAACCTATTCCTTTTCAAATATTTTTTTCTAAAGAAACATTGGGCATCTAATAGTGAAATCATGGTGTAAAAGCAGGTGACCTGGTTCTACTATTTTTTGCAATTTTCTAGTGTTTTGTGGTGTAAAACTGAGCGGTAAAGTATAACCCATCAACATTTTTACCCATAGATAGATAGGCTAGAAAGTTTTAACAATTACATTTATTTTTGTGAAGAATGCATTAAATGGCCCCTCCCTGTTAAACACAACAAGCTTCCATTCACCCTGTCACAAGGAGATTTAAGGCTGATTTAAGATGAAATCATCAACCCTGTTACGAACAAACCTGTTACTATATTTTGCACTTAATAGGCACGTACTATATTTTTTTTACCTCAGGAAAACTTGTTTTTTATTAAGTTGAACATGTTCCTTTAATGACAGAATGTTAAAATTAGGTGAAATCAAAAAGTTGGTGGAACAAATCCAACTGTGAATATCCCATTTACTGTATAGTGTAAAAAGAGTGAATGAATAATGCATGCCTAGCGTAGCTGTCCATATTCATGGCTGGCTTTATGACTGGCTTTAGACTCAGAGGCTATGAATCATTAATTGACGCTGATTAAAGTTTGCCGTTAATTAACCCTCACCCTCTCACAGTAATGAGGGTCACTGACTGCCCCCCATCTCATCACACCCTCATGTCTCTATTCTTGTCCCTGTAATTATATTTTGATAACTCATTGATACACCGTGTGTGTGTGTGTGTGTGTGTGTGTGTGTGTGTGTGTGTGTGTGTGTGTGTGTGTGTGTGTGTGTGTGTGTGTGTGTGTGTGTGTGTGTTGTGTGTGTGGTTGTGTGTGTGTGTGTGTGTGTGTGTGTGTGTGTGTGTGTGTGTGTGGTCAAACTGGGTGACAAACATCTATGGAAAACAGCAGGTTATGTGTAACATGTACACTGAGTGTACAAAACATTAGGAACACCTGCTCTTTCCATGACATAGACTGACCAGGTGAATCCAGGTCATCCCGTATTGATGTCATCTGTTAAATCCAGTTCAATGAGTGTAGATGAAGGGGAGGACACAGGTCAAAGAATGATTTTTAAGCCTTGAAACAATTGAGACATGGATTGTGTATGTGTGCCATTCAGAGGGTGAATGGGCAAGAGAAAATATTTATGTCCCTTTGAAGGGGGCATGGTAGTATGTGTGTAACGCTCTGGGTGTCGGGGGGGGTGTGAAGTCAGGCGCAGGAACAACAGAGAGTTCAATACAGTGCTTTTAATGCACAARCGGCAAACAATGTCCACYCGGAAATACTGGGTGTAACAAACAAATGTCCCATACACGGAGGACAAAAACCCAGTCCAAAATACAATCGATGAACGAAATACGTTCATCTACTCCCGAATCCAAAATTACAACTGAACACTTACAAATACAAAAAAACAACGAACGTGACAAAACCGAAAACAGTCCCGTGTGGCACGAACACTGACACGAGATACAAACACCCACAAAACACACGTGAAACCCCGGCTGCCTTWGTATGATTCTCAATCAGGGACAATGATTGACAGCTGCCTCTGATTGAGAATCATACCAGGCCGAACACAAAATCCCAACATAGAAAATCACACATAGACAAACCCACCCAACTCACGCCCTGACCAACTAAATAAATACAAGACAAAAGAAAACAGGTCAGGAACGTGACAATGTGCCAMATGCATCGGTTTGAGTATGTCAAGAATTGCAACGCTGCTGGGTTTTTCACTCTCAACAGTTTCCTGTGTGAATCAAGAATGGTCCACCATTCAAAGGACATCCAGCCAACATGACAACTGTGGAAGCATGGTAGTCAACATTGGCCGGCATCCCTGTGGAATGCTTTCGACACCTTGTAGAGTCCACGCCCCGACGAATTGAGGCTCTTCTGAGGGCAAAAGGGGGTGGAACTCAATATTAGGAAGGTGTTCCTAATATTTTGCGCACTCAGTGTATACACACACATGCAACACTGCTCTGAATACTACATCACCTAAAAACTCAGTTTTTACATTTTCATTCTAGTTCTCTAATCTCTTCAGAATTCTCACCACATGTATGTGACTATACAGTACAATTGCATCTATTTGAAAAGTGTGTGTGTGTGTAATTGCCGTGACGAGACAAGATGTTGAGAGCTCACTATGCGTGGAATCAGAGCGCTTGAACGCTCCACAGATGGCCCGGAGAGAGGAGGAACTAGGGAGAGACAGAAGGAGGGAGAGATGAGAGAGAAGGATAACTGAAAAAAATAAAAAATAAATGAATGAAAAACAATAGGAAAGATATCCCTAGCGAAGATGTGTTTGGAGTGATGTGTGGTGTTGATCTGTCAATATTGATCTGGTGTCTGTCTGGGTTTGGGAGTGCATCGGGTCAGATCGGTACAGAGATCCCAGGGTGGGAGTCAGTGTGTGTGTTTACAGCATGTGTTTTGACTGTGATTGGTAGAATGATAATATGTGCAGCCAGTGTTTGTGTGTGTGTACGAGTGAATATACAGTATGTGCATGCCTGTGCGTGTATGTTTGTATTTACACTATTGTATATGCAGGCGTGTGTGTGTACATTGTTGTGAGAGTCTGTAAAATGGGCATGGGCCTCTCYTGTGTTTGTCTCATTCATTACCCAGTTAATATTATCACAGTGAGCCCATGCTCTCATTGATTTTTGCTCTTTAAGTGCTCTGCCCCCACTCAATTTATACACACTTTATATGGCCTAATTGGACTGAGCCAGAGAAAGGGGGGGGGGGGGGTAGAGAGAACAGGCAATAGGAATTGGAGAAATAGGCTTACAATAATCATTTTGTTTGGCTGAAGATACAGTGGAAATAAATGGATATGAATTTTTTTTTAATTTAGGAACTATTGATGCAAATAGTGTGGGGAGGGGAAGATGGAGAGAAATATGGAAGAGGTGAGAGAAGTGGAAAGGAAGAGGAGAGAGAGGGGGAGTGCTTTTTATTACATGTGTCCATGCCAATAAGAGCAAGACACCAATCCTCTGCAGTGATGGACACACTCACACACATACGTACGCACCCACACCCACATTCTAGCATGACAACCTGATCCACAGACCTAGACCCTGACTTGACCTGTATTCCTCTGACACTCCACCTTCTGTAACACAGACCTAGGCCCTGACTTGACCTGTATTCCTCTGACACTCCACTTTCTGTAACACAGACCTTTAACCACGATCCATTTCCACCTAGAACACACAGCTATCACTTCAAACCCATTCTTCTCTCTCACTCTATTTCTCTCTTTTCTCTCCCAACATCCTTTCCAGTCTCTCTTCTAACCTTCAAAGCTCAGTGGAGAAAAAGGAAGAAGAGGACGCAAAGGACTGTCTCTTATACACATCTAGATGTGTATAAGAGACAGGTGGGTACACAGCGTAACCTTTCGACTGGAGCCACAGGAGCATGACGGCCAGACTCCAAGGTAACAGAGAGAGAGAGAAGGAAAGAGGGTGGGAGAGAGAGATGGAGAGAAAAAGAGATGGGGGTTCTGTGTGGGTGAGCCTCCACGTGCTTGTGTCAGCTGTCTGTCTGTGTCCCTAGTGTGTTAACTAGCCAGCAAGTACAATGTGGAGAGGAGAGTAATAGACTGTTTTCTGTCGGCCTCTAAATAGGAGCATTTATCTACAGAGCTGACATATTTGTGTATGTTTGTTGTGTGTGTGATCAGTACATCTGTGTAGTATATTGCTGCAGTATCAGTATATGTGTGTGTGTCTCGAATGTCCTCATGGCTTAATTAATTAGATAGTCTTTTTTATTTTGTATTCAAAAATATATATCATTTAGGGGGTAGATCATCTATAATATTTAATATTGTAGCTTCCATCAATGTAATTGTCTGCATCACTTCCAATCCCCCATATATTTTTTTGCAAATATATATATATATATACATATACACACATACATACACATGCATACATAAATACATACATACTGTATACACATACATACATACATACATATAAATACATACATATATGTTTGTATATATTTCCATTATTACCCTCCAACCCTACCACCCCTCCCACAATTGGAGCAAACTAGTGAACAACTCTTAGGCCTGTATTTCCAGCTTATACATACTATATACATTTTATGGACACAGTTCTATTTTGTTTGTTTTTACTCCTGTCTTTCCTCTACCCTCAACCTCTCCCATCTATTTCTGATGTCCATCCGGTTTGATTTCTATTTGCCATATCTTTCAAACTGTGCTCTTTCAAAAAAGTTCTCAACCGATGTACGTTTACGGGCACAGTATGTTTTACATTAGTTATCTTGTTGTTATTAGTCCCAACTTTCAGCTCCATTCAACCCCTCCCAGCTATCTCCTAACACCATCCATATTGGATTTCTATTTGCCATATATTTTTCAACTGTGCTGTGATGTTTCACTAAAGTTCTGAACCTTTCTTTTCTCATTGTTTCGACAGATTGTAAATTGAAAATATATATTTTTTGCAAAAAGTATTATTATATTATTGATCGATTGACTATGACTTTTCAGCCCAGTAGTGTTATCAGCAGGGTTAGCTACAGGTAAATATTACAATTTTTCAGCCATTCTTGGACCTGTGACCAAAAACAAGCTACATATGGACAGTACCAAAACAAATGATCTAATGATTCTGCTTCTCCGCAGCAAAATCTGCAGAGCTGGGAAGGTTGTATCCCCCACATAAATAACATTATATTGGTTGCTAGAATTTTGTATAAGAATTTCAATTGAAAAATTCTACGTTTTGAATCCGGCGTTGTTTTGCGTATCAGTTCATAAAACATGTCCAATGGAATCAGTATGTCKAAAATCTCTTCTCAACTATTTTGCAATCTATATGGCACGGCTGTCAATTTTTTGGTCTTTAAATGAAACTGGTATACATTTTTATTTATCACAATTTTCTTTAACCAATTATGGTCTTTAAGGCAGGGCCAACAGACAAGTTCCTTACTTTTTCCCCCTTACACTTTCCTCTTCCATTTTTGTGGTAATGCTTCAATTAGTTGGTTGTAATTTTGGGTAGAGAAGGCATTTCCATATGTTTTTGCTAGCTGCATGTATGACATAACTCCACCAGTCCTATTTATGATATAATTTACTAAGATTATACCTTTTTTAAATATAAAAAATATATTAATTATAGAAATAGGCCTGTTTAGTTTTGTCTGGCTTGCCATTCCAAATAAAATTGAATATATTTTCTCATATAATTTGAAAAAGTTTGCTAGGTGTAGGCAAGACCGGAAGCAAATAGGTAAACTGGGATATGACTAAAGTTAATCAGGGTGATTTTTCCACCAATAGAAAGGTATTTGCCTTTCCATGGTAGCAAGATCTTATCTATTTTTGCWAACTTTCTATAAAAATTTATCGGAGTGAGATCATTTATTTATTTCGGGATATGTATACCGAGTATATCCACATCACCTTCAGACCATTTTATTGGTAAAAGTTGTCTTTTTTATGATCCAATACGATACATAATATAGTACACTTATTATAGTTTGGTTGTAATCCAGAAAGGTTAGAATAATTATCTAGATCCTCTATGAGTCTGTGGAGGGATCCAAATTGTGGATTTAAAAGAAAACATGAATCATCAGCGTACAATGACACCTTCGTTTTTAAGCCCTGTATTTCTAATTACTTGATATTATTGTTGGATCTGATTTTAATAGATTAGACTACTGCAATGCTCTACTTTCTGGCTACCCGGATAAAGCTCAAAATAATCTTCAGTTAGTGCTAAACACGGCTGCTAGAGTATTGACTAGAACCCAACATGTTATTCATATTACTCCAGTGTATAACGAAGTACGCTGAGAGTTGGGAAGCAAGTTCAGGGAGTGAATACATTTAATAAAGAAATGAACAAAACAAGAAACACAAACAGCGCACCGACACAGGAACAGAAACAATGATGCCTGGGGAAGGAACCAAAGGGAGTGCCATATATAGGGCAGGTAATCAAGGAAGTGATGGAGTCCAGGTGATTCTGAAGACACGCAAGTGCGCGTAACGATGGTGACAGGTGACTCAGACTAAAATGACGATCCCGGGGAACAGGAGCGGACCGATCACCTCTGCAGAGGCGCAGGAAACCCCTCAATCTGGCTGAGTCACAGGAGCATGGCAACCTAGAGCACCGGAGCAAGAGAGAGCATAACTGACGGTACCCCCTCCCCGGCGTGTTCTGTTCCAGCCACAGGACGCCAAKCCAAGGGACAATCCCGGGGATCAGGAGCAGACCGGTCACCCCCGCTGATGCGCAGGAACCTGTCGCCGGCTGGGACACGGGAACCTGACCGACCGGCTGAGGCAGTGGAGCCTAACGAGTCAGTGGAAGCAGGGGAGCCAGGCGATCTGGCTGAGGCATGAGAGCCTGACGAGCCGGCTGAGGCAGGGGAGCCTGTCGATACGGCTGAGGCATGAGAGCCTGACGAGCCGGCGGAGGAAGGGGAGCCTGGCATTTAATAAATAAATGAACAAAACAAGAAACACAAACAGCGCACCGACATGAAACAGGAACAGAAACAATGATGCCTGGGGAAGGAACCAAAGGGAGTGACATATATAGGGCAGGTAATCAAGGAAGTGATGGAGTCCAAGTGAATCTGACGACGCGCAGGTGCGCATAACGATGGTGACAGGTGTGCGCCATAACAAGCAGCCTGGTGACCTAGAGGCTGGAGAGGGAGCACACATGACACACTGCTAGCCTCTCTACAATACTTATTTCTTCAGTAGGTCCTATGATTGAGTGTAGTCTGGCCCAGGGGTGTGAAGGTGAATGGAAAGGCACTGGAGCGACGAACCACCCTTGCTGTCTCTGCCTGGCCGGTTCCCCTCTCTCCACTGAGATTATCTGCCTCTAACCCTATTACGGGGGCTGAGTCACTGGCTTACTGGTGCTCTTCCATGCCTTCCATAGGAGGGGTGCGTCACTTGAGTGGGTTGAGTCACTGACGTGATCTTCCTGTCCTGGTTGGCGCCCCCCTCGGGTTCGTGGCGTGGGGGAGATCTTCATGGGCTATACTCGGCTTTGTCTCTGGGTAGTAAGTTGGTTGAAGATATCCCTCTAGTGGTGTGGGCTGTGCTTTGGAAAAGTGGGTGGTGTTATATCCTGCCTGGTTTGCCCTGTCCGGGGGTATAGTCGGACGGGGCCACAGTGTCTCCCGACCCTTCCTGTCTCAGCCTCCAGTAATTATGCTGCAATAGTTTGTGTCGGGGGGCTAGGGTCAGTCTGTTATATCTGGAGTATTTCCCCTGTCTTATCCGGTGTCCTGTGTGAATTTAAGTATGCTTCCTCTAATTCTCTCTCTCCCGCTTTCTCTTTCTCTTTTTCTCTCTCTCTTTCTTTCTCGTTCTCTTTCTCTTCTCTCGGAGGACCTGAGCCCTAGGACCATGCCTCAGGACTACCTGGCCTGATGACTCCTTGCTGTCACCAGTCCACCTGGTCGTGCTGCTGCTCCAGTTTCAACTGTTCCTGCCTTTCTAGGGAGTATTTCCTAGCCACCGTGCTTCTACATCTGCATTGCTTGCTGTCTTGGGTTTTAAGCTGGGTTTCTGTACAGCCCTTTGTGACACTGACTGATGTAAGAAGGGCTTTATAAATAAATTTGATTGATAATAGCTAACATTTCGATGGCCATAATAAATAGATATGCCGATAGTGAACAACCTTGTTTTACTCCTCTTGACAGTTTAAACTTTCTGAGAAGTAGCCATTATTTACTATTTTACACCTGGGGTTACTATAAATGATTTTAACCCATTTTATAAGAGATTCTCCAAAATTGAAATGTTACAGGCATTTATATATTAACTCCAGTCGTACTTTATCAAAAGCCTTTTCATAGTCAGCTATGAATAGCAGGCCTGGTTTCCCAGATTTTTCAAAGTGTTCTATTGTTTCCAGTACTTGCCTTATATTATATGTAATGTATCATCCATGTAAAAAAACATGTCTGATTAAAATGAATAACGTCGGACAATACCTCTTTAATTCTATACGCCAGTGGTTCCCAAACTTTTTATAGTCCATAGGGCCAGCGCACTCTCAAATGTTGTTTTTTTGCCATCATTGTAAGCCTGCCACACATACACTATACGATACATTTATTAAACATAAGAATGAGTATGAGTTTGTCACAACCCGGCTCATGGGAAGTGACAAAGAGCTCTTATAGGACCAGGGCACAAATAATAATATAATAATAATCAATAATTTTGCTATTTATTTAACCATCTTACATATAAAACCTTATTTGTTCATCAAAAATTGTGAATAACTCACCACAGGTTAATGAGAAGAGTGTGCTTGAAAGGATGCGCATAACTCTGCAATGTTGGGTTGTATTGGAGAGAGGCTCAGTCTTAAATCATTTTCCACACACAGTCTGTGCCTGTATATAGTTTATGCTAGTGAGGGCCGAGAATCCACTCTCACATTGGTACGTGGTTGCAAATGACATCAGTGTCTTAACAGCGAGATTGGCCAAGGCAGGATAATCTGAGTGCAGCCCAATCCAGATATCTGGCCGTGGCTTCTGATTAAATGACATTTTCCCAGAATCGCTTGTTGCAATTTCGATGAGGCTCTCTTGTTCAGATATCGGTAAGTGGACTGGGGGCAAGGCATGAAAGGGATAACGAATCCAGTTGCTTGTGTCATCCGTTTCAGGAAGTACCAGCGTAATTGCGCTCCCAACTCACTTAGTTGCGTCGCTACATCACATTTGACATTGTCCGTAAGCTTGAGTTCATTTGCACACAAAAAATCATACAATGATGGAAAGACCTGTGTGTTGTCCTTGTTAACTTCTCACGAGGTCACCACCCTGATCCGGGTAGCACCCCCCACCCCCCCCCCCCCCCCCCCCTGAGTAGCATAGCTAGCTAGCGTCACAAAGTAACTTGTAGCATCTAAATATCATTAAATCACAAGTCCAAGACACCAGATGAAAGATACAGGTCTTGTGAATAAACGCACCATTTCAGATTTTTAAAATGTTTTACAGGGAAGACACAATATGTAAATCTATTAGCAACCACGTAGCAAAGACACGATTTTTTTACTCCCAACAGTTTTTCCTGCATCAGTAGCTATCACTAATTCGACTAAATAAAAAAATATATAGCCACTAACCAAGAAACAACTTCATAAGATGAACAGTCTGATAACATATTATAGGTATAGCATAGTTTTTTTGGAAAAATGTGCATTTCAGGTATAAATCACAGTTCTACATTGCAGCTGCAATCTGAAATAGTGCTGACCCAGCCAGAACAATTACAGAGACCAACGTCATATAACGAATTACTCTCTTAAAAATTTCAGAAAAATACACAGCGTACAGATATTGAAAGCCCAACATCTGGTGAATCCAAACAAATTTTCAGATTTATTAAATGTTTATAACGAAAAACAAAATGTAGCGCTAAATTAGCATAGCTATACCAGGCAGATTCGGCTAGGCGCCCACGGCCAGTTCGGATGCCCAACAGATATGATATAACATCGTAAATTGGGTCTTACTATGGCTGATCTTTCATCAGAATGTTGATCAAAGTGTCCTTTGTCAAGATGAGTCGTTGGTTCCGTTCAGAATTGTTCCTTTCCCACTCCATTTAGCACAAGTACTGGTCGAGTGGCACGGATCTCTCAAACGTAAATAAAATCAGACAACGGAACACCACAAACTCCCACAAAAAATTCAAATAATCTGTTAAACTATATTGAAAAAAACATACATACGATGATATGGTCACATGTATCAAACAAAATTCGACACGGAGATAGTTTTCATCCATAACGCCAGCAAAACAGTACACAATCGCAGCTCCAACTCGTGCGAATCAGAAAACCGGGAAAGTTGTCGGTCACGCCAAAGAAATAGGTCTTATTTCACGTCAGTACCAGTAAACAAAGAATTTCTCCTCTGACGTCCTCTTGACACCCAGAGGAAGGCGAGATGAAGTGTGTTTCTGGTCATAGGGGTCATGACCATATATAGGCAGAGCGTTGAAGCGAGCATAGACTTCTTGCATTCTACTTCTTGGTCAGGGAAAGTGCTGTCAAATGACTTGTGTATCACTCAGAGACAAAATTGAAACGGTTTTAGAAACTAGAGATTGTTTTCTTTCCAATGGTATTATTTATATGCATATAGTAAGAGCAATAATTGAATAAGAGGCAGTTTAATCTGTAGAGCAAATTATGCTAATGGGAAAATAGCACCCCCTGTATTCTCAAGAAGTTAATGCAGACAGAGAAGAGGTCCAACTTCTTAATCATAGCCTCAATTCTGTTCCGCACATTCAATACAGTTGCGGAGAAACATCACCCAGATAGGCCAGTCGTGTGAGAAACTCATCATCATGAAAGCGGTCAGACAAGTGAAAATGATGGTCAGTAAAGAAAACTTTAAGCTCGTCTCTCAATTCAAAAAATGTGTCAATACTTTGCCCCTTGATAACCAGTGCACTTCTGTATGTTGTAAAAGCGTTGCATGGTCGCTGCCCATATCATTGCCTAATGCAGAAAATACACGAGAGTTCAGGGGCCTTTCTTTAACAAAGTTAACAATTTTCACTGTAGTGTCCAAAATGTCTTTCAAGCTGTCAGGCATTCCCTTGGCAGCAAGAGCCTCTTGGTGGATGCTGCAGTGTACACAAGTGGCGTCGGGAGCAACTGCTTGCACGCGCGTTACCACACCACTATGTCTCCCTGTCATGACTTTTGCGCCAACAGTACAGATACCAACATGAGCAGCAGCTACGTTTGGCTACATACGGACCATTAGTGGAATTCCCACGAGAGAGTTGCTACGTGGCGCGGAGCAGGTGAACCCAAGTGCAGACTCAAACGAGGAGACAGGGATAAGGTAACTAAGGTATTTATTGAAAAGCAGGGTCAGATGGGGTGCAGGCCAGGGGAAGATCGGGGGGATAGCAAGGAGCGGGAGCCAGGAACTGAGGCTGATGCTGGGGCAAGGGGAGTAGGAGCAGGGTAAGCAGGTCGGGAGCGGAATCCAAGGAAGCAGTAGAGTTCGGGTCCGGGGCTGGGAAGCAGGACTGACGAGACAAGGGACTGGAGACAGGGACCAGAGTCAGAGAGGACGGAACTGTAGCGAAGAGAAAAGCAGCGAAGAGAAAATGCTACCAAAAAATTTGGTAGCATTTCTATGTTGAAGACTAAAAAATAATTTTGTGTATTTTTCCCCATATTCCATCCAGTTTGCATTATTATTATAATATATTAGACTTGATCTTTGTTGAATAAGTTCCTCCATTTCTTTGAGTTCTTCCTCTAACCTATTCTGAGCCTCTATGGTACAATTTGTATTGCTATCTATCTGTTCTGTTAGACCTTCTATTTCCTTTGTTAGTATGGACTCCTTTGACCTAAATTGCTTTGTTTTAGAGATGAGCACGGAATTGCATGGCCTCCAAAGGCACATCTAAAAGTGTCCCATACAATAAGCGGATTTGCTGTACCTATGTTATGTTGGAAAAATTATGTTATAAATTCCTCTGGCCTAGTTAAAAACAAGCTTTCATCCAATAGGCTTTGACTACATTTCCAATAACCTCAGTAAGGGTAATACTTACTTACAAGCCCTTAACCAACAACGCAGTTTTAAGAACAATAAGTGTTAAGTAAAAAATWGATAATTAAAAATAAAACAAATAAAAATAATAATAATTAAAGAGCAGCAGTAAAATAACAGTAACGAGGATATATATACAGGGGGTACAGAGTCAATGTGCAGGGACACAGGTTAGTCGAGGTAATTGAGGTAATATGTACGTGTAGGTAGAGTTAAAGTGACTATGCATAGATAATWAACAGAGGGTAGGAGCAGTGTAAAAGGGGGAGGGGCAATGCAAATATTCTGGGTAGCCATTTGATTAGCTGTTCAGGAGTCTTATGGCTTGGGGGTAGAAGCTGTTATAAGCGATACCGCTTGCTGTGTGGTAGCAGAGAGAACAGACTATGACTAGGGTGGCTGGAGTCTTTGACAATTTTTAGGGCCTTCCTCTGACACCGCCTGGTATAGAGGTCCTGGATGGCAGGAAGCTTGGCCCCAGTGATGTACTGGGCCGTACACACTACCCTCTGTAGTGCCTTGCGGTCGGAGGCCGAGCAGTTGCCATACCAGGCAGTGATGCAACCCGTCAGGATGCTCTCAATGGTGCTGCTTTATAATTTTTTGAGGATCTGAGGACTATTGCCAAATCTTTTCAGTCTGCTGAGGGGGAATAGGTTTTGTCGTGCCCTCTTCACAACTGTCTTGGTGTGTTTGGACCATATCCATGACATTCATGATTTCCTTAAGAGCATGAGGGTGATAGTTTGTAGTGTGATTTCCTTTACGGTCCATTGAGGTATTTAAAACAGTATTATAATCTCCCACCATAATAATAGTCTTGTATTGCTTGCAGGGTTGATAATTTATTATATATATTTTCAAAGAAGCGTGGATCATCATTATTTGGTCCATAAAGGTTAATGAGCCATATCTGTTTATGGTCCAATAACATATTTAAAATCATCCATCTATTGCGGGATTGTCTGTTTTGACAATTTGCACATTTGGATCAAATTTTGTTAATTAATACATCACCCCTTTTGAGTTTCTTTTCCCATGGGAGAATATTTCACCTCCCCAGTCCATTTTACACACAGCTTCATCGTAAATAGTTGAATGAGTTTCCTGTAAACAATGATATGATATCCTCTCTCTTTGAGCCAGTAAACATTGTGTCTTCTGTTCTTATTATCTGCTAAGCCATTACAGATATATAACTGGCTTACTTATTTCCCATTACCATAATGAGATACAAGGTTTCAATCTATTATCATAATATATTTTTGGAAAAAAATTACCCGATTAAAGGTTACCATTGCGAGTTTTTAGTGTCCGTCATATAACCCTGTACCTATTCGATTATTGCCATTGCTTACTAAGTAACCCTCCAATTGTTCTCCGCCCTATTCCACCGCTAAAGTCCAATTTGCGTTGTCATCCCAGTGACCGGCCAGACCACCCCCACCCCCCAGATCCCTAGGCCCTCCGAGAGGCTCTAGGACCCCTCCCTCGAAAAGAGCTCACCCAGTGCCACCCACAGAACAGAAGGCAGATCAACAGCTAAAAGTATTTCCAAAGCGCTCACCTCAATTTGATTATATATAGCTATTAAAAATATTATACATTTATCAAAATATCTTGCCGTATCTTCCATTCCCTCATCAATTAAACAATTAATATGCATAATGTCTGCTAGTTTGTGCAAAGGATTGTTACCTATAACAGGATTTTGATTGCCATTAAATTTACTTTTTGTTCAAGATTTTTATTTAGGAATTAGCAAGGAAATTATGTTGATTTAAGTGAGATGTGTGGCTTGATGGTAGATCAGTTTTTGTATCTTTCTTTGTTGACAGATCAGCGTGTCCAGTGTCAGGTTTTTCCGGGCTTGGGCTCATATGGGTACTATGCATACGACGTCTTAATGTGCTTTGAATTCATCATCACCTTTAGAATGTGCTGTCCCCTTTCGTTGTTTGCCTTAGCAACAAGATACACAACGACCATGTTTTCCACTCCGTTTCAATCTGTTGTTGAACATCTTCAAAGTATTCGATTCATAGCGGGAGGCTCCAACAATGTAGCCTACCATTTTGATTCATGTTCAGGTGATTAGAGCCACAATGGAGTTGCCGTAGTACCAGGCATTAGCGATTCTGACATTCATTAGCGAGTTGGGTTACTACCAACGCAATCGGCGCCTTTCATGTAGAGAGCATAGGAGGAGAGTACGTGACTCAGCGTTCGGCCGTGGAAATTTGACTTTGTTGGTCGTGACTCATGACTGCCAGTCACGGCAACAACCCCTAGTGATGGGTTGGCTCTCTCTGCTGTGTTCCAGAGGCCATGTGGGCGTGCTACGTGGGTTCCTTTCTGCTGGAGAGGATTTAAGAGGAAAAACCAACGTCCAGCAGCTGAAGGCAGAGGTTAACATTTTTTCAACCAGACTATCACTGCTGATGAGCACTTTTTTTAGTGATAGAATTATTGATTAGATATTTGATGATCTAGTGTTAATGTGACTAATATATTGGCTTGATATATGAATTGTACTAGTTTCTAAGACTGGGAATTCTGACCTGTGTGTGTTGGCATCCCTCAGGAGGCAGGATTGAGGCTGCTGCAGTGCTTCAGCGTGCACCACAGACTCCTCCCACTGCTGAAGGAGGACTTCTAAAGAACTTGCGGTTAAGAAAGATTTCTTATGCAAGTGTAAATCTAGGACATGTAAGTGTATAAACATTTAGGCCATTTTCTAATCTCGTTACAAAAATCCATACGAGCATAGAAACCAATAGGAGTGACCATTGAGGTTTTCACAATGCTAAAAAATGTAACGGTTTGCCTGTTTGCGTGGATGTCCTCTCCTTCGGTTCTGTTCAGCTGGCAAGTTTCACCTAATTCTCATCGTTGAGTCGGGATGTTAGACCGCTTGCGGTTCCATGGCAAGCCACCCAGCGCTT